>NC_138381.1:17410172-17595172 GCF_054177405.1 Leptonychotes weddellii | reverse complement strand
GAAAGAAAGAAAAGAAAGAGAGAAAGAAAACAAAGAAAGAGAAAGAAAGAAAAGAAAGAGAAAGAAAGAAAACAAAGAAAGAAAAGAAAGAGAGAGAAAGAGAGAGAAAGAAAGAAAGGAAAGAAAGAAAGAGAGAAAGAGAGAAAGGAAAGAAAAGAAAGAAAGAAAAGAAAGAGAAAGAAAGAAAACAAAGAAAGAAAGAGAGAAAGAAAGAAAACAAAGAAAGAAAGAAAGAGCGAGCACCTGGTGGCTCAGTTGCTTAAGCGACTGCCTTCGGCTCAGGTCATGATCCTGGAGTCCTGGGATCGAGTCCCACGTCGGGCTCCCTGCTCAGGGGGGGAGTCTGCTTCTCCCTCTGACCCTCCCCCCTCTCATGTATACTCTCTCTCTCTGTCATTCTTGCTCTCTCAAATAAATAAATAAATCTTTTAAAAAAAAGAAAGAAAGAAAGGAAGAAAAGAGAGAGAGAAAGGAAGGAAGGAAGAAAAAGAAAGAAAGAAAGGGGGAGGGAGGAAAGAGAAACAGGGAGAGAAGAAAGAAAAGAAAGAAGAAAGGAAAAGGAAAAACAAAAGAAAAAGGAAGACTGAAAGGAGTATTCAAAAGAAATGGGTGACCATAAAGCATGATGAAAATCCACTATAACAATGAATTCAAATTTAAAAAGATAAATACCATGCTGGCCATCAAAACATGACTTTGTGTGAATTTGCCTGTCAGTCACTAGTTTGTGGACTCTGATCTGTAGGATGTTTCATCACATATATAAAAGTAGAGTAATACCATTAACACAAGGAAAAATAATTGAGACAGCCAGCCTGCCCTGTATAACAATGGCAGAAAATAGGCTCCCATAGCTCTACGCTCACTCTGCCAGTGGCTAGAGTCACTTCTAATCTACTCAGATCTGCCAGCAACATCATACACAACATCATGGTTTGTCATATATGTGTTATGTAGTTGTATAATAAAACTGTAGGGGCGCTTGGGTGGCTCAGTCGTTAAGCGGCTGCCTTCGGCTCAGGTCATGATCCCAGGGTCCTGGGATCGAGCCCTGCATCGGGCTCCCTGCTCCGTGGGAAGCCTGCTTCTCCCTCTCCCACTCCCCCTGCTTGTGTTCCCTCTCTCGCTGTGTCTCTCTCTGTCAAAAAATAAATAAAATCTTTAAAAAACAAACCAAAAAAAAGAAAAACAAAACTGTACTAGAAGATGAATGGAATAATGACTAAAATTTCTAAAAGATGTTGGTTAGGTCTTAGAAAAGTTTTACTTGAGCAGAAAGCAAAGATGGAATTAATAAATTCTTAGATTCAAAACATCCCTCTCATATTCAATGGCATATCCTATCCCTTTCTTCCATCTCTCCTAGACTTTCAACAGTTGAGTTTTGAACCCCCCGCCCTTGCTCCATAGGAATCCTGAATACCCTTCTAGAAACCAAGTCCTTTTTTAGAGATCCTCTTTTGAAGTTATTGCCCAGTAAATATAAGTTGTCTCCATATTTATAATTCCGCACTATAAAATTAGTACCAGGAAATTAGTATGAAGCCATCTTGTCCTTGTTTACATTATATTACTGAAACATCTTTGAGACTATGATTTAATTATTCTGGTATGGTAAGTTGGGCCTCCCATCTTGTGGTTAAATTAGTCCTATGTTTACCCAGGAGGAAATTGAGAGTTTTCTATCTTTCAGAATTGAGGGCTTCCTCTATTTTTCAGACATTACTCTCATGTTTAGGAAGTAAATGGGTTTTGAAAGGAGAGCCTGATGTCATCATTATGGTGAAATTCCTTGGCCTTAAGACAAGAAACATATTAGAACTTCTGAATAACTCTACCTTTTGAGGGTAGCTCTGAATACATCTTGATTTTTCTCTAGCTGCTGGTCTTTTATTCTATTCAAAATTCAAATGGGGAGAAAGGATGATCTATAAATAATTGTGCATTATCATGGAAATGGCAAATGGGATTAGCTTAGATTGAGACATTGCTTCAGCTTTCAATGCATACATTGTCTAATTTTCTTACCCATTAATAAATTATTAATTAAAAATTTTAAGTCTGCCCCTTAATCTTGGTGTCTTCCTCTTGATGAAAGGCCAAGACCATCTTGTTACACTCAATCCCTCCCCCAATAGAATTGCTGGCTATGTACAACATAGGCAACATACAAATAATTATAACTATTAATTACTTGAGATTTCCAAGCTCAAAATGTTACCATTTTCTGGCTGTGGGCTAGAAGAGAAACAGAGGGCAAGAAATGAGACTATATGAGTTATGGAGCAACCACTCAGGTTGGCCAATTTTCACAAGGTCATAGAGCTGATAGCCATGAGTCTCCTGATGTCACACCATAGTAGAAGTCAGATCTATTGTGTCAAGAACACATGACTAGAGAAAGAACAGCAAACTGATAATGAATTGCCCCCCCAATAACCACTTTTTCTTCCTTTTAGCAGTAGAATTCTTTGGGTGGCTAGCTGGAGAAGACATATCTCAGCCTCTTTGCTGCTATATGTGTTCATGAGACTAAAATCATTGGATGTGAGTGCAAGAGAGTTGTCCAGTTTCTGGGTTGAATTGACAAAAGGAATCAGCTTGCTCTCTCTTTCCCCTTGCCAAGAGCTAGCTTGACTCATACAGATGTGGAAATCAGTCTAGACAGTAAAGCAACAAGATAGAAGTGGTCTAGGTACTGATAACTTCGTGGAACAGAGCTGCCAAACCAGTCTTAGAAGGCCTTTTCCTTTACTGCTCAGTGAGAGAGAAATGAATGTTTATCTTATTTATGCTTTTTTTTTTTTTAAAGATTGATTTACTTAGTTTTAGAGGTGGGGAGAGGCAGAGGGAGAGGGAGAGACAGTCTTAAGCAGACTCCACGTTGAGTGTGGAGCCCACCACAGGGCTCAGTCTCAAACCCTGTGATCATTACCGGAGCTGAAACCAAGAGTTGGACATTTAACTGACTGTGCCATCCAGGCACCCGATATCTTTTTTTTTTTCTAAAGATTTTATTTATTTGACAGAGAGAGACACAGCAAGAGAGGGAACACAAGCAGGGGGAGTGGGAGAGGGAGAAGCAGGCCTCCCGCAGAGCAGGGAGCCCTATGCGGGGCTCGATCCCAGGACCCTGGGATCATGACCTGAGCCGAAGGCAGCCGCTTAACGACTGAGTCACCCAGGTGCCCCTGGGCGCCCCATATCTTAATTATGCTTTTAAGGGTTTCTGTCATGTTTGAAATAGTTATGGGAGCTTTGTCCATAGCCTAATTAATATAGCATGGAACTTGAAAAACATTCTTTGCTTACTTTCCACTACTTCTTCAATTAGTAAAAGACTGGATACCACAGTGGAATGATCATGACATATTAAAGTTAGACACATTTGGGTTTGAATCCAAGTCCTGCAGCTTTTTGAGCTGCATGATCTTGAACATGTTATTAGTGTTCTTACTCCTCAATTTCTTTATTTTTGAAGAAGGCATTTTAATATCTATCTTATAGAGCTCCTGTGAGTTCAACAACATCTTTAAAATTTGTGCCACATAGTGGGTATATAATATATTACAACTATTATGCTTGAATTATCTATTGGAATTGCTCCTAAATGTGATAAAGGTATAGTGGTTATATTTTATTAAAAGAGTCCTTATTATTTAAGGACATATACTAGAATGTTTACAGACAAAATTTAAAAAAAAAAAAGGATTTTTCCTAATTGATTGCTTAGCTTCCATTCTCTGTCTCGGCCAGGCTTACCTTCTAGCTTCTAGATTTAGCTTCCTATAAGGTTGGTTTCTAATTTTTAAAAATTGCTTTATGCTCACAGATTCTAGATACATATCTATTATCAAATACGAGATTTGCAAATATTTTTCCCAGTATGTGGTTTGTCTTTTCATTCTCTTAACAGTATCATTCAAAGAGCAGATGTTCTTAGTTTCAATAAAGTCCAATTTGCCATTTTTCACTTTTATGTAGTATATTTTTGGTGTGTGTGTATAAAAAATTTATACTTAAGTCACAAAGATTTCTTCTATAGTTTCTTCTGGCAGTTTATATTTAAGGTTTCATATTTATTTCTATGATCCATTTTGAGTTCATTTTTACCTGTGATGCACATACATATTCAATTGTTTATAGCACCCTTTGTTGAAAAACCTGTGCTTTCTCCATTGAAGTATTTTTGCACCTTTGCCAAAAATTAATTGCCAGCAAATATGTGGGTCTATTTCTGGACTCTATTCTGTTCCACTGATCAACTTATGTATAATTATGCCAATTCCACCCTGTCTTGAAAACACTAAGTTTATAAATATGCCTTGAGATAAGACAGTGTAAGTCCTCCAAATTTGTTCTTTTTTAGAGTCATTTTGTCTATTTTAGGCCTTTTACATTTCCATATAGATTATAGAATCAGCTTTTTCAGTTCCTGCAAAAAAAAAAAAGCCTGCTATGATTTTGATTTGGATTGCATTGAATCTATATATCAACTTGGGGATAATTGAAATCTTAACAGTATTAAATCTTCAGATCCATGGCAATGGTATCTCTCCATTTATTTAAGTTTTTCTTTTATTTCTCTCAAATTGTTTGATAGTTTTAGTATACAAGTCTTACACATCACTTGTCAGATTTACCCCTAAGTATTTCAGGTTTTTTGATGCCATTGTAAATTTTTAAAATTTCAATTTCTGATTTTTCATTGCTAGTACACAGAAATGCAGTTGACTTTGTGTATGTATCTTGTTGTCTGCAACCTTGCTATACTCATGTATTATACCTAGTAGTTTTCTTATAGATTCTATAGGATTTTCTGCACAATGGTCACATCATCTGTGAGTAAAGATTAGCTTTACTTCTTTCTTGTAACCTGAATTTCTCATTTCTTTTTTTACCTCATTGAATGAGTAGGCCTCCAGCATAATGTTGAATAAGAAGTGGTAAGAGATTGTTGTCATGCTCCTGATGTTTGGGGAAAGCACTCAGTCATTCGACATTAACTGTATTGTTAACCATAGCTTTTTTGTAGATACCCTTTAGTAGGCTGAGAAAATTCACTACTACTGCTAATTTGCTGAGTTTTAAAGAGGAATAGATACTGGATTTTGTTGAACACTACCAAGAAACATAAAAGAAGAGTTTAAAAAAAAGACAAAAAACATTTTCTCTCATAGAAAAACTCAATGCCAAAAATATGCTAATTTTCATAAGTTAATCTGTATATTTACCTCAATCTCAATAAATATACAAGCAGGATTTATTTTAGAGCTAAATGTGACAAACTAAAATTTATATAAAAAAATGAATTGGCAAGAATAGCCAGGAAAATTTTGGGGGGAAAAAGAGTAATTAACGAAAACCAGGTTTACCAGTTGTCAGTACAATGGTACGATGATCAATTGTGATTAAAATGGCGTGGTACTGACACACGAATAACAGTGAGGCTCTCTTGTGGGGAAAGAAGCATCTTAACTGTTAATGGGAGTATAAACACCTACAACTTTCATGGATGGCACTATAGCAAAATCAGTCAAAATTTTAAAAGCATGTGACCAGTGATCAAGCAACTCTACTTCTAGATATTTATTTTAAGGATATACTTCCACAGGTAGGAAATAATTTATAATCAAGAATATTCACTATAGTGTTTTTTATAAGGATTAGTTTGAAGCAAGGGAATCTCAATGATGGCAAACCTGTTAAAAGATAAACTGGGACATATTTAAAAATTTAAGAGTCTATCTGAACAAAACTCTATTTGAACAGGATAGTGCCAAACCAAAAGTGGTTATGAGCCCTCTACCAAAAGGAGCTGGGGGAGAGATTTTAGAGAGAAAAGGCAGAAGCAAAGTAAGGAAGTTCTTGAGTGACCATAACTTCTAGCCTAGTTGGCTGTTTATGATTGGTTGTCCTTAAGTTTCAACTCTGTAACCTTGAGGCATTTACAGGCTTAGATTTTGGTTTACTTAGGTTGGCATTAGAGCAATTTCAGTGTAATGGTCTCGTTGTTTAATTATTAATTTAATAGATTAAGTATATTGTGGTAAATCCATGCAGTGGAATTCAAAGAAGCCATTAAAAATGAGTTTTTATTCCAGGGACGCCTGGGTGACTCAGTTGGTTAAGAACTGGACTCTTGGTTTCGGCTCAAGTCATGACTTCAGGGTCATGAGATTGAGCCCCACAATGGGCTCCACGCTCAGCTTGGAATTCTCTCTCTTTCCCTCTCCCTCCCAGTTTGTCCCTTCCCCTGCTCATGAGTGTATTCGTGCATTCTCTCTCTCTCTAAAATAAATAAAATCTTTAGAAAAATGACTTTATTTCACGTGTATGCTATAGCTAAGAAATATTGTCAAGTGAAAAAAAAAATAAGGAACAGGCAGCGTGTGTACTATGCTGTCATTTGTGAAAAACAAAAGAATATGTATGCTTATATACTTATATGTGTGCAGATTATCCCCAGAAGAGTATAGAAGAAAAGGGAGAATAGTTGTTACAGTGGCTGAGCAACTTCAGCCAGAGATTAATTTATCACTGAATATTTGTCCGCTTCTCCTCAACTTTGTGTCATATGTATGCATTATCTAAGTAAATAAAAAGAAAATCATCATTTAAAGTAATAGGCTAAAGAGTAAGGTTCACTTTAGGCTAAATTATATTACTCCTCATTTATTGTATATCCCAGAATATCAGAAAACTGTGTTGATATTTTATTGATTGATTTTTAGTATAAATTATTATCTCATGCTCTATCCGGGATGTTTAAAGTTGACCTTCACTCTCCAAAAGGCTTCTGAGCTTGCGTTCCCTCCCATGACTTCATTAACCTTATTGAAACTGCTTAAGAATGGGATAAGGAAACCAGCACTTTGGCTAATCTTCCCTAGGACAGATCTCAACAACCTGAACCCTTAAATGGAAGTCAACCATCTTTCAGCTACACATTTTTAATATTAAACGTGTACACTGCAATGTAAGGCAAATTAAAAATCACAAAGTCTTTTCATGCTCTTTCCATCCTCATCCACAGTGTATCCCTGTGGGATACTGTACTGTCCCCATTTGCAGTTGAGAAGAGTGTGGCTTTCAGAGGAGAGCCTGTTGGAGGTGGATGCCATGGAGCCGGCTCCCACAGAATTAGAGGTAGATTGATTTCCACAGTGGCAAGGTGTAAACAAAATTCTTTGCTCCCCTGAGAGAAGTCCCCAAAAGGAAGTAATTCATGGAAAAGGTAATTACCAATTAAATAGTAAACGTGCTACTTGGCCTGTAAGAAGAATTAAAACATATTTACACTTCAAAAAGAAGCAATTAGTGATAGTTGATTCACTAAGGAAAGTGCCAGACCAGGACAGAGGAAAATGTGTAAATAGATAAAGACAGAGAGATTTATTATTAAATTAAAGTCCCTTAATTACTGCAAATGTTAAATATGCAGTTTTCTGACATTTAAATGATGCTTTTCACCAAAATGAAAATGAATTGTCCACCTTGGATTCCCACTTCTTAGGCAGGATGTAAATGTCAGTCCTAAATTAAAGTTAACTAGTTTCTGCTATACATTAAAATTTTTTAAATTAGAATCAATAAACCATTTAAAAAATTGAAGTCAAAGTGATCTAGTCCAAACATTCAGCCTTTTCCCTGAAAGGAGGGAAATGGTAGAAGATTCCCTGAGGTTTGGGTATTAAGGAGAGACCTCTGCTCCAAGACATGATGAGCTAAGAGCGGGTTGGACAAGTGCCCCCTCTTCCTTGGACCGTCAGTGATTAAAGAGTTATTCCCTGAATTAGAAACACATTTCTCTTTAGATATAATAAAGCTACCTTTTATGGATCATCCACTGTGTACATATATTTTCCTGATTTCAGCCTCCTCAGAGCCCTCCAAAATAAGTTCTATGATCATTAGTCTACACAACTCAGATTGGATGGCTGACTTTCCCAGGTCAAGAGGCTTAGAAAGAGCTGGATTCAAACCCAGGTCTCTCTGCCACGATACCATACTTCCACTGTTAAAAAAAAAAGTTAAAAGAAAACAATAATAATAAACTTAAAAAATGCTTGTAATCACAGCTATAGAGAGCATTGTTGTCATTCTAGGATGTTCCTGGCTACATAGTCTCCAAACTTTTATCCCAGAGATGCTGGAAGCTACTTCCTATCCTCAAAAAAAAATTCTTTTCTGCTTAAATTTAACAAGGTTGGTTTATGTTGTTTGCCACTTAGCATCCCGAAAGCATGGTTTAGGTCCTCTACTGCCTCCTGCTCTAATCGTTCTGTGTGTTCACTGAACTCCGGAAGGACTTACAAAAGCTCTCCATGTGTTTGTTTGTTGAGTGCCAGGCACTGTGCTATACACAAAGAGATAATAAACTTCTTAACATGAGTCTTTCCAACTGTTCTCCTAAGCTGGATATTAATTAAGAAATAGTGCACAGTGATCAAATCTTTTGAAAATACTGGACAACTCTTTGTTCACCAGGTTTCTTTTTCTGCAGGACTTCTCAGAGCCTTTATGTACTAATATGCCCTGTGAATCTTAAAAAAGCGATAATACATAGGAATTTCATATTCACATGAAGTTTATATGATGTGGAAGTTCTTTTGAGGATTCTCTTGTGTGAATAATGTCTAATTAAACATGTAAGGGAATGCAGTGATAACAGGGGCTATGAATGAAAGAAAAGGGAGGGATAATTTGACAAAGTTTGATAAAGGCGGTAGGATTTTAAATAGGCATGGGGAAAGAGCAGAAAGGCCATGGCAGAGGCAGATCAGTAAAGGCAGCGTTTTTAAAAAATGCTGGCTTCAGATTACTGTCATATGCAATATGTAGCAAAAACCCCTCAAAAAGAAATCTTATAAAGTATCCTCAAATCATAGCATACCCAGGATCTCAGTAGGCCTCATTTTTTAAAAATATTTATTTATGGGCACCTGGGTGGCTCAGTTGGTTAAGCGACTGCCTTCGGCTCAGGTCATGGTCCCGGAGTCCCGGGATCGAGTCCCGCATCGGGCTCCCTGCTCGGCGGGGAGCCTGCTTCTCCCTCTGACCCTCTCCCCTCTCATGCTGTTTCTCTCTCTCTCTCAAATAAAAAAAAAAAAAATTATTTATTTATTTTTAGAGAGAGAGAGAGTGAATCATAGCATATCCAGGATCTCAGTAGGCCTCATTTTTTAAAAATATTTATTTATTTATTTTTAGAGAGAGAGAGAGTGAGAGCACATGAGCACGGGGAGGGACAAAGGGAGAGAGAGAATCTCAAGCAGACTCCCTGCTGAGTACAGAGGCAACTCCAGTAGGGGCTGGATCTCACAATCCCGAGATCATGACCTGAGCCGAAACCAAGAGTCAGATGCTCAACCAGCTGAGCCACCCAGGTGTCCCAGTTTGCCCCCTTTTTAATACAAAAGATTTCAATAAAACAAAAGTGAGATTCAGCTGTAAGTTACAGACTAGAGTTCAAGGTGGAAATCCACTTCCCTCCTGAGTTTACAGCAGGAAGGTCTTCAAGGTGCTGGTCATCATCAGAAACAAAGCAATAAATCTTATCTGTGGATGTAGTGCATCCACAGTTGAAATATATCAGGGGCTATTCTGCTCTACTTCAAACAATAAATAAAAAGCTGGAGAAAACTGAAAAGAAGATAATTAGAATTGTCAAGAGTATAGAGCAAATTTATATGAGGCATGAATGAAAAAAATATTTAGAGGAAAAAAAAAAGTTAAAAGACCAAAGTTTATATGTCAGTATTTATAAAGTACTTGTTACATGCAGGCCTTGTGCTAAAATAAAATCCTTAAGATATGGATAATGGGACATCAGTTTTCACATTAAATCCTGGAATAGTAAACTAACTTTCTCCTCTTGTTTCTAGAAGCTTGAAGCTTGAAGAAATTGTTTTAGGGTTTAGGGAAAATAAAAAGAAATCCTTGTTTACACAAGCCGATCTATACAGAGAAAACTCATTTTCTTAAAGGATTTCTCAAAGTGTGTTCCATGGTATTAACAGGTCTAAAAATAAAAGGGCTACCTAATTCACCCACGGCTTTTTTTCTGAGGGATTTTGATATGCTACAGAGCATCTTGACTCCCTCCAAGAATATGCGGTATTTCACAAACTTCTTTGATCATTCAGTGTTATTTTGAAACCATATCATGTTGTATAAATGTTGATTCAAGGAATACATTTTGAAAAATGTTCTTAGAGATGATAAATACAGAGCTGGAAGGGGAATTTGTGAGGTCTTACTAGATCATTAGCCTGTGGGTCTGATAACCTAAGGAAAAACTACCTTTCTTTGATTTTCCGTTAGCTTCTAAATGTTCCCAGTGGATTAGAAAGTAGGTATATGTTTATGTTCTTTTATGTATTGCTGAAATCTAAGGGAAAAAGTACCTTTTTAAAATGTTAACCACTCACCTAGTGTCTGTACGTACACTCTACAGTATCCTTACAACATATTATTAGAGAATGGTTCAGAGATGGCCAGTTACTTTCCCAAGATTACACAGCTTGTAAGTGCAGAGGCCCAAACCTAATTCCACAACGTTTGTTGGCATGCTTTCTTTTCCTTCAATTACAATCACTCTTCGTAAGATTAGGGAATATGTGGCTTTATCTAGTTCAGAACTTGTCCTGAAATTTTATGTATTGCAATTTCTTGACACATGTAAGAGAAACCCAAATCTTCCTGTGGTCGGTTTAGATATTCCTTAAGTATTGCCTTAAACATATTACAGAATTCCATTCTCAGCTTTACCCCAAGGAGTCTTATAGAATTTGAACAATAAGTGATCATTACTGGAACACTTAATACATTGATACATTCATGGGAGGAAACACAGACCTGCCTCCTTTTATTGGGTTTAACAAAACCCAAAATGACTTTCATAAAGCAAGATCTTCCCTTTTAACTTTTAAACCCATGTGCACTTTAAAGGAAATTTAATCCACATGTTTCTAAATCATTTGCACTTAATTCATCAAAAGTTTGGTAAGAGCTATTTGATTTCCTAGAAGCCTTTGTTTATAGGATTTTAAAGCCTTCTTTCCTTGAACTAAGAAGTCTCATCTCATAAGGTTCTCCACTGAATTAAGCCACAAATGACTCAAACGCAGGATCCCTAATCATGGATTTCCCAAGGAACATCTCCCAGATGGTCCTTTAAAGGCCAGTCTTTCCTTGGCTTCCATTCTATTGCACTGGAAAACCTAGTGCAACATCACAAAAGTTAAACTGAATCTCTACCTTCAGACTATTGTCATTTTTGCTGTGAATGCAAAAAATCTCTGTGAATTCTAGGCCTCCGTGCCTTTGTGGAAGTAACCACAAAACATCTTGTTCTGGAAATCAAATTTTTATTTCTTCAACATTCTTTCTAATTTTATTTCAAAAGTTTCCTGAAAAAAGCTACTAGGGTCTGTAGCCAAGGTGATTGGACACTGATATATGTTTCTTCTGATACTTTCATTCTTGCTTTTGAGCTGACGATAAAATGACCTAAAAGGAGGAAAGGAATAGAAAACCATTTAATTTTGCTACTTACTAGAAAAATGACAACCAAATTTCTTGTTAGAGAATTGGGAGTTTGATGTCCTTCATAATCAAGTATGTTCAGAAGGTCTAGGGCAGGGATCCCTGGGTGGCTCAGTCGGTTAAGCGTCTGCCTTTGGCTCAGGTCATGATCCCAGGGTCCTGGGATGGAGCCCCCATTAGGTTCTTTGCTCAGCAGGAGAGTCTGCTTCTCCCTCTGCCTGCCGCTCCCCTTGCTTGTGCTCTCTCTCTCTCTATTTCTATCTCTCTGACAAATAAATAAATCTTAAAAAAAAAATAAGGTCCAGGGCAAAATGCCTCAGGATATGGCAGTAGTAATTAATAATTATACTAAAAATGACTATTAATTTAATTTGAGTTGAGGGTGTAGTATGCTAATAATTTGTATACCACTTTTACAAGGCCCTTTCCCCAAATTCTTTAGACAATTCTTCAAGATTACAATAATCGTTAATTAATATCGGCATTAATTAATATTATCATCAATAAAAACTAATATTTATTTGCTATGTGCTAGAAACCGTAGTATCTCTCTTTGTACTCGTAGTTGGAACTATGAGGTAGATGGTATTACTATGCCTTTGCATTTCTGTGGCCAGGAATTCCACTAGAATACCTAGTATTGGTCAGTTACAGAAAAATATCTTAGCATCTTCATTAAGGAAGAAAAGACTTTTGATAAGAGACTGGTCCCAAGCTTAGAAGTTATTTCTCCAAGGCAACAACTTTAACCTTCTTTAAAATTGTTAAAAGGCTCAACTAGAGGAATTGTTTACAGATTTCTCAAAATATTTGCTGAGGTTCAGGAAAATTTGCACTAGGAAGGCAGAGAACAGGTTAGAAGTTGAAAAGAAGAAAAGATGAAGTAGCTTGAATAGATAAACAATGTGTTATCTAATTAGCTTTTAGCATGCTGTTGATCCCTTAATTAATCCATTATTTGTGGTCAACTCAGACCCCTCCCAATTCCTGCTCCTTTAGCCCAGCACATTTTAGTGTACTGAGGAAAATTAGATCATCCTTGTTTGGCTAATTTGCCAACTTGGTTTGAATGGGGTTTACAAGCAGAGGGGAGGACCTGAATTGTGGAGGTAACAGTGGGGACCTTTTAGAGGATGTGGTGAAAGCAAGGTGTGAGAGATGAGAAATTGATGGAGAAAACTAAATTTGATGGGAAGACCAGAGGTTGTCTAATCAAGAGTAAGAATTTTGTGTTCTGGATAGGGTTTGATGTGAATGTTTTCCCCCCTCTGCATGAGATGTTAACCGCTTTGTCCAATACACTATGGAGTTGGAGCTCTAGAGTGCACTCATGAGCTGAATTCTGCTTCAAACCAAGTTTACAGGGCAAGAACAGAAGTTGCTCAGACTGGGCCCTACACACAGGAGTTACAGATTCATTCAACGTATTCATCGAGTGCTGACTCTGTACCATGTGCTAGATCCTGGGGATACTATGTGAATAAGATAGGTTTTGGTCCCCAAGAAATCTACAGTCATGTGTACAACACGAGCACATAGACAAATTTAATACAGCATGGGAAGAGTTAAGAGGTAGGTACACATGGGGTGCTTGGGAACATCTGTGGAGGGTGCCACTCTCCTAGTAACAGCTAATGTGAACTGATGGCAGGAAGGTGGGAGAGACTCTCTAGCCCTCCATGGGAACCCTCTCTGAAAACTAAGAAGTTGGTGATGGATTTTGGAGGCTGTGGGTACTGAAGTTTTAGAAGTTTCATCTTGGAGAACAACTAGAGACAAATGTGAAAATTGCCACCAGCCCAAAAGGAAGGCCTAGCTACTATGTGGCACAAACCTGCAATCTTTTCTGACATTTTTAGCAGTGTTTAGAAATCACTGAGTAGATTTTCAAAATAATGTCCCTCCTCTTTTAGTTACAACATGCTTTTAATAGAGAAGCATTTTCCATGTATCAAGAAAGGGTACATGGATGAATTTGGCCACAAGTTAGGGATGGGAAAGCCTGGTTCATTTTCCTGTGTTTTCTCATGGTGGTGACTTCAGGGATTTTAGTCTAAGGTTTGCCCCATTAAAGAGTCCTGAAAGCCCACTCATCTTCTCCTTGGTCTACAACCCAACACAATAAAATCACATGATTTAACACTGACCAGAAACAAAAATATCTGCCCTTAGTGTTCACAAGGATCTTCATTGCTTCCCGTCTTACTGAGTTCGGGGTGCTATAACAAATTACCATGGACTGGGGGGGCCTAAACAATAGATATTTATTTCTCACAGTTCTAATGGTCTGGTAAGCACAGATCAGGTGTCTGGAGAGGGCCCACTTCCTAGCTTATAGATGGCTGTCTCCTCATTGCATGCTCACATAGGGAGAACAGAGAGAAGCAAGCTCCCTTGGGACTCTTACAAGGTCACTAATCCCACTCATGAAGGCTTCACTCTCAAGACCATGTCAAATTTAATTACCTTCCAAGATCCCCATCTCCTAATATCATTACATGGGGTGGGGGGAGAAATACGGCTTTGGCATATGAATTTGGGGGGACACAAACATTCAGTCTGTAACTCTTTCCTTGACTCTGGGTGTTGCAGATAAATGAGACCACCATGAAGCCTGATGTGAAGGGTTTGGCAGATTCATATGTTTGAACTGGAAGCATAACTGTGTCATCATTTTATTTTAATTAAAAAAACTTTAGTCTCTTTTTTTGTTGGATGCAATTGCGTAAGGCCACTACACAGCACAACTCCGTGGAAATGAGCTTTTGAAACTGTTTAATACTGTGTGGCACGTGGCTCAGCCTGTCATCAACACAACATTGCCCCTGACTCCCCAAGCCTGAAAGAGAGACAAAACATTCTGTAATTGGAGATTGCTTTGAATTAGTTTTAATTTGATTAGTAATATCCCAGAAGGCTACACTAGTATATAGAGATTATGGACAATTAAAGCTGTGATCAATTAGATCTAAATTGTTAGTCCATTAAGAGGCACTAACTAGAACTCTGATTTTCAAAGTCTTTTTCCCTAATCCTCCCGCCCTAGTGTTCCTCATGATGACAGACAAAAGCTTTTCCTACTACTCCTGTATTATTCCATACATTTAGTCAAATCCACTCGTTTGCATTACTTAGGAGCATGCGACCAGATATCCTAGGTATAAATAATGTTTTAAAAATCTTTGCAAATGCAGCACACTTCCTTTTTATCACCATCATAAAACAAATAAAAATAATCATCAGAATGGCTTTAGCAATCCAGAATATGCAGACCATGTGTGCAGTACAAGGACCTATCATCTCTGGATAAATTAGGTACAAATGTCCTCAGATTAGTTTGTAAAAGCTTTAGAGCAATGTCTTCAAAGGGCACTTGAACTTTAAAGATATGAAGTGAGAAATAGCAATGTAGAAAAATCCTGACTTCAAAACTACACTTTATCCTTTTTCTTTTTCTATATTTAGTAATAAACTCAGAAAAAAAAAAATATCTGCTAGCGGAATTTTCAGGAACACATTTCAGTTGGCCTCTGTTCAGGCCTTATATCTTCATCCAGGTCAAAAATATCTCTTTTATATTTCCCAGTGAAATCCTCCCAAGCCTTCAAGGCACAGCTCACGTGCTACCTTCTCCAAGAAGCTGTCCATGTTCCACCCAGAAAATGGGCCCCTAAACTCCCATAGGCCTTTATCTATGGGGACCCTTCCAGTTATGTTGCGATGTTCTATGTACACTACGTATATTTGGCATAGTATCCTGGGCCCAGAAGGCACAAATAAATATTTGCTGAATTTATCAGTGATTTACTAAATTGAAATTACTAAACAAGTTTAGCCTTATGGCCTTTAGAAGATTACATATATCCTCTCTTTTTTTTATTACTAAAAAAAAGTCCAAATTTGAGTTTCATTGAAATTTATTAGTATACTTGTGACCTGGATACATCTGCAAAAATATCTGGTTGTCCACTTAAGAAGGTTAGTAGATTAGATGGGCCACACCCTAGAATGACAAAGATGCTCTCAAGCTGTGATTAGGAGTAGATATGCTACATAGCCTTTGTAGGGCTTGACATTTGGAGGTATTTACCTACAACCTCTTGATAATGTATGGAATCTTATGTTCAGGGGACAAAGTCTGTATATGTGTGAGTTTTATATATATTTTGTGTGTAACAGAAAGTAAAAGATTTCAGGCAATGGTTTTTATTTGATTATACATTTCACAGGAGAACACCTATTTCTTTTAAGGCAATTGTACCCAGATAACGCAAACAGCAAAGGGATTGAAGATGCTAACAAGAGAGGAAGGTTGTCTGACTGTGTCTGTGATGACATCCAAAACGACCGCTTTCCAAGTTCAAGACTCTTATCTACATTTAATAATGAATGCTCCATAAATGTTAACAATAATCATTTGAATTTCTGGAAGGAGCCACTGACAAAGGATGCAAGAGTAATAGTTTAGGTAGGGAATCATAAGATTAGGGTTTTAATTCTACCACCATTCCATTGGAATTTCTCTTTATTATAATTGTAAAATAAGGTCAACATTTACTTTGATGCATTTACAGAAATCGAAGGGCCCACTATCATTGCAATACAGTGGGGGGCAGGGAGTACGAGAAGTGACCTTAGTGAGACCAAGCAAGAAAAGTCACTGGGGAGGAGCAGAGGTTCACTGGGAAAGATGTCCCGGTAGAGATAAGAAAGACAGAAACCAGGGGAGGACACTGAAATTGGCCTGCATTCCATCCCCAGCTTTGCCATATCACTTTGTTGATATTGTTTCACTTATTTTAGATTCTGTTTCCTTAATTCTTGAAGCTTAAAGATCAGGGAAAGAAAGGGAGTTAAAATTAAGTTAGTGGGAAGAAATTATGAACGATTTGAGTTGGCAAGAACCTTAGTAATTGTATAGGGGTCAGCAAACTTTTTCTTCAAAGAGCCAGATGGTAACTATTTCTGGCTTTTCAGGCCCTGTGATCTCAGTTATAATTACTCAGCTCCTCCATGTTAGCTCAACAGCAGCTATAGACAATACATAAACGAATGGGTGTGGTTGTGTTCCAATGAAACTTTATTTATGGCACTGAAATTTGAATTTATTATAATTTTCACATGTCACAACATATTCTTCTTCTTTTGATCTTTTATCAAGGACTTAGAAATGTAAAAGCTATTTTCAAATCATACAGAAGTAAGCATCAGGCCAGATTTGCCCACAGTCGGTAGTTTGCCATCTCCTAATCTCAGCCCACCTGCTTATTTACATATACAGAACAGAGGCCTGGAGGGGAGATGACTCGCCTGAGGTCACACGGCGAGTATCATGGACACTTTTCTTCTCCTGACCAGACTTGCTCCTTTCATCTCATTTTGGGAAAGAAAGAAAGAAAGGGAAACACGACTGATAGGGCATAGTGCTAGGGGTTGGATTGTTGAAAACTTACAATGTTGGCTTGCAGAACATAATACATTGTAGGGTATCTCTGTGATTGTGGACATTCCAGAGACCAATAGGGCATTGATCTGATGGGGTAAATGCTCATGTTTGTGGAAATACTGTTATCTGCTACCACTAGAAACCTCACTAAGACAGCAGCTCAGAGACCATGTAAACTTTTTAGCAGAAAAAAAGGTATATTTTTTAAATGGTGCCAAGAACATACAAAATGTGATTCTGCCCCAAAGCAAACTCCTACATTTGCCCCTGAAAATAAGATTTCATAAATTATCAAATGGTTTTATCCAATTTCTTTCAAATTTTATATAAAGCCCTATTAATATTAACTCCCAAGTGTGTTGTTAACTATCTACTCTTGGTCACAACTTCAGATACATTATTGTAATTTACTGCTTTCAATGGGATATTTCTCTAATGCCTAATCTTTTTGAGAAACTAGAATTAAAGGCTATATTAAAAGGCTAACTAGGGGCACCTGGGTGGCTCAGTCGGTTAAGCGTTTGCCTTCAGCTCCGGTCACGATCCCGGGGTCCTGGGATTGAGCTCCGCGTCAGGCTCTCTGCTCAGCAGGGGAGCCTGCTTCTCCCTCTCCCTCTGCTGCTCCCCCTGCTTGTGCTCTCTGTTTTTCTCTCTCTGTCAAATAAATAAATAAATTTTTTTAAAAATATAAAAATAAAAAATAAATAAAAGGCTAACTAGTACTTTGGCACCTGCTGTGCTGTCTAACATTGGATTAAAGATTCCTTCCATCTTCAAATATTCCTGATGTGGCCAACCCAGGCCCAACAGAGGCTGTTCGTCCAAGGTCGTATATCTGGATGCAGTTCTCATGGCCAAGGACATACAGTGCCATTACCACCATTGTACAGATGAGGAAATTGAAGTTCAAGCAGCTGAAGCAAAACCCATAGCTCATTAGTGCTATACTTGGGAAGGAATGCTATAAGAAGACTAATTCCCACACAGGGCACAAGAAGTTAATGTTGTAGCTCCCCGATGGCATTGAATTTCATTAATTTGGTGTTAATATTTCCAAAGTGTTTATTTCCATGAAGTGTTTATTCAGTGAGAGGAGGAGTAGGGTTGATCCTCGGTGTTTTAACCACCACAGCAAAAGATTCAGAATTTCTTCTATTTAATGATTTGTGGGGCATCCTGCACTGCTGGGATATACAGATGTTTCTGTGTAAGAAATACCAACTCAAGGGAACAAAATTCCATTTTGGAAGTGATTATTTGTGCTGCAAAAGGATTCTTAACAAAAGATTTGTATTCTGTTTCCACTAAATAGCGAGTTAGTTAAGAGCATTCATAATATGATTTTATCTATGAAAATATTTGATTGATAAAATTAACAAATGGATCCATTTATTGGTTGTTATGAGATAAATGATAAATAGATAGATAGATGATAGATAGATAGATAGATAGATAGATAGATAGATAGATAGATGAAGAGTGAATGGAACCAAACTGAAAATGGAACCAAAGACTGAAGACTGGATGGAACCAAATGGACAGACCAATGAGTGATAGAAGAAGTTAGAAAAATAGAGATTCTTTGAAGGTAGTACCCCATTCCTCCCAAGCCATGGAAGCCCGTAATAGAGGTTGAAGCACAAAGACCAGTCTTTGCTGAAATAAGTCATAATGGGGAAACCAAATCTCTAATCTTTGGAAACATTCATATTTTGGTGAAATTTGCTTTTCTGATATCTCCACCCCATCTTTGTTCTATTCTAGCGAACAACAAAGAACAGGTTGCCCCTATTCCTCAAATTATCCTGATAATTACATGAAGACAACTTACACTTTAAAAAAAAAAATCATACCCACTTCCTTGTTTCTTACAAAACATGATTTTCAAACTCCCTTCTCCCTTCAATTTGTCCTCTTCTGGACAATTCTGTTCTAATTTGTCACTGTCCCTCTTACATCTAGGGAGCCAGCACTGAAAACAAACTTAATAAATGTGTTCCGAAGAGCCCCGAGCAAGATCTGGACACTCTGCTTGCATTAATGCAGTCTAAGGAAAGAGTTCTTTGAGTCGTAAGCCTCTGCTCCTGCAAAAGGGTCACTGATTTACTTTTGACAGTTTTGAGCCAACATTATAATACTTGGTCCACATCTGCCAGTACTGTTTTCAATGAGTGACTGTTATGAAACATTTAATTTTAAAGCATTTTCTTTTACATTTGGTATTAATTCAAAAGAAAATAGGGGTACCAATAAATCAACTCCATGAATGTTTACACGTACATTACAACGGAGCTGTACATGTTTCCCATACATGGACCTCTAATTCATTGAGGGAAACTAGCTCAGGGGCACTTGCCCACGGAAAGACCTTGGACTAACACAGATACCAGTGGATTGTTTCAGTGCTGTTAACTGAAGTGGAAATTCTGGTGACGAGAGACTTCTGTTCATGTGAAATTGGCCTGTGCAAAATGTGATTTCAAGATGGCTTTTGGTGGAAACCTGCTGTTTCCATGCCACTGGCTTATTACTCACATTTTAAAATGTACTCCATGCTAGGCAAGACTTACGCATGTTCAAGCACTTAAAAATTATTATGGCTGTCTTTTCATTAAAATGTTTCAATAGCCATGTGAAACTCATGAAATTAAAAACATGAAAAATATCTGGGTGATAAACTTGTATACAAAATTTCGATTAAGCAAGGTGACCTGGGCTTCCATGACAAAAGACTTAAAAAAAATTCATGTCAAATGATGTTTAGTTCAATTCAATAAAAGGAGAGGGTGTGTGTATGCAGGGGGTGGGTGGGATGGTGGTGGTGGAAAAAGTAGGCAATCCATAGTTGTTTTAACAGTCCTGGTTATGTTGTTCGACTGTATCTATGGCAGAGAGAAGACACAATACTCATCGATACCCAGGGGTTGTCTACAGGCATGACCTTTCCGTGAAAAACAGGATCTATGGCCCTTGTTTTCTTATTTACTTTATTACTACTTCCCTGTATGCTGGCCTGCCTTTGTAATCCAATGTGAACCCCTAACTGCTGGACCAAGAATGACATAACCATGTGGCTCTTAAACTGGGCCCATGGCAGAGCTCAGTAATCATCCTTGACTGGTATTATTCCTATTGGTCCTTGATACAAGATCATACTCACTCTCAATATGAAGTTCTTGGAGCCAGTATACACAATTGGTGTAAGAATTTGCCATTCTCATTCAATCTCATTCAGGGAGTCCATTTCCTTTTAGTGGTCTCCTTCCTCCACCTTTGTTCTCTTTAAGCAAAGACTTCTAAGGAATCTTTATTCATCCTGGGCTAGTGCATTCCTGTCAACTCCAATCCAAAGGCTGGAAGACTAGATAAATTAGAGTAATAGGTGAAATATCAAGAAACAATGGGCAGCCAGGGAATGAAGGCAACCTGAAGGAGTCTTAAATAATCCCCAGTATCCTCCATTATGTCATTTTATTTTGCAATAGCTGGGTCATATGTTTGCCAGTGAGTGTGCTAAAGAAAGCAAATAGTTGGAACAGGAAGATCTAGTCCCATTCAGGAAGTCTTTTCTATGTTTTAGTGGAGTAAAAACACTAAAGCATGGCTCATCCTTGCAGAATTGTAGCCCAGCAAATGCCGATGTGATGGATATCGGTGCACCTTAATTAGCAGGAGATGATGTCGATTAGTCTTTCTTTCTATTCTTTTAAAATTTTTATCAAATAATTTTATTTGTAAAGTCAGTTATCTTTTGCAATTCTTGCTGGCTTGCACTCCCTCCCTCCCTCCGGTCCTCCCTCCTTCCCTCCTTCCTTTCTTTTTCTATTTACTTGAGGGGCGCCTGGGTGGCTCAGTCGGTTAAGCAACTGCCTTCGGCTCAGGTCATGATCCTGGAGTCCCGGGATCGAGTCCCGCATCGGGCTCCCAGCTCGGCAGGGAGTCTGCTTCTCCCTCTGACCCTCCTCCCTCTCATGTTCTCTGTCTCTCATTCTCTCTCTCTCAAATAAATAAATAAAATCTTTAAAAAAAAAAAATTCTATTTACTTGAGTATTTTCTCCCACTCATGAACATTTGGGAGAAATTAAGCCAATTCAGGGATGACATTTCATGAAAATTACACCTAGTAAGATAAAACATATTTTGTCCCCTTTTTGGATGCTTGAATTAGAACTAAGCAAATAAACACAGGTGGGAGGTGTCACTCATGCAACAGAAATTACTATACACTGACATCTACCTCAATATACCACAACTATTATTTCCTACATTGGAAAAGGCCTTGAACACTCACCATTGCTGTGGGTGGCGTCATCGTTATAACAATAGCTAATGTGTATTGAACGCTCACATTATACCAGGCATGTTATATGCATTACCTCACTTAATCCCTAACAAACCTACAAAGTAGAAACTTTTCAAATGTCTAATTTAGTGCTGGGGACATTGAAGCTTAGAATGGTTAAAAGTCTTGTCCCAATGTCTCTGTTACCAAGTGGTGGAGAAGGATTTTAAACCAAGTCGGCTTGCCCCAGATCCAGAGCCCTAAATCACTCTGCTTTAGTGCCTCCATGAATATAGTAGGAGAAAGGATTTCTCTCCCACCTCTGTCATAAATAAGCTTTTGTCTACGAGTTTATTACTGCTACCTGTAAGAAATGAGATACATAATGATATGAATAGATTAACTCAAGTACATTTGACTCCAAATTAGGAGGTGCTAAGCATTGTTGATAAACTACTAGCTCACCACCCTAACTCCACATTTCCTAAGAAGTCAGAAGGAAGTTACAACCTCTCTTAAATCTCTGGATGTGCAGGATGATAATTTCCCAATAAACTAAATCCTGCTACTATCAGAAGATTTGAAATTTTCTAACGATTATTACCGATGCCTCTAAACAACATGGGTTGGAGACAGCCAATCAAAAGCCTTGGCTGGGTTATGCTTCAGTTTTATTTCCAAAAGGTAACTTAGCAGAAAGGGAGTAACTGTTTATTATTTTCTGTCATTTTTATATCATTTTTTGCTATGCATATTGTGCAGTAATTGCAGGAAATTAAATTTGAATCTTGTGACACAAGCATGTTGTGAATATCATAAAAAACACATATGTTCATAAATGGCAAAAAAAAAAAAGAAAAGAAAGGTGATAAAAATTACATTTAGAGAACTTTTACAATCTTTCAGAATGATGGAAAAGAGAATGTTTTAAGGTTCTTTGTTCAGGCCGAATCCAAGGCTGAAGTGCTTTCAGGAGGCTTGGTGGGCATCTCTGTGTTACTGCTGTTTTCTCCAGGGCCTTTTAGATTGTATCATATGAGCAAGAGGCCATTTGAAATCCCACAGAGAGGACTGGCTTGAGAAGAAGCCCCAGCCATGTGGAGTAGATCCAGAGCCTGTGGAGGAAGCCATTTTTAATTCACCACGCAGAAGTGAGAAGAGACAGAAGATCATCATAACTCTTTTGGCTTCTGCTTTTGTTGTGTCTTTTCTCCTTTGTGGCACCTGCTACCACTCTCCCGGCTGCCTTTTCCCTCTATCTGATCCTTTTACTGCTATTGTGGAAACGTTCATGAAGCTGAATGCTCGCATCCTACTGTCTGGTTTGACCTGGAGTCAACCTTAGCACTTGACATGCTGGAAAAGCAAGTGACCATCTCCTGAATGCTGGCATCAATACCATCTCACATCCAGCTGTCATTTTCTGATTTCTCTGGGTCCCTGGGAGGCTCTCTGGGGTTTGCGATAATCTCCCTCGACATTTTCCGATGCTGATGGCAGAAAATGAATTCATGCTAACATATTTGCACAATTATAAACCACTAGTTTTACCAAATGAATGCCATCCAGAGTTGGCAGTTTATGTAAGCACCCAACTCTCTTCTGGCCCAAATCCTCTATCAACCATCCAGACAGTATTGATGGTCCCGATCGATTCTAAGCTTTGCACGAAGAGTTCTCTGATGATTTTATTTCGCAGTAGTTCCTCCTTTTGAAGTCCTTAGTGATTGAGTTATTCATTTCAGTTTAACTGTTAAGCATTAATGACTAGGATTTTTTGTAAAAATTTCAAATCTTTGTGAGTAAGAACTAAGTCTTAATTATCCCTTAGATCCTGCAGGATCTTTAAGCAATATCTTCATCTTCATCGAAAGCCACACTTAGCCTATTTACCTTCCCCCACCAGCCCTGCGGCTTTCCTTGTTACTGTTGCTGGTGCTACCATTGTTCCAAGTACTCAGGCCCAAATCTTACAAAAGAAGTCTGGATTTCCTGTGTCCATCATGCCCCATAGCTAATAAGTCACAAAGTTCTGTAGATTGGCAATTTTTATTTTTTTTAAAATTTGATTTAGTTGTTTGTGTCTAGCATCCCTTTGTCAAAAGAAATTTTAGAAGAAAACCCAATCTGTAAGAAAAACAGAGATGGTGAGAAGAGGCTGAACTGAGAGCCTTGAGCCTACAATAGCAGCCCTCCCAGAACCTCTGAGGCTGAGCGCTCTTTGAAAGTTCACAGTTGTAGAGTTGATCTTCAGGTTGCCAAAAAGCAGGATGGGATGGTGAAAAGAACCTTGGCATAAATCAAAGGATCTGAACTGAGCCTTGATTTTCTTGTATTCTCACTTACATCACCTGGTTGTTATAAGGATGAGATCCTGTGTGTGAAAGCACATTGTAAACTGGCAAAGGCCATGTCAATTTAGGGAACCATTAATTCTTTCCTGATCCCCAGAGTCCCCTTCTCCTCATCCTACCCACCATCTAATCTAACCACTCTTTCCATATTCATCCTCCTCAAGTACATCTGTTTTCATATCCTTGACTCAGAAATGTCTGACAACCACCAGTGGCTAACTAACTTAAGAATGAGCATCGCAGCTTATGTTTTAAACCCCTTCATGGTGAAGTTAACTTCCCTTTCCAATATTAGCTGCCACCATTCTTCCACATTATCCTGCTGCTTTAGCAAAATCACCCCACCACTCCTTTGTAAAGGCACTGCCTTTTCCCCATCTCTCAGCCTGTGCCCTGTCCCCTGTGGCACTATGCCTGAAATGCAATCCATGCTTCAAGTCCTGTCCTCAGTACTTCATACCCAGTGAAGCCCTTCCTGAAGCCAGCCCCCACTTCTCTCTCCTCAGATTCCTATCAGAAGTCAGGATAAATCCTCAGGTATCCCTGAAATGCAGAAAAATGTAGGATTTCAGTCACTGTAGAGAGGTAATAACAATTTATGAAATTTTCTCATCAGAGCTTAAGAAATTAAAGGGAACAGTTAGGTTTGTGAAAACCATCTCTCTTTTTAAAGAAAGGTAGAACCTTTACTTGAGGATAATTTTTCTCAGTTTGTAATCTTCTCCTCCTTTCTGCTGAAAGACTGAAATGCAAGTCAGAGAATGCCGTTTTGGCAAATGAGCCCTGCCGTTCTGGGCTCCATGAAGATTTTTCTTTTCTGTAAACTTCTCTTTCCTAAATGAAAGAGTGCTGGTATCTGTGCACAAAAATACTTCATTTTTTTAAATGCTGCCCATTTATCAATATATAATTTAGACTTAAAGAAGAGAAAAGCAGGCTGAATTGGAGAATATATTTAACAGAAAAAAATTGTCACTTCAAGGTATAAAAGAGAACAGAGCCATCTGCCACAGAGAGCGGTTCTTATCTGTGTTTGATGTGGTAACTAAAAGAATTTGTGGAAAACTAGTGATGAGACAGAATAACTCAAATAGGCTTTAAAAAATCTCGTTCATTTAACTATTTCATAGAGATCTTAAGTAACTTATTTAAATAAATAGTGCTTGTTTTTAAATGATCAGACCTTTTGTACATAATTATCTGCTTATGTTAAAAGCAATTTTCTTTTCTTTTTTTTTTTAAGGATTTTATTTATTTATTTGACAGAGAGAGACACAGCGAGAGAGGGAACACAAGCAGGGGGAGTGGGAGAGGGAGAAGCAGGCTTCCCACCAAGCAGGGAGCCCAATGCGGGGCTCGATCCCAGGACCTTGGGACCATGACCTGAGGCAGACGCTTAACGACTGAGCCACCCAGGTGCCCCTAAAAGCAGTTTTCTTTTAAATACTTTAAATCTTTTCTTGTTGCCATCCTTTACACTGTATCCTTGTTCTTTCTTTTTCTAATGAAGACAGAGTCAACTGAGTAAAGATAAACTTATTCTATTATCATTTGTGTGATTTCTCTTATCAATTAGAGGGTTTGAATCAATAATGTTCTACTCCAGGATACCTGGAAACATGATATTACATGGAAACTCCCCCTGAAACTTTCTATTTTTCTCTGTCAGTTAGACAGAGAAAATACTTATATTTTTACAGCACTGTCATTCACTTAGGTAACCTTGGAGACTCAATGGTGAACTGGAATGTCCAAACCATTATTTTGGAGATGTGCTAAGGACCAGAACTCTCTGTTAGCTCACAGGAAATCAATTATAGGTGCTGCTGGGGGAAGAGGCAAATTGAAAAATAATAACAACACTTCTGCTTCTGCCTAAGGTGAAATAACAGGGATCAGATTTATCTTCCTGCCTGAAACAACAAGACAAGAACAAGAATAAAAACAAACAAAAAAACCCAACATCAATACCAACCAAGTATGTGAAACAATGGTTTTCAAGATACTGGCCAACAAGCTATTAAATAAAGTTTAAACCAAATTAAGTAAGCCAGCTATACAATTGCCCCCAGATTACCACTTGGAGAGAATTTCTAGGTTACAGTACAGGGGGAGGGGAGCCCAGACTGAACCAAGTGGAGTCCCCGAGTTGAGGAGGCAGAGCTAAGAAAGTTCAAGAGGGCTGGATTATACAGGGCAGAGTATGGGTAAAGAGAGAACTGCACAGAGAAGGAACTCTGGACATTTACAGAGGGCTTCCTCAAATATTTAGCTAAGTGCTGACCAGATCATGTATGTGAAGAAATTACTCCAGGCCAGGAAAAGACCCACCTGAAATGATTAGAGGTACTAATGCTTCACATTCACACAGAGTTGAAAGTACTACCTGTTTCCATTAGCCAGATTGGAGAGTCCCTTGATTCACAGGGTATTAGGGAGGGTATACAGATGGATCTTGCCTCAGTAGTGGAGAATAATTAACCCTCCCACAAGTACTGTTATTATTTTGCCTAACAAATCTTAAAAGTAAGACTGGAAAGGATGAAATTGTTAATAAGTAACTTAGGTTGCAGAACAAAAATCAAGACTATAGGAATACAAAATTTTCAGTACCCAAAAAACGTAAAAATCTGGTATCCAATCAAAAATTACTGAGCATGACAATGGAAGGAAAATATAACCACTGATGAGGAGAAAAAAAATTAATTGAAAAAGGACCAAAACTGACCTAAACATGAGAATTAGCTTACAAGGACAGTAATATAGTTATTATAACTATATTCCATATGTTTACTAAGTTAAGTAGAAAAAAATGAACTATTGACATGGATTCAGACATACACACTACAATGTATGAGGTGAAAAATATACTGGGTTAGACATCACAAAAAAAGATTAGTGAACTTGAAGACACAGTGATAAAGGAAAGGAAACACAGAGAGAAAAGAGAATTTTTAAAAATGAAGAGAGCATCAGTGAACTGTGGAACAATTTTAAGTGGTCTAATATAGGTTTAAGTGGAGTTCCCAAAGTGGGGGAGGGATATTTGAAGACACGCTGGCTGATATTTTTCCAAATTTGATGAAAACTATAATCTGAAGAGCTAAGAGCCTCCATGAGCCTTAAGCACAAGAAATACAGAGAAAACCACACCAAGGAACATCATAATCAGGTTACTAAAAAACAGTGATAATGAGAAAATCTTCAAAGTAGCCCAAGGTGGAGAAAAACACTTTACATGCTGAGGAACAAATATAAGAATGACCGTAACTTTCTCATTTAAAACAATGCAAGTGAAGACATGAGGCATAATTTTAAAGTACTGAAAGAAAAAAAAAAGTTCAACCTAGATTTCTATACCCAGTAAAAATGTCTTTCAGAATCAAAGGCAAACTAAACACATTTTAAACATATAAAAGGTGAAAGAATTCATCACCATCTGATTTACACTAAAAGAAATGTTGAAGTCTTTCAGACAGAAGAAAAATAACACCAGATGGAAATAAAAATTTAATCAAAGGAATGGAGAGGAGAGGACTGGAAATGGTATCTACAATGGTAAACCTATAAATGTTTTAAGTAATATTTGAGTTATGTTAAAATGTAACTGTTTAAAGAAACATAATAAAAATTTACTGTGGGTGTTATATCTAAAAGTGAAATGTCTGAGATCAGTGGCACAAAGTATGACAGAGGAGAAATGGTAGGATACCATTGCAAAGTTCTAGTACTATATGTGAGTGGTATACTATCATTTGAATACACGAAGTTGTATAACATTACCTAATAAGTTAAAAATCTGTATTATGACCCTAAAGCAATCACTAAAATAACAAAATAGAAAGTTTTAGCTAAAAGTCAACAAAAAAAGATAACAAAGTTATAAAAAAAATATTGATAATCCACAGGAAGTAAAAAAAAAAAAAAAAGAGGGAAAGGGAACAAAAAACAAATGAGATAAATTGAAAACAAATGACAAGTTGATAGATTTAAATCCAACCATATGAATAGGCATATTAAATTTCAGTGGTCTTAATGGCTCAGCTAAAATGCAGATGTTGTATAATTAGATAAAAAATCAAGACCCTACTTTATGTTGTCTATAAAGACAGCATTATTTATTTATTTATTTATTTATATATTTTAAGTATTGCTGATACACACGCTACATAGTTTCATTTGTACAACATAGTGATTTAACAAATCTGTATGATATGCTATGCTCAGAAGTGTAGCTTGCATTTGTTACCATACAACGCTATTGCAGTATCATCGTCTGTATTCCCTATGCTGTGCCTTTTATTCCTGTGATTTATTCAATCCATGATTGGAAGCCTGTATCTCCCTCTCCCCTTCATCCATTTTGCCCATCCCCTCACCCCTTTTCCCTCTGGCATCCATTAGTTCATTCTGTATTTATAGGTCTGATTTTGCTTTTTGTTTATTCATTTGTTTTGGGTGTTTTTTTTTAGATTCCACATATGAATAAAATCATATGGTATTTCTCTTTCTCAGTCTGGCTTATTTCACTTAGCATAATACCCTCTAGATCCATCTGCATTATTTCAAGTGGCAAAATCTCATCCTTTTTTTTTTATGGTTGCATATTGTTCCATTATATATACAATACACACACACACATATATATATAATACATACACATATACACACACACATATATGTATATATGTATCACATCTTTCTTATCTATACATCTATATATGGACACTTAGGTTGCTTCCATATCTTGGTTATTGTAAATAATTCTGCAATAAATACAAGGGTGCATTTATCTTTTTGAATTAGTGTTTTTGTTTTCTTTGGGTAAATACCCAGTAGTGGAATTATTGAATCATCTTTATTTCTATTTTTAATTTTTTGAGGAACCTCCATACTGTTTTCCTAGTGATTGTACGAATTTATATTCCCACTAACTATGTATGTTGGTTTCTTTTTCACCACATCCTTACTAATACCTGCTATTTCTTGTCTTTTTTATTTTAGTCATTCTGACAGGTGTAAGATGATATCTCAATGTGGTTTATATTTGCATTTCCCTGATGATTAGTGATGTTGAGCATCTTTTCATGTGTCTGTTGGCCATCTGTATGTCTTCTTTGGAGAAATGTCTATTCAAGTCATCTGCCCATTTAATACAATTAAAAATTGGATTATTTGTTTTTTTGGTGTTGTGTTGTATAAATTATTTATTTGGATATTAGCCCCTTATTAGATATATCATTTACAAATATCTTCTCCCATTCAGTATGTTGCCTTTGTGTTTTGTGGATAGTTTCCTCACTGTGCATAAGCTTTTTATTTTGATGTATTCCCAATAGTTTATTTTTGCTTTTGTTGCCTTTGCTTCAGGAGACATATCTAGAAAAGTGTTGCTATAGCCAATGTCAGAGAGATTACTGCCTATGTTCTCTTCTAGGATTTTTATAGTTTCAGGTCTCATATTTAGGTCTTTAATCCATTTTGAGTTTATTTTTGTGTATGGTAACCCATACAAGAAGTGTTTGAGAAAGTGGTTCAGTTTCATTCTTTGGCTTGTAGCTGTCCAGCTTTCCTGGCACCATTTAATAAAGAGATTGTCTTTTCCCCATTATTTATTTTTGCCTTCTTCATCATAGATTAATTGACCATATAAGTGTGGATTTATTTCTGGGCTCTCTATTCTGTTCTGTTGATCTATGCATCTATTTTTGTGCCAGTACCATACTATATTGATGATTACAGCTTTGTGTAGTATATCTTAAAATCTGGAATTGTGATACCTTCAGGCTTGTTCTTCTGAAGATTGATTCAATCAGAGTTTTTTGCATTTCCATACACATTTTAGTATTATTTGCTCTTTTTTTGTGTGAAAAATGCTATTGGTATTTTGATAGATTGCTGTTGAATCATAGATTGCTCTGGGTAGTATGGACATTTTAATAATTAAAGATGGCACTTTAAATGTAAAGTCACAAATAAGATAATAGTAAAAGGATAGAAATGATATGCCCCTCTATGACTTATCAGAAAAAAAGCTGGAATTTACTTATCAAAAGACAAAGTAGATTTCAAAGCAAATACACAAGGGATAAAGATGGTTATTTTGTTGTAATAAAAGGGCCAATTCCAGGGTGCCTGGGTGGCTCAATCAGCTAGGTGTCCAACTCTTGATTTGGGCTCAGGTCATGATCTCAGGGTTATGGGGTAGAGCCCCTCAGCGGGCTGGGCATGGGCACTCAGTGTGGAGTTTGCTTGAGATTCTCCCTCTCCCTTTGCCCCTCCCCCAACTCAAGCATGTAAAAAAAAAATTTTTTTTAAAGGACCAATTCCTCAAGAAGACATAGCAATCTATATATTATTTGACAGAGTAGTCTCTTGTCAACTTGAGGTCTCCCGTTTCCTGGTATTGTATCTAAGTTGTCGGTACTTATGGAGTACCAATAAGTGTGGGTTTAGGTCGGCTCACCTTCAATATTATCTATCCATCTAGGAGCCTGTTACCTTATATGGTGCCCAGTGCTCTGTCCAAGCAGGTTGCTTTTTGAGCAGAGGATCCCACTTTCTTATTTGCCTTAATAAAGGATTTATTGACACCGCTTCTGTGCCGTCCTTAGGGGCACAGGAATTATAGCACTTTGAAGCAAGAAGTTGGACAAAAATGGGTTTGTCTATGGCTCTATGGCCCTGTTGACCTAAACCCACCATGTAACCATATCCTCCTTCTGACTTGGTGCTTCCTTAGAGGCCTGTCACAGAAGCAGAGAGCAAGTACCGCAGCTTTCAGAAATCACACACCTCTCCAAGGTTTTGCATGGGAAGCCACCCAAATAGGGCTCACCCATGACTCTCATACTCTTCTCTCTATCTTCTAGAAGACTTTTCCTACCTGGGGACTTTTTTTTTCTTTTGAGAGAGGGAGAGAGAGACAGAGAAAAGTGTGTGTGTGTGTGTGTGTGTGCACTGTGCATTGAGATACAGTATAGCTGTTTTCAGATGTTCTCTGTGCCTCACCATTTCCCACTGCTCTAAAACACAAAGCCAGAATGTACATCCTTTTTTTTTCTTTGCCTTTTCATCTATCTCATTCTATCTCAAGATAATGAGTACTAAAAAGCCTGATTTTGGGATGCCTGGGTGGCTCAGTCAGTTGAGCATCTGACTCTTGGTTTCAGCTCAAGTCATGATCTCAGGGTTGTGGGATCAAGCCCTGCATTGGGCTCTGCACTCAGTGGGGAGTCTGCTTGAGATTCTCTCTCCCTCCCTCTAACTCTCCCTCTCCGACCCCCTTCTTTTTAAAATAAATAAATAAATCTTTTTTTAAAAAAGGTCTGATTTCTTGAGTAGAGAGCAGATGAGGGTAGGAAAATGTAAAAAATCATGAGAAGAATGATAAAATAATGTATAATATATGATTCAATTTCATCGACCTTCCCTAGTTCTTTAACTGATGGCCATCACAAAATTAGCATTTAATCATTGTGGCTTCACTAAATATCAATTTAAAAAATTACTATTACAGGCATATATCTCAAGACCAAAAATATGATTTTATGGCAAGTAAGGACTATATGGCATCAACAGGTCCTCTCATCATCAATATTGGCACAAGGATGTCGTCTTGGAAATAACCTAGCATCCTGCTGTAAGTAATTAGCTGCCCCTCTTTCCACCATAGCATTCTGAAGAATATGTTAATGCAAGACCTTCTAAAGTTGGTAGCCACGTTATTCCAAAATAAGTATAAATATATTTTAAAAGGTTTCGAATGCCTTTTTGCATTATTTTAAAAATGTGTAAATTAACTCTAGGTAAAATAAGAGATGGAAATATACACCAAGGGTTAAATCACAGCACCAGAGAGAATATGACAGAATGCCAAGTAAATGGTGTAGACCAGGTTTCTCAAACTGATGTCTAAGGAACCTTGAGCATCCACAATTTCTTTGAGAAATTTAAGATTTAATTTAGCCATTCCAATACTTGAGTTTACTTCTGTTTACAAATGCATTTCTTCCAGGTGAGGGTCAACTGACAGCACAGCTCACTGCATAAATGCACGTTTCATAGAAGTCCATATAGAGAAAACTAATGGCAGAATTGAGTCATGAAGTGTACCATATCATCATGAGGACTCTAAAAGACTTTGAACCATAGCAGAATTTCATCTTCACTGGGCCTTAAGCAGACAAGGAGGAATTCTTCCATTTCTGACTCCAGTAATCATTGGATTAAGCACCCGTTTAATGCAAATTTCCATAACACCATCACCTCAACCTTTTTTCCAAGTGAACAAGTCGGTTTTACAGATAGATCAAGGGACATTCCATTAAAATTGGTGTTTGAAGATTGCTGATCATCAGAGTTTTGGTTAAGTATGAGACTTGATTATCTTCAATTATCAAATAAAGCCTTGATGTTAGTGATGCCACTTTAGTTGTTCAGAGTTAAATGGACATTCTCTGTATCAATATTACTAAAGTGAAAACACAAAAGCAGTTTCAAGTTAAAACTAAGGCTTCATTTTTCCCCATGATTAAACCCAACATCAGAGGTCTAGTGTCAGCAAAACAACATAATCCATCACATTTGAATTCATATTGTCAAATTGTATTTTATTAGCTAGGTGGTTTCGGTGACATAATTTCGTTAATACTAAAACCACAAGTATAAATATGCTAATGCACATGAAGAGCTTGGTACAGTCCCTAGCATATGAGAAGCATTCAATAAAGGTTAGCTATTATTATTTTATGGTAATTTATGGAAGTTTTATTTTAGTACCTGTTTACAGAAAATTATCAGTACATCTCATTTAGGATAGCACTGAGGTTCCCAACTTTTTTCTGCAAAAGGTCTCTAAACATTACTCGTGTAATGAACACTAAGATGGAACATAACTGCCAGGAGTTCATTAGTAACCGGGGTGGGGGGGGGAGCTTCCTGGAAGATTTCAACAAAGCTGCCTCATTAATATGACAAAAACTTATAATTGAGGCAGAGAAAAATGAAGTCCCTTATTCCAGCCCATTTCTCAGGGCAGTAGAAGAGCTCCTTACATTTTTAGTTCCTGGTCTTTGGGACTAAGAATCCTTTCTTTCTCTCTTGTCACTGAAGCCCAAGAATCTTTGTACTTATTCTTTTGTCTTTACATACTGTTTTGGGAAGTAAATAACAGTTGATTATATTTGGCAAACAGTACTTCTTACTGTATTTCGATATAATAATTTTTTTTTCAGTTTGCTTTGGAAATTGACAATTATGGTGACATTGTGTAGAGGTTAGAGGTGACATTAATTATCAGCATAACCTAGATAGTTACATGAATGCCAGTTTTGATGAAGCATCAGACTCTTATTTGACATACACATTATCTCAATTGTGAGCATGAAGACCACGTGGTGTGGAAAGGCTGACAGAAAAGCTCTCAATCTGCTTGCCAAAAAAACAGAAACAAAAGCAAAAACCCCCACAAAACCCACCATTTTTTTTAAATCAAGAAGTATATCACACCTACTTAAAGGCTACATAGATACCACATTTGAAAGGAGATCTATATATGTGCTTAAACAGAAATTACACCTAAAATATAAGCTGTGGAGGACAATCATAGTGATTGGAGCTCTCCATTTAGAAATCATAACATGGCAAAAGCTGGCTACAAAAACTGAAAAGATCTGCCTCCCAACAACAAAGAAGTAATGTGAAATAAAACAGGCACAAAAGTAGCCATTGCTGAATCTTTCCTTTCTGAGCTATTTAGCGAAATAGCAGAGAGGGCCTTCCCAAGATGCATTAATTAGGAATAGAACCTTTAAAAAGCTATAGATAGATATGTATGTGTGTTTGCATACATATGTGTATGTGTACATATAGGCACATGCATGCATGTGTGCATATATAAGTAACATACACACATATATATATACATATGTATCTATATAGGTATGTACATACATCTATATAGATACATGTTTTATATATACATGTGATATGTATGTGTATGTATATATGCCACATACATACATATGGTGCAAACCTAGTTTTCCTTTAGGAGCTAAAAACCTACTTAGAGAAATGAGATTGATACATGAAGCAAAAGTAAACAAAAACGAGTTATAGCTGCAAATTGTCTCTGAGCCCTCCAGTCTTCTGGGTCACAGTCTTTATGGTTTTCATGTTCTATATACTTATTCTTTATCCAGGCTGCTTGTTTTTGTTACTGAGAAAGATACATTAAAATTTTCCACTGTATTTATGGATTAATTTATTTCTAGTATAAGATTTATCCCAATTTCGGGGATATGAAAATGTGACTTAGAATCAATGAAAATGGGAAAATATCACACATCTGTACATATGAATAGTGTGTACATTCTTAAGCCTAAGAGAATAAGAAAAGAATTTCTGTACATTCTGGACAGTGGCTAGAATGGAAAAATGCCAGAGTGTCTAGGATTGAGTTGTTTTTTGGCGGGGCGGGGCAGGGTAGGGACACTATAGAAGGGAGCCTCAAGTGTTCTTTATCTGTTCTTTGAGCCAAGAACAAATCCTAACCAGCTTATTTGTTGTTTCCTCAACTGAGGGCTTCACTCCCCACTCCTTTTCGAGGGATTGGAGCTCAACCTGGGATTCCATGGACACTCCAATTTATAGGTGTAAGGAGCCCATTCAGTTATCTTAAAAACACATAGAAAATTGTGTGTTCATAGGAATATGGGCATTTATCTGGCGAGGAGTCCCATCCTCTCACCACATTGTCAGAACTCTCTGTCTTCCTAAAGTAAAGAACACTGCTCTGGAGCCAGTGAAATTTCAGCTAGCGTTACACTCAGATCCAGATGAGAGAGGACAGGAGGGGCACAAAAAGGCACAAAAGCCTGAAGCCCACTCCCTCTTCCCTGGAATGCCCCCCCCAATCCCTCCAAAAGCCAGTCCAACTCTTCAAGATGTCTTTAGACATCATTTGCAAAGCAGGGGTGAAAAGAAGAAAGAACCTCAACAATCCCATTCTGTTCTACACCAAGGCATTAACATCCTACCATTTTTAAAAACAAATATTATGAGTGTTATATCTTTACATTTCTGCTGTCTCTTTGTCTCTTCACCAAATCTGTCTCCCCTCGATATCCCTGGTTCTTCCCTGAGGGCAAGGTGCCTGACATAGTAAATAGGGCCATCACGCAGAAAAGAAGCTGCCCCACTTCTCAGGGGCCCCTGACTGAGCATGGTCTCCACGCACTGTGATGTATGCATTCCACATGCCGGCTCTTCTGCAGCTTATAGACCATATAGGAGTCCTGATTCAAGAGTGGGTTTTGATCCTGGATACATTTCTGCTATGGCAGCAGTCCTAAAGTCTTAAGGCTTATCCTGGGCTATGACCTCATACTTTTTTCCACATTTTATTTATAAACATTTCAGGATGACAGTTGACAACAAGGTCATACACAGGAGGGAGACTATTGTACAGACAGACTCAGAAACAGGAAACACTAATTTAAGTTCCATGGTCTTCCTCAGGTGTATGTCTTCTGGACCTCAGGCATAAAAAGCTGGATTAGTTGACTCCTTTCCCCAAAGAAATCAAGGAAAACAAATGTGCCAAAGATATCACAAGGCTTAGTAGAAGTCAGAAGGAAAAAAAAAAGGACAAAAAAGCCTTTTATCTGATAGGGTCATGTACAAATCCAATTTAAAAAGTCACCAGTAGAAGGGTACTTTTTTAACCTAAGAAATGTGGAAATACCATCTAGCTTTTCAGTGTAGGTGAGGGGAAGTCTGCAGCCGTGATCTTATGGCTTCTTAGATTTTAAAATCAGATTTGAGGAAGAGATAGTCTTTTTTTTTTTTTTTTCTGGTTATTAGTGGATAAGGATGTGATGTACGGAGCTACAGCAGTTATCATGTGATGATGAAGAAAACCAGTAGACACAGAGACGGCAGAGCAGAAAGACAGAAAGAAACTCAGTCCTTATTTGAATCACTAAATAAACCCACCCTTAAACCCTTCTCCTCTGGAATCCCTGTCATATGAAATTACAGGTTTTTTTGTGTTTTTTTGTTTTTGGTTTGTTTGATTTTCTTTAAGGCAATTGAGTTAGGGTTTTTTTACTAAGAGGAACTGAAACCTTCCAAGAGGACTCTTCCAGGAGTCATACTGTGCAATTAATTTCCAAAGGGTTGCACCAGCTCTTCTGTGAGCAATGTGTTGATTTACCAGTTTCACCGGAACCTCAGTGGAGATTGTGTGCAGTGTCAGAAGCATCTGCATGTGTGTGGGTGTGTGTACACATTTATTGATGGGGTATATGCATTTAATTTGTGCTAAATAAGGTGGCTAAATTTAAAGTATTACCTCTTGATTGTGTCTTACTGATCCTAAAGTAAATTGGGCTGAAAAAAAGCACTTCAGTGTTGAACATATTCTCTCTGCACCACCACCCTACATCCTTATTGCCCCTCTGTGAACACGCCCCTCCCATTTAGGTGCCCACACCTGCAACTTGACATCCCCTTCATATCCTCAGTTTCATCCATTTCCGAGTCCCCATGCTTCCATTTCATTTAACTTTTTTCTTTTTTACCACATGCACCGTACCTCATCTTATCCACTCATTCTCTCTTCTGAATTCCTAGAACAGTGTCCTAACAGGTCTCCTTGCTGACAGTCTCAGCCCCCTCCATCCCACCCCCCACACTTCTTTCAGTAATCTTATAAGAATACAGGTCCTGTCATGTCTCTGCCTTCTTGAAACCCTAATTGAGCCTTCTCTGTGTCCAGCATGTGATTGGGATCCTCACTTGGCATTTAAGGAATTATGCACCCTTCCAGTTGACCTTCCCATTCTGTCCTCCTGCCATCTTTAATTACCAGGAACTACCAAATGCACCACGTCATGTCATGTGTTCTTGCTTTGGACTTCTCTTTCTAGAATGCCCTTACCCAACTCCTTTTCCTTATTGTTTAAAAACTTAGCGTGGACATTACCTTTTCTAGAATGTATTTAACACCTTGCTCTCATCTGTGCCTCTACACCACTTATCACCATAACTGTCTTTGTCTCCTCTTAGACTGTGAGCAGGGATTATGCTTTATTGCCTGGCACGCACTACTAATAATGCTAATTTTAATGATGACAGATTACTTACGACACGAAAGTAATGGCCACGTAACTGCTTCTTAAGTTTTCAGTTTAACTCTCATACCCACCATATCAGGTGAACTATCATTATTAGTATTCTCATTTTAGATGTATTTATAGAGGTACAGAATGCTTAAAAAGTTTCCCAAGTTACACAGTCACTAAATAACAGAGCAAGGATTTGAACTCAGGTGGTCTGACTCCGGAGGCCACGTTTTTGTCCATGTTGTTGGATGGCTTCTCTGGTTGATAAATGTCTGGCTCATGAAAGTTGAGATGACGGTGGGGAGTTTGGGAAGAAGCTCCTGACTCTTCCAGCCCATTGGTACCTCTTGAAGGAGGCAAAAGGGTTAGGCTGGTGTCAGGTCCCTTTCCCACTGCCAGCTTTTTTCTTGTGAGCTCTTTGATTCCACAGCGTGGCATGTGTCTTCTTCTCATCTCTGATCCTTTGAAAGCTCGGTGTTTTCTTTCTCAGGAAATCATCTGATATCTTTACAGTCGTCATCATCATAATGCTGCTGCTGCTGATGGCTAACAGTTACTGAACGTTTACTACCTCTTAAAATTTTTACCACTGGTAGTAGAATAAAGACCATAGCCCCTTGTATAGCAATTCTAAACCAGGAAAATTGATGCATGCTTTCGTGCCATGAAAGTGACTTCCCCCACTGCTTGCATGCAGGCTGCCCTTTTTAAGATGGTTCAGCTTTCTCCTGCTGTGATCAGGACAGAAAGGCTGGTTTGTTCCTCCTCTGACTAGCTCTGGCCCCCTGCCCTGAGAACCCCCACTTAACGCTTCCTCCCACCACCACCCAGTCCCACATCCAGAGCAGCTCTGAATTAATGGAAGGGGAACCAGGCTGGGAGGGAGGAGACCTTGGTCTTCCTTTAACAGCTGGGTTACCTTAGGGAAATCATTTAATCCTGATGAGCCACGGTTTCCACATTTTTAGGTGAGAGTGACAATTTTTACTGCCTCAAAATTCATCTCTTCTGGGATGTACCCCCTGACCCTGTCACCTCAGGAAAGAATTATCCTCCCCTTCATGTGAGTACTTATCTACTTTGTTCAGACCCATATGTGTCACACCTTATTGTAACTGTCTGTTAATGTGTCTGTGCCATCGTCTACATTGTTACTGTCTCTAGATCAGGGGCTGGTTCATAGTTGTCTTTGGGTTTCCTGTCCCTAGAATACCTGTTGACCTAAATTTCCACAACTGTTCCCCGACTTTCCCTTGAATCTTCCATGTGTGGAAATTCCTTTCATCCTCAAACCCACCCGTGACATCTGTCTGCATCTAAAACCACTTGAGGAAAACTGATGGAGTAACACACTAGGGATCCCATCTATCCTAGACCAGGAGACCAGCAAAATGCTTCTGGTCCTGGTATTCAACTTCGGTCCCATCTAATAATACTCAACAGACCATCCTGTGTCTAATGCTAATGAATATACAAGGACTTCTGCTGATGATCCAGCCGAAATACCTATGACATAATTCAAGATGTTTTAATTTCTAAAGCAGAACTTGGATGGGGGTTATTTTCCAGTAGAGTGGCTCTAAGCAGGGGAATCAGTGAAGACACACTATTGAGGGATATTCAGACCTGTGGAATTTGTGGTGATGGCTGTTCTTCGGATATTACTCTTTCCCATCTTCTTCCCAATCCCGTGGTCTATTCTAGCTCAGGTGTCCCGAGACTTGTTTGAGCTGAATACTGTTTGGAATGTCAAAACAACCATGCATATTTTAATGATTAAGTTTACCCCTTCTACAAGGATACTACTCATCTGGATAATTTCACCTCAGAGCGTGAGGGAATGGAGCCTGGAACGCGTGCACTTCCTATCATCAAAGAGAAGAAGCGAGGGAGAAGACAGTCTAAGCGTGAGCAAGAGGAATTACTCCTACAGATGTGCCCTTTGACTCCCATTTCCTGCTCCTGGCCAACCCTTTGGAGATTATTTTCAGGGAGATCTCTCTCTTCCTGTGAGGCCAGAGACTTTTCTAGTTATAAGGCTGTTGTGTGTGACATGTCTGGGCAAGCATGCAGCAAAACCACAGAGAAACAAGGGATTAAAGAAATAAAGCTGAGCAAACTCAAAAACGCCGTCTGCAGAACTTCTCTCAAGCTTGAGGTAAACATCTCCACCCACCCTCCTCCTTCTGCAATTTCACAGTTTATTTTTCACTGCATTCGACTTGTGGCGGTTCCCTCTGCTACAGAGAAGGGGAAGTAAGTTGTCCTCTAGGAGTGGCTTTCCCAAGGAGCCCAGTTCTCTGAGTTCAGGAATGAAAGACAGAGAATGCCCTTTCCTGACTGAGACAATGCCCACAGGCCTCAGTGCCTGGAGGGTGGGCGCACTTCCCCAGTTCTCCCAGGGAGGACAGCCTTCCTTCACACCCGTGCCCTGTGTCCTCTTCATCTGGGCACTGGCTCCCCCGAAGTCAGAGAGCAGACAGCTCTGTCCCCTTTTCCAGACACGTCAGACTCACAGGGAGATTTCCTCCAAGATTACCATCTTCTTCCCCTCACTTGGAATGAGCAGTATCTGACTGCTTCTTCCATCGGCCAAGATCCAAGTGCCATCTTTACAAGGAAAAGTCCCAGAAGTCCTCGCAAATGATCCTCAGCCTTGGCATAGGCAGCGGCCTCATCCAGATTCCAGCAAAGAGGAGTTGGCAGGGCATGAAGAAGGGCAGAAGGTAATTGAGGAGCTGGGGCTGGTTTTAAGGCAGGACAGAGCCCAGCTCCGCGAGCTGAGCTGGAAGGAATTTGCTGTATGTGCCAGATGTCGTAAGGAGCTGCTGAGCTAGCTGAGCTTTCTAGTGCTCAGGAGCAAGTCAGTCAGATGAAGTGAGGCTGCCGCTCAGCTACAGACCATGAGCTAATGTGGGCTCTACCCCAGCAAGCCAGTAGCATGGGCCCTGCAGCGGCAGTGGGAGAGGGGGAGAGCCAGCGTGGCGAACGCCGGATGCCTGGTGCCAGGAGGGAGAGACCAAAGGGGCTCTTCTTTAACTCTGCAAATAGCCCCAGAGTGAGCAGGGCCTTCAACAGCTGTGGTTTCATTCTCCTCACCGCTGGGCGAGCTGGGGGTGCTAATTGTGGAGCTGGAGAGCTGTTAAAATCAGACCAGACATGTTAAAGGAGATGAGTGACAATACTTAGACCAGCGTGTGTGGCTGAGCAGGCACAAAAGCTTTATGTCAGGAGAAGAAGTGAAAAGAGAGGAAAAAGGCCACGAGAGAAGGAAGGAAGTTGGTCGGCGGATGGCTCATCTTCGTTACCTCAGCGGCTTGTCCGTATTGTGGTTATAGCCCTTATCACATGGTGATAAGCTCGTAAAAAGAGTCTCTCTCATGTATTGAGCTTTTACTCTGTGCAGCCTCCACTGTTATGGGAGTTTAACACACATCATTTCATTCAGTCCGGACTCAGAGAGGTTAAGTGACTTTCCCAAAGATATAATAAGTAAGTGTGTGGGTGTGCGAGCACGTTACCATTGAATGGCAGTCAGGTTTCAAAACCAGTTCTCCCCGACTTCAAAGCCAAAACCTTACCCATTATGCCACACAGTCTCTCAGTTTCAAAGCAGGTACTTTATAAGAATTTGTCAATTAAGAAACTGTGGTCAAGAAAAGAAAATTTACCTAAGTCACCCAGTTTGGGAATTAAACAGAGACTATTCCCTGGGAGCCAAAGAGAGGGACATACATTGGACATATGGTCACAGATTGAAGTTTTCCGTTTTCTCTCCCTATAATAGCCCTGGCAGACAGCTAATAAGGGAAACATATTGCAGAAGGAATCTTCTCTTCTCTCAAATCACATGGTACAGATTTCTGGTAGCAGCAGAGTTTGCTGAAAACAAATAATAATCTGACAATAGGTAAATTCTGCCCCTCTCATCCCAGTGGGATAAATACACCCAGGGTTTCAGGAGTTTATCCTGTTGAGAACTGAGCCTATTGAAGGAAAAACGGCAGAGTGGGGGCATGAAAACAGTGACTGCCTTCTTCGGAAACATGTGAGTTCATCAGATACCACAACCCTCCCTCCATGCTCAGATTGTTCACTTGATGGAATCACTTGAGATTGTTTTGGAAAGATAGATGATCATCCCTACCATCTGTATGAGGGTAGACAGGCCACTATTATATTTTTATAAAACTTCCGACAAGAAAATATCCAAGCTAGCCTAGGCAAAGGAAATTACCTTTGAACGTAAACAATGGGAAAACCTTTCCTGACAACAGAAAAACTCCAGGCCCCTACAATCCTTTTGCCCCTCTGTTTTCTTTAATTTAGATCAAGGTAAAAAGACGGGAAGCACAACTCCTCCGAGTGGATAGAATCCGTAGCACCTTTTAATGAAGCTGTCTAACCAGCATTGAGTTCAGACATTTCGACCTCTTTGGTATTCCTTGCCAAGGGAAGTCCAGAACAGGCAGCTGGTTTTGCTAGATTCTGTTGGAGCTCCATGCTAACTCTTCTGCTGAGACATTAGCAGGCATCATAAGAACACCTCTCCTTGACTATTCTGTTCTCCTCTTGGAAATTTCTTCTTTGAACCAGTGCCCTGTAAGCGTTTGTGTAGTGTTTAGCAAGTCATCTAAAAACCGATTCTAAAGCATCAAAGGTTGTGTCTAATTTACTTGCAAAAAGTGGATTTGAACATATTCTAAGTTTTTATTTTAAAATAAAATATTATTTATTTTAAAATAGCACTCTCAAAAAAATAATAAAATAAAATAAAATAAAATAGCACGCTCTCGGGGCGCCTGGGTGGCTCAGTTGGTTAAGTGTCTGCCTTCGGCTCCAGTCATGATCCCGGAGTCCTGGGATCAAGTCCTGCATCGGGCTCCCTGCTCCTTGGGGAGACTGTTTCTCCCTCTCCCTCTACCTGCCGCTCCCCCTGCTTGTGCTCTCTCTCTCTCTCTATCAAATAAATAAATAAAATCTTTAAAAAAATAAAAAATAAAATAGCACTGTCTCTCAAAAAACTTAAACTAAGTTACCCTATAACCCAGCAATTCCACTCAGAGGTACATACCCGAGAGCAGCGAAAACATATGCTCACCCAAAAACTTGTGCACAAATAGTCATAGCAGTATTATTTGCAAAAGCCCCGGAGTGGACACAGCCCAAATGTCCATAACAGATGAATGGATAAACAAAATGTGATATGTCCATACAATAGACTATTATTCAGTAATAAAAAAAGAATAGCGTACTGATAAATGCTCTGCGTGAATGAACCTTGAAAACATTATGCTAAGTGAAACAAGCCGGACACAAAAGAGAATTGGCAAATCTATAGAGCTAGATAGTAGATTAGTGGTTGCCTGGGTCTGGAGGGGATGGGAGTGACAGCTGATGGGTCCAGGCTTTCTTTTTAGGGTGATACATATGTTCCAGAATTAAACAGCGGTGTGGTGATGGTTGCACAATCTGTGAATATATTAAAAAGCTACTGAAATGTGCACTTTCAAAAGGGTAAGTTTTATGGTAGGTGAATAATATTTCCATTTTTAAATAGTTTGGGAAGAAAAGAAAAAACAGTATCACCCACATCATAGAGATTTGCATGGACCATACAGTCTGTGAGCCACAAGGAAGCACAGCCCATGCTTGGGATTTGTATCATCCAACCTCATCCCTCAGTGAGACAATGTAGCACTGATGTTACGAACACAATCTCTGAAGCCAGATTGCTTGGGTTCAAATTCTGGAACCTGCTACTTGCCAGCTATGTGAGCAGAGTACTTAACTTCCTTGTACTTCAGCTCCCTTGATTGCAAGATGAAGATTCTAATCGGAACACACTGGCGCTGTTACCGTGACAGTTAAGTTAGCTAATACGTGAATAGTGTAGTTTTGTCAATCCCCGTCATCTCGAATGTCACCATGGACACAGTGTAGTGACCTATTTTCTAGAGTGCTTGCAACCTCGATTATACAATCAGCATCTGTTTCTTGATCACACGTAATTGATGATACAGATTTAATTTTATTTAGGAATCACATAATAGGGGCACCTGGGTGGCTCAGTCGTTAAGCGTCTGCCTTCGGCTCAGGTCATGATCTCAGGGTCCTGGGATCGAGCCCCGCATCGGGCTCCCTGCTCCGCGGGAAGCCTGCTTCTCCCTCCCCCACTCCCCTTGCTTGTGTTCCCTCTCTCGCTGTGTCTCTCTCTGTCAAATAAATAAATAAATAAAATCTTTAAAAAAAAAGAATCACATAATAAATAAATTGAATAATTAAATAATAATCTGATAAAGTATTTCCTTTATTTAATTTATGAGCCATGCAACGCCGTTACAGATTATTTGAAAGCAGGAACCTACATCCATCCTTCATCCTTTCCACTTGTTTTACATTCCCCAGCATCCAGCCCAGCACTGGCTCATGGTCAGCACCTCATAGGTACTGGCTAGCTGTTTCCCCAGGGTCTGGGTCACCGGCTAGCTTGTGCCAGGACTACTTATGGTCCCACCACGGACCTCGGAAAGAATGCCAGTCTGATTGTGGGATGAATTACAGGAATAATAACTAATGCAGCCACGTGTTGAGAATTGTGACCCCCAGGTACTAAAGTTGAAGTTTTTACATTGTTCTGGGTTCAAAGAGCTGCTTGAAGGTGCCTAGAGACTGTGGATCCTCAAACTGGCTACATTAGTTATTATTTGGGAGCTGAAGTTTCTTCAGTGTCACCAAGGCCCACAGCTGGGAACAATAATGTAACCTGGACAGTAACAAGCCCTGTATTGGGCAAAAGTCTTCCAAGAGAAAAGTCTAAGCAAGACCGTGAACCTCGCATGCATGTGCGCACACAGCTGTCCCTCATTGATGGGTGGTCCGGGAGACTCAACTTAAAACAGCTGTCCTTCCTTCAGTCTCTTGACCAAGATACGCTTTAACCATCAAGACAGGCTTTAAAGGAAAGGTGACTGCTTCCTAAAAGACAAACTCATGGGTTTTGCATTCCAAGAGACTTCAGTGGTTTCCTAACTCTGTTTTCTTCATTAGGGTAGTGTGCTTGTTAATCTTTTTCTCCCTGCTCATTTTATTATCAAAATCAACTCAGTTGCTATTTCCTGTTTATTGTAGAACATGGGTTCTGAGGTACTTGGGAAATACCACGATCAGGTATCTTGTGATAGCTCTTCAACATCTTGGTGAGTCCTAAGACTGGCGGAGGTGGGGGGGTCTTCCCCAGCCCCTTTCTACTCCAAAAATGGCCCCAAATGCCCCCACTCCTAAGAGCAGACAGCTATTCAGAAATTATCTTCAGGGTTAAATCCAGGACCACCAGATGTATGCATTTAGAATTTTTTTCTTCATATTATTTTGGGATGCGTTGGAGATACTCTTGCTTACCTCTGTGTCCTGGACTTTGGATTCTCTATGGGTGGAAATTGCCACAGGGCATAGAGACTGACTAGGGTGTGCATGATTGTGGGGGTGTGGGAGGTACTGACTTAGAGAAAACTGTGTCAGTGAGGAGATGGTCCCAGGATGTGTTCTGTGATCCTCATGGAAAACTCTGTAAGAGATCATGAAGGGATTTTTTTTTCTCTCTCTCTACTACCACAGATGTGGTGCTTCTTCAGTTTCGTGGTCTAATTAGCAATAAGTAATTGATGCTCAACCACCTTGGTGGGAATTGGGAGAGAAGAAACTGGAGAACAAAATGGTTGTCGAGCCCCGCTCCCCACGTCTCTGGCCCTGGAAGAGTTGGGATGGGATAATGTCCCAAATTTTCCCTGGCTTCCTGCTGCTCCCTGTGAACCAGTGTTCCTGCTTCCCGTATGGTGGCTTTGGTGCAAGTCCTACTCATTCAAGTCTATAATCAAGTTCTGAAGGGGAAAAACGTGGCTTTTCTAGTTGTCTCTATTTGCTGTCATGTCAAGCCAGGAGCACTGGAGGACCAGTGCTACTCAGGGAAAGATCCTTTTGCCTAGTAACCGAGAGCATATTTGGTATGCTAGCCTTCTCCTCCTTGTTTATTTTCAGGGTAGTGATAAAAGCATGGAAAAAACATCAGGGAAAATCAGTAAATTTCAGTAATATTTCAATACATCTGCAAAGGGCAAACAGTTTAGAGTTTCTCCTGCCCCGTCTGAAGTTGGAAACTCTCACCACAGTGGGAAGCACAGCTATTTTGACTTGGCAAACCAAACCAAACAGCACGCACCTGCAACTGTACGTCTCTGACGTGAATAGCTGTGGCCAGAGGGTCAGTCTGTTCTGTTTTTCATCCAGAAACCACATTCTGCAAATGGAGAGAAAACCACTGTTGGATTAAAGGAAATCCTTGCCATGGAGACTAAACATACAACTTTAATTAACTCATCATTTTCTAATTAGCATCCCCAGAGCCCTGTGCATGGGCAGCTTATGTTGCAGAATGTGCCATCAAATTTTTCCAAACAGTTTCATAAAATAAAGTTTTGTTTTTATAAACATTTATTTCAGAAAGTTTGGAAAGTATAGGACAAATTTAAAAAGAGCTGCAATATCCAAAACTCATCACTCATATCAAGTCATTCAATCTTTGGTGTATTTCTTTTCAGTCTTTATATATGTTTTACATTTTGTATTTTATACATAGTGGAGACTATATCATCTATAGAAGTTCTGGCTTTTTTATTTAATATTTTATATTCAGCATTTTATCCTTCAGTACAAACTTCACAAAAATCACTGTCAGTATCTGCATATTGCACCGAGTACAGGTGTGATAATTTGCTTAATTATTCCATTATTGTGGAGTTATTGCAAATTTTCCAAAATTATCTCAAAATTTTGCTTTCATAAATAATGCTGCCGTGAATTCATTGTGCATACAGCTTTGATATCTGTATTAAGAATTATTTCCTTAGGAAGGATTCCCAGAAGGAAATTCCAATGTGGGAACTCATATTAGCTTCTGATGCAAAATGCCAAATTGATTTCTAAAATTTTCACTGCTATCTGGAATGAGGTAGTTCTTTAATTAATAAATAACCCAATGACTTTCATCTAATAGGATAGGCAAAACTATAATTGAAATGTTGATTTACTTTGCATTCCTTTGATTTTTTTCTTCCTTTTTTACCAGTTGCAATCCAGCTTTGTAAATGATCTTTTAGTTCTTTGCTTATTTTTATTTTAGGATCTGTTTTCTTATCAATTTATATGAGCTCTTTTTATTTACATAAAAGATCAACCTTTGGTTCAACATGTTTGCTGCAAATAATTTTTCTACTTTATTGCTTTTCTGTCCATTTTAGTTATGTTTTGAGATATAGAAATGTGATTTTATAGTAATCATATTATTGATCTTTTCCTTGGTGATTTTTTTTTCTACTGATCAAATGCTTAGAAACTTCTTACCCTCTAGAAACTTTATAGATATTCATCTCTATTTTCTTTTAGATTTTCTACAATTTGAAAATTTTCATCTCTTTATTCTATCTGAAATTTATTTTAATGAATCATGGGCAGTACAAATATCTAAACTAGATCTCACTTAACCCATCCTACACATATCTAACAAATTCCATATTACTTGTCAATTTAATACATCCCTTTTACTCTGGATGCACCCATTGTCCTTATGGAGCCGGTGCTCCATCAAGGTTTTTAACCCCACTTTCTACTTTGTTTTGTTAATGTGCTTGTAAATTCTTTTAAATGCTATGTTCTATACTTACATAATTTTGTAATATATTTCAGACTCTGGTGGGGTAAGGTTTTAGCTTTGTCAAAAATTTCTTAACTGTTATTGCTGTTGCTATGCCAGGTAAACTTAGGAATTATTTTAAGTTCCTAAAATTCCCGATTTTTATTATTATTTTAATTATTTTTTAAATTATGACCTCATTCAACTGAAGACTTTCATGTGGATTAATTTCCTCATCAAAAAACATGGCAGGGCACAGCACATACTCATTTTTTCATTAACATTATCACCTTGTATTACTTAGTGTTTTTATTTTATTTTTTTTTAAAGATTTTATTTATTTATCTGAGACAGAGAGAATGAGAGAGAGAGAGCACATGAGAGGGGAGAGGGTCAGAGGGAGAAGCAGGCTCCTTGCTGAGCAGGGAGCCCGATGCGGAACTCGATCCCGGGACTCCAGGATCATGACCTGAGCCGAAGGCAGTCGCTTAACCGACTGAGCCACCCAGGCGCCCCATTCAGCTTTTTTAAATTTTTTAATTTTATTATTATTATTTTTAAGATTTTATTTATTTATCTGATATCTTTCTATAGAGAGAATGAGAGAGAGAGAGCACATGAGAGGGGGGAGGGTCAGAGGGAGAAGCAGGCTCCTTGCTGAGCAGGGAGCCCGATGCGGGACTCGATCCCGGATCTCCAGGATCATGACCTGAGCCGAAGGCAGTCGCCTAACCGACTGAGCCACCCAGGCGCCCCTACTTAGTGTTTTTAAATACATAGGTGCATGACTATGTATTCTCATTTTTAAAAGTGGAAAGAAATGGGAAAAACTTCATGCTGGTAAATTCCACTCTGAAAGGTTACTTGGGTCAATTAAAAAATTTTACTATGATAAAAAAAGTGATGCCAGAATAAATCTGTGAAGATATCTTTGTGCTTATTTGCAAGTATTTCTCTGGGATAAGCTCCTAGAATGTGGGTGAAAGAGAATTCATAATTTTAATTTTGATAGTTTCTGCCAAATTGTCCTTGAATAAGACTGTGCCAATTTACACTCCTATTAACAGTGAATAAGAAATTCTGTTTTCTCACACTGGATGTTATGGAAATTTAAAATATTTGCCAGTCTGGTGAAAAAATACAATCTCAATGTTGTTTTAATTCATATTTCCTTAATTACTAGGGAAGTGGAACATATTTTCTGATGTATGTGACCATTTGCACTTCTTTTTCTTTGAATTGCCTCTTTTTCATTTCTTAATTTTAAGTGGGGCTTATTTTATTTATCTTTTTATACATTGCATATATTAAGCCTTCATCTGTTATATATTTTGCAGATATTGTCTCTTAATCTCTTCCTTGTCTTTTAATATTGTTTTGCCATCTTTCCCAGTAAAGCAGTTAACTCATTTTCATATGGTAAAATCTGTCATAATTTTAATTTTTGTCTTGTGATTTTCCTCCAGTTTTCTATTTCATAATTTTATAGGTTAAAAATGTTTCAACATGTAAGCTATGTATAACCTAACTTCTCTATGTGGTGTGAGAAGAAATTCTAAGTTTGTTTATTCTTTCTGAGTAGCCACTTGTCTCGGTTCCAAAAGTGAGGAGTGTGTCCCCCTCAGGAAGTGTCTCCATTACGATGTGCTAAAATTGTGTGTGCGTGTGTGTGTGTGTAACCCACACATATAGTTTTAGACTTTATTTCCTCCAAGATCTGTTTGTTTATTCCTATATTAATGTGACATTGTATTAATTACCAAATTAATGATTAAAATAGTTATTTGTAATAATTCAAATAATTATTATAAACATAAGTGTAATTTAAAACTGCAAAGTCACATTAATTACTGTATGTAATATTCTGACAACTGATAGGAAATATCTCTTTTACCATTATTTCTCAAAAATTTCACAGCCAATCTTGTATTTTCTCCCCCAAATTAGAGTGTAGAGCTTCTTTACAACTATTTTTGGGGGGGGATTTTGATTGGGGTTGTTTTGTACTTTCATGTTAGTATGGGGAAAATTGATCTCTCTATAATATTGTGTCTTGTGGTCAAGGCTCAGAGAGTGACTACTCCCTCACTCAGGCCGTTTTCAAGTTCCTGCAATAAGTGCTTATATTTCTCTTCATATAGCTCTGCATACTTCTTGTTAGATTTATTTTCAGGTATTTTAAAGTTCTATTGTGATAATAAATTATATATTGTTTTTCTATTGCACATAAACATTGCTTATTGCTTATGGACCTTTCATTATATTTGGGGAGGGACTTCAAATAGTTTCACAGTTGATTCTTTCTAAATTTTTGATAGACATTCGAATATAATGACAATTATTAGTTTTCATAGTTTTCCTCCTGAGATGTCCAGGTATGCAGCAATTTTTTTGATGTATCTTATTAGTTTTTTATTTTTCTATTTCCTTGGATAAGCCAAGGTTCTTTGGCTTCCAGATTCTGTTATTTTAAGCAGAAACATTCACTCACAGGCTGGACCCGAGGCCAGAACAAGGCTGAGGTGAGTGAAGCAGTTTCCTCAGAAGCCAAATTTAGGGTGGTGCTAAAAATCTCAGTAATTGAGATAAATAACACTTTAATGCAATTTTTAAGAAAATATATATTTTTTTAAATCCATGATGGACAAAATACCAAAAATTTAAATAAAGTTAGGATCAGTATGGAGAAGCAGGCTCTGGAAAAGCCAGGAGCCAGGCAAATGTGGAAACCACAGTAGCAGCTTCCAATGACAGCTTTATATTGGCTGCCAATGGGATGGATAAACTTTGAGAAAGAGACTGGAATCCTTGACCGGGGGAAAGTAGGGACCTTCCATTGACTGTCAAAGATGCCACATAATGGGGTGATTCTCCAAAAGGAAACAGGGGTACAGTTGCCAAATTCAACAATTGTCTACCATGTTACAGTCCCAGGATGCACTGTTCTTATGGACCCCATCTTTAGCTGAAACCACAGACCTCCACATGTTAGGGCCACACCTCCCTTGAGGTCATGTCCCAATGTGCCAGTCCTCCTTTACTTCCTGCTCTACTATCTACTCAGAGCTGCAACCCTCACATGGATAAAACCCTCACATAGCATAAAAGACATTGATAAAGAAACTTTGGTGGCTTCAAAGAGCACCGTCTGTTGGAAAGGGAATGGCAACCTACGTTCTGTTTTGAGCAAACCCTGTGGGAAAGGCCAGAACCTCTTCCTTCCCAAATGGGTTGTTCTGCTTCAGGAGGAAAAGTATGTTTTGTCGCTCATTGTTTCTCAGGTCCATAGGCCTCGTTAGGATGGTGAGAATTCGTCTCAAAAATATTGACTACTTAACCTTAATGTTTAGTCATGTGATTATCTTCATTGGCATTTTAACGCACATTTAAGTGGATTACATTTACTATAATTATTGATAGGGTAGGTTTTATGTCTACCATCTTTCTATTTGTTTTCTATCTTTTCTGTTCATCTATTCCTTTATTACTGCCTTCTTTTGGTTAAATGGGTATTTTCAAGTGTACCATTTAATTACCTTGTTGTTTCTTTTGCTATATATTTTTTTACTTATTTTCTTAGTGGATGTCCTGGAGATTACAATTAGCATTTTAACTTAATATAGGTTGGATTAATACTTTTTTTCAATAGTATGTAAAATTTTGCTCAGGGTTCCAGTGTGATTCCCATTAAGGATCCCTTGTTTCTGATGAATTGCTTTTCTCATGCTTCTTTCAAGATATTTTCTTTGACTTTGTCTGTTAACAGTTTGATTGTGAGCTATGTAGGTGTGACTCTTTGGATTTATCCTACTTTACATTTGTTGGGCTCCTCAAATGTGTAGATTAATGTGTTTCTTCCAACTGGGAATTTTGGGGCTATTATTTTTTCAAATATAATTTTTTGCCCTTTTTTTTGTCCTTCTAAGACTCCCCGACGTGTATGTTGGTATGCTAGCTGATAGCCCACAGGTCTCTGAGACTCTGTTTATTGTTGTTCATTCTTTTTTTTTTTCTGTTCCTTAGACCGAAGAATCTCCATTGCCTCATCATTGGGTTTGTTGGCTGTGTCATCTGCCAGTTCAATTCTGCTACTGAGCCCTTCAATGAAGTTCCTGCTTCAGGTATTGTGCTTTTCCACTCTGTGATTTCATTTTGGGTCTTCTTTTATAGTTTCTCACTGTTCATAGCCTCTACTTGGTGAGACCTCATGATCATACTCATCCTTTTCTTTAGACATGGTCTCCTTAGTTCTTTGAATATATTTATAATATCTGATTTAAACTCTTTGATAAGTTCTAACAGCTGGGTTTCCTCAGGGAACTTACCCACACATGTCTACTGACTATATTTTTTCCTGTGTAAGGGTCACACTTTCTTATTTTTGTGTGTCTTGTGGGGTTTTTTGTTGTTGTTGGGAAATGGACACTTTAAGTATTTTAAAGTAGGTCTTCTGAAAATCCACCCCCCATCTCCTCCCCCTGAACCCCACCCCAGGTGTATTTTTGTTGTTGTAACTGCTCTTGGTTTTTAGTCTGTTTCCTGGACTAATTCTGTCAAGTCTGTATTCTTTTTTATGTGGGGCCACTGAATTCACTGCTAGAGATTTAGTGGTCAGCTAATGATTAGTTAGTTTAGTGGTCAGCTAAAGATGAGACAGAATTTTGTTTAAATGTCTTTAGCCGAGAATTCCCCCTGCCTTTGCCAATGGATTCTGTGTGTTGGGGCACACCTTCAGTACTCTGACAGTTTACAACTCTGCCTTAGCCTTCACTTCCTGCTTGTGTAGAGCATCAAGATTAGCCCAAAAGGAGAGATTAAAGTCCTCTCGAGTCTTTCTTGAGCATTCGCCCAGCCCTGCACCTATGTGGGGCTTTCTAGATTCTCAGGGATATATTGGAAATTTTCAAGGTCCTGTAAGAACATCTTATTCCCCATATTTTCCTTTCATATTTTTTTTTGGTCAGCCTCTTATTTTCCCCAGCTGTTATGTGCCTGAGGCAGCTGCTTGTTTTTGACAAATACCCTAGGGACAGAGTTGTTCTCACTAAGGGAGATCAGAATTAGGTCAAATATGGACAAGCCCTCAGAACAGGGTTTTTCTAGGGAGCTGCCAGACCAAGTAGTGACAAATCTTGGGGGATGAGCTTTGGGGGAAGCTCCAAACTCATTCTGCCCACCTTCAGTGACTACTAAGGTGCTGGCTGTTACAGCCATAATAGTTGGTCATTCTCAAGTCTACCTTGGATCTGGATAGAAGGGGATGGGAGTAGGGCAAGTTAAAACATCACAAAATGCAGTTTGTGCTAAGCAGAGTAAGGTCCCTCACAAAAAGTTCGTGTTCCAATTCCTGAATCTTGTGAATATGTTACCTTATATGGCAAAAGGGACTTTGCAAAAAAAAATAAAAATAAAAAAAAAATAAATAAAAATAAAAAAAAAAAAGGGACTTTGCAGATGGGATTAAGATAATGGACCCTGAGATGGGGAAATTATTCTGGGTTATCTAGTTGGTCCCAATCTAATTACGTGAGTTCTTAATAGCAAAGAATTTTTCCCACCTGTCATCAGAGGGAGATAGGACCATGAAAGAAGGATCAGAAAGATGCAGTGTGGCTGGTTTTAAAGAAAGAATGGGGGCCATGAGCCAAGGAATGTGGGTTGGAAAAAGCAAAGAAACAGGTACTCCTTTAGAGCCTCCAGAAAGGAATGCAGCCCCATTGACACCTTTGATTTTAGCCCACTGAGACCTGTATCAGACTTCTAACCTACAAAAGTGTAAAATAATAAATTTTTGTTGTTTTAAGCCTCTAAATTTACGGTAATTTGTTACATCAGCATAGAAAAACAAATGTACTGTTATTACTGAGATTCAGCCATTTAAAAAAATAACACTCCTCAATGTTGTAAGCATTTGGTCAATATCCAGATTTCTGAAAAAGTTGATTTTGACAGTTTTTTTCCAGTGTTTTCATTGCCTTTATAAAGGGGTGGATTTTTAGACGTCTTTACTCTGCCATTCTGGAAGAGCTTTCCCCCAGTTCCTTCTGGCATCTGGTATTGCAAATGAAAATCAGATTTTTGTTGCGCTGTGGATATGGTTTTTTTTTTTCTTTTGGGAAGCTTTTTAGACTTTCGCTTGACTGTTCTGAATTCACTACATTGTGACTAGATTTGCAAGTTTTGTTTGCTTTTAATTCATTCTGCTAAACATTTGGTAGAGACTTTCAATTTAAGAACTCAAATCTTTCTTACATTCTGGAAAGTTATCTTTTTTATTTACTTAATAAATGTTCTTTTCATTCTTGCTCATCTCTCTTTCTGGATTTCCTACTAGATAAATGTTAAACTTCTAATATGTAGAAGATATATTATGTATGTCTCTTAATTATTCTTTCTGTCCTTTATTTTTTCCCTCTTGTACTATATTTAGGGAAATCTTCATTTCAATTTTCTAACTCTCTCATTAATTCTTCAGCAGTATACCTTGTTCTGTTTTGCCCATGAATTGAATTTAAATTTCAACAAGCAAGTTTTTAATTCCTGTGATATCTAGATGATTCTTTCTTATAGACACAATACTTTTTTTGCCATTCTGAAGATAATACATATAAAAGTCCAGTACTGGAGCACTGGGTGGCTCGGGCGTTAAGCATCTGTCTTTGGCTTAGGTCATGATCGTGGGGTCCTGGGATTGAGCCTCACATTGAGCTCCCTGCTCAGCGGGAAGCCTGCTTCTCCCTCTCCCACTCCCCTGCTTGTGTTCCTGCTCTTGCTGTCTCTCTCTCTGTCATATAAGTAAATAAAATCTTAAAAAATAAAAATAAAAAAGAAATAAAAAATAAAAGTCAAGGACTGGTTCTTCTCTTAATTTTATTTTCTCCATTATAAATTCTTTTTTAAAATTTTTATTAATTTATTTATTTTAGAGAGAGAGAGCATGCATGAGCAGGGAGAGGGGCAGAGGGAGAGGAGAGAGAATCTCAAGCAGACTCCCAGCTGAGTGTGGGGCCCAATGTGGGGCTCGATCCCACGACCCTGAGATTGCCTGAGCCAAAATCAAGAGTTGGATGCTTAACCGACTGAACCACCCAGGTGCCCCCATTGTAAATTCTTCTATGCATTGTGTTTAGTGTATCTTTCTTTGTGTTACCTTTCCCAAGTGTTTGGTGATTTTTAGATGTGTGTTCCTTTAAGCAGCCTTTGTAGGAATGGGCTAGGATTCTTTGTACTACTGCTTGTTTAAAGTGACATCAAGATAGGAAGCCTGAGTTAAAGGAGGATGGATATAGCCCGTCTTCGTGGGCTTTGCCACTCACATGGGACACTGCCCTCATTCTCTAACACAAGCTGCCACATTCACTGATCTTGCCTCAAGGCAGATTTCCATGTTACTGCTATGTACAAATGCTACAAAGGGGTAAAAGGTGGAAGACAGCTGTATTTCACTCATGCTTCCTGATACAGTATTATCTGTTACATAATGGTTTATAACTCTTATTCCTGCTATGTAAATTATAATTGCTACCAATATAAAGTTACCCTCTTATTTCTATTAGTTGACTGTTCTACTTTATCTAATACTGACATTTCTCCATGACTTCCTTTTTCTTAGCCTTTGCTTGATATATCTCAACTTTCCTTTAATTTTCAAAGTTTCCAAGGTACCTTCCTTTGTATGTGTCTTTGGTGGAGAGAATATCATTGAGGGTTTTTTTTTATATTACAGTATGAATATTATGTCTTTAATAAGGAAATTCAATCCAGGTCCAACATTTCCAAGTGTTGACTTTATTTGTATGTTTGCCACTGTAAGAATGTCTGTCTTTGAGGGCACTCAACAAATATATGTTAAATGCATGAAAAATTTATGATATTCAGGTTTCACGGCTTTCTCTCTTTCAGTATAAACATTTAAAAATTTCCTCTTATCTTCTGTAGACATCTTGTTTATAATTTTACTAGTAGTTAATTGTGGGTTTTAAAAAATATTCTATTTATGTGTATGTTCCCAAGCTTTATTAGGCATTTGTTTATACTGTAATCACAATCCTGAAATATCTGAATGATTTTCAACTCCATAGCAGACTATGAACAATAACTAGCAGTCTGCATCTGAAAGGTAGAGAGTAAACAGAAGAATCTGCTGGATACAGCAGCAAAAAGCCAGGACCAGACATCTTGTGTTTTAACAATGCAACTGAAGTTTATAAAACTAACTCCTATATCAAGAATAATCCATATAGTATGTTAACAATAAAGGAATTACTTATACTTCACAGAAAGATCACTTCTAAAATAAGTTAAATTTCAGAGAAATGTTTGAGAAATTAATTGTGTAAGATTCAATGAGCTAATGCATTCATTATGTAGAAATGCCTCCAATGTCCTAATTATATTGTATCAGCTACCTGTTTGGGTATTTTTATTAATTTCATGTGTACAGAATCTTATTTTAAACTGACTTGATTTGGGCTCTGTTATTTATCTCTAAACTCCATCTTTTGCATGTATAAAAAATTGGAGGATGTTAATACCTAATAGGGTACTAATATGGATTATGTTGAAAATTGAATGAAATAATCCATGTAGAGGCATTTGGCACAAAGCCTGGCATCCATTACCCCCACCGCTTACTAGGTATGTGACCTTGGGAAAGTTCCTTAACCTTTCAATGCCTAGATTTATCATCCCTAATATGGGGATTATAGTAGTTTTTACCACACAGATTTACCATAAAGAGCTTAGAGCAGAGCCTGGTACATCCTAAGTTCTCAGTCATTGCAAGCTATTATTAGTATCTGAACACAGTGAGGGCTACAACATACATGCTCTGGCAGCAACAATGAGAGAGGAGAGTATTCTTTATGCACACCGATCAAGGAAGCAATAGTTGTGATATGGTCCAAAGAGTAGAGATGGGCTTGAGTCAGAAGGCTGGGGTCCAAGTCCAGGTCCACTGCTTGGCTATGGAACCTTCCCAAACTCTTGGTATCTACTTTTGTATCACAGGGAAAAATACCTAATACACATTTGATATGGGAATTATAAGATTTGTCATGTATATGAATGTTCTGTAATGTAATATCAAAACTGTACCATAGTATCAGTTACTATCAATAATTGTAGTATCAGTACTATTTAGCGGGGACTGTTTATAACCTCATTGACACCTCCTATTAACGTAGCTAGCCCCATGAACATTCAGAAAAGGATTATAGATCCTTGCCCACATAACCACCTTCTTGTTTACTTCCCCATTCCTTGGATGTATGTGTCATTAGTAAATCTGAGTACAATTACCATAAGGAATAGAACAGAGGTAATATTTTGTGAATTATAAACAAATTTCTAACTCTCCATTTTGGCAGAACAACTCTGGCCCACCCACTATAGCTGTCAGGGTGATTTATGATGTTCTTTACCAAGTTGACAGCCAGTGGAAGAGAAACTCCATGTGAGAAAAAATTCCTTATATTTATTCTACCTAGTTTAATACCTGATGAACCATGTTATAAGAACAATTCTTAAAATAGCCTTGAGGAGAGCATCTCTACATTTCCCAACACATACAATACATCATAGAAATTCTCACAGAGAATGTAAGGTGAATGGTAATAGTCTTGCTGTGAACTTGACTGGTTTACAAAACAGGCCTTGATTAGAGACTTAGCAATAAAAACAGCAGGCTCTAGATTCTAACTGGCACAGTTCTTCTTGGTTTTGATCATTTCATCCTAACAATAAGTCTTCATCATAGGCAATACTATTATCAGTATATACAATAATAAATAAGAAGGGAGGACCAATGCTTGGAAGACAAAGCATGATTACCTTCAAAGCCACTTAATTTAGAGAGAGAAGAGGGGACAGAGTCCATCCTAAGTAGGGTTGTCTCTGCTTCAGGTCTTTCCTGAAACCTTGTCTGATGACTACAGGCCGTGGTAATCTTCTCCTTCATCTATACAATTCATACGACACCCATTATATTGACTTACTTTGTAGTGCTCTCCAAGAATATGTGATTTGTGTACCTTTTCTTCTCAACCACATGGTGTCTTCAACCTCTCCCATTTCCTTTGGCCTCTTCCTCCCAGTTTATAAACACAAAATTCTCTTCATATAACAAACCAACCAAACAAAACCATTCCCTTACCTTTGTGTCTCCTTACCTGGCTGAGTTTCCCATGATCTAAAAGAGTAGGTAGCACTCATTGGTACTAGTTGGCACTCTATTCTCTTGGCTTTGAGGGCACTACTCTCTCTTGCTTCTATTCAATGCTCTTTCCTGCTTCTTTTTTTTTAAAGATTTTATTTATTTATTTGAGAGAGAGAATGAGATACAGAGAGAACATGAGAGGGGGAAGGTCAGAGGGAGAAACAGACTCCCCACTGAGCAGGGAGCCCGATGCAGGACTTGATCCCGGGATTCCAGGATCATGACCTGAGCCGAAAGCAGTTGCCCAACCAACTGAGCCACCCAGGCGCCCCTCTTTCCTGCTTCTGTTGAAACTATCTTTTCAACCTCCTTCACTGGCTCCTCTCTCCCTGTCTTCTCCTTACACTTTGATATTCCCCAGTGCTTGTCTATCCTTAACAGTCCCTGGGATTCTTCATTTACTCCAATATCTTAAATATGCCAACAGGTCTCAAACACATATTTCTAGTGAGATAACCTTTCTTAAGTCTAGAATCATGTTTCTGATTGCTTATTGTATACCTCAAATGTATCAACAACGGAACTGATTTTCTCCCCAAAACATTTTCCTTTACTCACCCTCTTCATTAGGGAAACTCTGGGAATCATACTTGCTTCCTTCCTCTCCTTTATTTCTATGGCCTTGTCTATTCACTTCTAAATATCCCTTGAACATATCCAATTATTTCCATTCCGTTTCTCATGACCTCATTATTGTTCTCATTATCCTCCCCCTGATGTCCAGAACCCTCTTCATTATATCTCTTATCATCATTTTCGCCCACCTCTGATGTTATCCTCACCCATCACACATGTCATCTGGGTAGACTTTAAAAACAAAATGATGCTAAATGAAAGGCAAAAATCCCTCATTGTGTCCTTCTCTTGTTAAATGTCCTTGAATAGTACTCCACTGATTTCAAAGCAAAGTTTCAGTTCTTTGGGCAAAGTTAAAGCACTTTTCAATACAACTCTCTTTTGCCTTTCCCAGTCTAATCTGCATTATGCACCCCCCCCATAGTACCTTTGGTTTCTATTCATGCTGTTTCTTGCCTACATGCTTTTGTACATGAACCTGGAGTCCCCTCCTCCCATTATTCTGCCTGGCAATCTCCAGATTCTCCTTCAAAACTTCATCAGAGCACTATTGCTTCTGGGAAAACCACCCTAACCTCCAGTAGTGTAAGACACTGTGTCCTCCAAACCACTTCCACATATCTTTATTAGAGCCCTTCTGACAATGTACTATAACTAATTATTATTCCCATGTCTGTCTTCCTTGCTCATCTGTGAACCTCCAGAGACTAGAAATGTCTCATTCATCTTTACATCCCTATTGCCTAGCATAGATTCTGGCACACAGAAGGAACTTGATAAATATTTGTGGAATAAACAAAAGACTAAATAATTGAAGCCCCTTCCTTTATGAAAGTATGGTGCATGAAGCCATCATTACGTTTTTTGGTATCTATAAAGTACACGGTACTAATGAGTGGATGCGCTGCTTGGCTCATTTTATTACAATCCCTTTGACACTTCTGTTAGAGAACACTGGCTCCAGGGCAAGTGTGAGGGTTCAGTATTTTTAGCTTCTAATGACCTCAGATTTGTTCCGTATGCTTCCCAGTTCCAATCATGTGTATGTGTTAGCCATGGAGATTGGCCGCGTGCACACACTTTCAAGGAATTACCTCAAGGAAACATTTGAGCAGCAATCATCAGTAGGAAGTGAGAGCCTTTAACATGTTGCTGCTGGGAAAAATGTAAGATTCCTCATTATTGGGCACTTCTCTTTGAACAATCTCTCCCAATGTTTCCCATTTCCTGTGGTTGAGCCTTAGAAAACGTCTTTGGTCCTTTTGGGGCTATATAGGGCATCATTAGGTCATCATGAGATCAAACAACAGGTTATTAAGCAGAAAGGCAGGTGCATTGTGTTAATAACCCAATCAATTTTACTATCCATCTGCATTCCTGACTCATGTAGATGACTTAAGAGTGCCTATGGCTTTCTTTAACACTCACATCCCTATTTTGATGAGTGAAAAGTCACCCAATAACTTCATATTCTGGAGACTTATTCAAAGGATGATGTCTTCATGGATAATGATGGACTTGATTTATTTCATTACCGATTGCTGGCTAATGTTTGCAAAGAAGTTTGGATGAAATTGGTCATTTCAGCATCTAGTTACACAGTGTCCTATGGTTTCACATGCTGTAGTCTTGTTTTGGGAGCTGTATATTAAGTTCCTTGATTAGAGAGTCCACATATCCAGATATATCTATATTCTCCACAAGCCTGAGTATGTATATATATATATATATATATATATATGTATATATATATATATAAAGTTACAGAGTCTTAGAATGATAGGGTTGGATGAAAATTCGTTTTCTTTATGTTTTCCTCAAAGTTTGACATAAATATTTTATGAAATGTCTAAAATAATGTCCAAAATAAAAATAGCCATTTTCATTCAAGGCTGATTATAATTACAAAAGTTTTTCCCAAAACTATATAAATTATTGCTCTGATTAAATATATGTCTCACTTTTTAATTCAGTGATTGCATGGTAGAATGATGTAAAGAGAACTAAAGCTGAGAGGGGGGTAATCTATATCCAGTGCAGTCTAATTTAAGTTGATCTTTATCTGATTTGGCTTCTCTGGGGGCTACTTGGAAATAGCTGTACCAGAGGCATTCACTAGCGTCCCACAGATGTTAATAATAGAGGCTTTCTGTAGACTTTAAAATAAAGACGATGTCTCTACAGTGCAATGACAACCAATTAGAAGATGAACATTTGGTCCATGAGTTGATGATTTTAATGCCATGCATCATGCTTGACTGATTAAACACCTTCCCTCTGCCCTGAATTAACCAATTTATTGTCCTAGGAGGTAATGTTGTAAAAAGCTGCTATCTGCATAAAACTGTGGACCCACTACCCTCAATTATGTACAATCAGAAAGAACTGTTTATTTCAAAAGGGTCTTTTAAGAAATAATAGCTTTTTTGAAATGAAACTCAAATGCCATAAAATTTACCCTTTTAAAGTATGTAATTCATTATTTTTAGTATATTTAATATGATATCATATTAAATATATAATATATATTAAACAGTTATCATCACTGTCTAATTTCAAAATGTGTTCGGTACCCTACCTCCCCACCACCATTAATGTACTTTCTGTTTCTGTGGATTTGTCTATTCTGAGTATTTCAAATACATGGAATTGAAACATTCAATATATGACAGACTTCCTTCACTTAGCATGATACATTCAGAGTCCATCCATGTTGTAGCAGGTATCAATTCCATTTTATTGTTAAGTAATATTACATTATAGAGATCTATAGCATTTTGTTTATCCACTCACAATTGATACACATTTGGGTTGTTTCCAATTTTTGGCTATTATGAATAATGTTACTGTGAGTATTCATGTACAGGTTTTTGCGTGGACATAGTTTTCAGTTCTCTTGGGTATATACTTAGGAGTGGAATTGCTGGAGCATATGGTAATTCGATGTTTAACATTTTAAGAAACTGCCCGTTATTTTCCAAAGTGGCTGCACCATTTTACATGCCCACCTGCAGTGTGTGAGGGTTCCAATTTCCCCACATCCTCACCAACACTTATTATCTGTCTTTCTGATGGTAGACATTCTGGTAGGGTTGACGTGGTATCTTATTGTGATTCTGATGTGCATTTCCCTAATCAAGTGACTAATGATGTTGAGCATCTTTCCATCTGCTTCTTGGCCATTTGTATATCTTCTTTGAAGAAATATCTATTTAAATCCTTGGCCTATTTTTTAAAATTAGGTTTGTTTTTTTTTTACTATTGAGTGTTTATATATTCTGGATATAAGACTCTTACAAGTCATGATTTGCAACTATTTCCCCTTATTCTGTGTGCTGTCTTTTCACTTCCTAGATATGTGTCTTTTGAAGCAAAAATATTTTTAGTTTTTGCAAAGTTCAATTTATCTATTTTTGTTGTTGTTGCTTATGCTTTGGCTGTCGTACCTAAGACACTATTACTTGCTCCGGGGTCAGAAAGGATTGCTTCTATATTCTTTTCTGAGAATTCTACATGTAGGTAGAAGATTCATTTTTTAGTTTATTTTTGCATATAGTGTGAGGAAGGTTGAGAGGATTTGTCAAGCACTCTCCCCTGATGTGTATCAGTTTAAAATGTGAATGCAGAAATCTGTCACTTTCCTGGAAGCCCACATTATAAAAGCAACTTCTGTGGCAAACCTGACTTTATTGATTATTTATTGAGTAGAATTCTGTTCAAGATGATGGAGGGCTAAAATTGGGCTAAATGAAACTTATAGAATTTGGGGGAGGACTATGAACCAATTTTAAGGACTTTTATAAAATTTCAAATGTGATTTTAAATTCTCAAAGCTGGACTGAGAACTTGAAGAAATCACTCTGGATGTTTTTCCAAACATTTTTAACTTGGTTCAAACCGATTATTTAATATTGAATTGTATTTTCACATGATTTATTCCATATGGGTTTGATTAATTTACATGGAATTCTTCAAAACTCTGTCTAAACCACATTGTTGTTATCAAAGAAACTTGATGAGTGTCTTCTAAAACCCTCTTAAAAGCACCACAAAATCATGGTAGCAACTCCAGGTTCTAAGTTGAAATCCTTCCACTTCGGTGTAAGAACCATCAGCTTTGAATGTGTCTAGATACAAAAACCCATTTTCCCATTTTGAGGAGAAAATCCTTTTTCAGACACTCTTCCTTGAAGGTAAATTTGCTATAACATATTTGGGCTTAGGACTAAAACCTTTGGTTTGTAAGTTGAAGTTTATCTTTTGCTCTTACGTTAACCGGATATAAGTTGAAAAGAATCTTGAATCTGGTTGTCTTGAGGTACTGCAAAGGAGAAACCACTGAGAATAAGAGCATTGCAATAATCACACATCACAGATGCTGCCTGCCGCCATTGTTCTTTCATTCAAGGAGCATAATTATTTGAAATGATATTTGTAGATCATATACCTGGCACATCATAAGTTCCCCCAGAAATGTTGATTCCTCTTTTCTTTAAACACTCTTAAGGCATGGAGAGAATGAATGTCTTAAAATGGTTTTCATTTGTACTCACTTTGGAAAATTAGGTATGGGGAGGAAAACCTGTCAATAAAGGAGAATTTACAAATGCTCTTTCACTAAGCACGTGGCCCAATGGTTATGTAAGGAGTGAACATCCTCTCAGCATTAATAAGCAAATATAAACCAATAAGAACACAGGTAAGGACTTTTTTCCCAACCAGAAGTGAGGGCTAGGGTTTATAGGGCAAGAGATTAAACAATTTGTATTCCAGGCAATATTGTTGTCACCACCAATTCTAATGAGCATTTTCTAATTTATGTCTTTAATGTATTTATTATGAATATATTACATAAGTGGAAGCCTGCCTCAGGACTGGAAATGCAGGAGACTTGGTTTTCAGACTCAGCCTTTTCACTAATTACTTGGTCAATTGGTTACAATCTTATTATTTTACAAATGTTTGAGAGAGTGGAAACTTGCTAATAAAATATATTTCAGTGTTGAAAATTATGCCATGTGCTCTGTCTTAATATCTATGAGAACATTGAAAATTGGCCCAACAATGACTTAAGAGATAATTATGCAAAAAAAGCATATTATTTTTACTATAAATGTAGTTTACTTCAAAAACACAGAGACTGATCACAATCATTGCCCTAGGTAACAAGGCAAAACAATTTGGCAGCAAATAGATGACAAGACTTAAGATAAATATTTCCCGGAGTTGATAAATGGAAGCAAGGAACAAATAGGGTGGGATTTAAGTGAGTTAAGAAATGTTTTCTAATTCTTAAATTGATTTATTTGAAATACAAAAAAGGGTCTCAAACCTTTTCATCTCAATCTAAAAATCTGGGAGATTTTTTTTTTCAGTTATGTGTTTTTATTTAAATTCTAGTTAGCTAACATATAGTGTAATATTGGTTTCAGGAGTAGAACTTAGTGATTCATCACTTACATATGACACCCAGTGCTCATCACAATAAGTACCCCCCTTAATACTCATCACCCATTTAGTCCATCCTCCACCCACCTCCCTTATGGTAACCTTCAATTTGTTCTCTTTAGTTAATAGTCTCTTATGATTTGCCTCCCTCTCTCTTTTTTTTTTTCCTTCCTTCCCCTATGTTCTTCTGTTTTGTTTCTCAGATTCCACATATGAATGAAATCATATGGTATTTGTCTTTCTCTGACTGACTTATTTTGCTTAGCATAGTATACTCTACATGCCCATGACACTGAAAATGGCAAGATTTCATTCTTTTTTATGGCTGAATAACATTGCATTGTATACATATACACATCTTCTTTATCCACTCATCAGTTGATGGACATTTGGGTTCTTCCCATAATTTGGCTGTTGTTGATAATGCTACTATAAACACTGAAGTTCATGTACCCTTTCAAGTCAGTATCTTTGGGGCAAATACCTAGTAGTGCAATTCCTGGGTCATAGGGTAGTTCTGTTAACTTTTTGAGGAACCTCCATACTGTTTTCCAGAGTGGCTGTACGAGTTTGCACTCCCAGGAGCAGTGCAAGAGGGTTTCCCTTTATCCACATCCTTGCCAACATCTGTTGTTTCCTGTGTTGTTAATTTTACCCATTCTGACAGGTGTAGGTGGTATCTTATCGTAGTTTTGATTTGTATTTCCCTGATGATGTGTTTAAAAGGCAGTCATTAACTACTCACTGGGTGAGGGACACAAAGGAAAGAGAAGATACGATCTTTAATGTGAAGAGACACAATTTTTTGGAGCCCGAAATATATAGGAATAGTTTAAACACAAGTTTCAAAAAAATAAAAATTAATACAACATTTCCTAACATGGAATTATGAGAAAATAACTGATTCCAAATATTACCTACCTATTGCACGTGTCTTGTGAGGTCATACTTCTTTTAATGCCCCAAATCAGATTAGACTGAACTTCCAACGTACTTTACTGAAGGGTGTCTAGGATCACTGATCCATGTGTTTCTAAGTAACCCCAGGAAATGCTTTCAGTATTCTGGTTTTTTACTGTTTGGGTTTTTTAAATTAATTTATTTACTGACTAATTAATTAATTTTGGCCTTCTGCATTTTCCTTTAGCACAACCCATTGGAATCCGACAATATATTACATCACTATATAACCCCAAATTTAGGCTATTCAGGTTTCCAGAACCACTACACCAGAACTTCAGCAGAACAATAAGGGTTGTGTTCAGGTTGTGTCTTGGCATGGACAGCGCCTCCACCATAACACAAAATGGTGAAGGTATGCTTAAGGTCCAACCTGCAGCCTTTCATTATCTACTGAAAACTGAATGTTTGGAAAAGAATACATCCAAGTCTCCCAAGAATGAAACTAAATTCTTAGAAAAGAAACTTTTCACAAAGGATTATGATTTCTCGAGATGCAATATTGCCCACAAAACAAACAAAAACTATATTTTACTAAGATAATTCAGAATGACACCATTTAACCCACGGCACTCACCTCCTCCAACCCAAGGAGCCAAATTTCAGAGTTATAGAAGAAAGATAAAACCTTTCAAGTTTATGCCTGCCTTTCTGGAGTCTGGACAGAATCACTTGATGACTTCCATTGCTTTGGATCCTTATTAGCCAGGGAAAATGAACTTAGAGGAAATAAAGGGGAGAAGTATGACATGCAAGAAGCTGCCCCTGCAACATTCTCATTAGGCTTCCTTGCCTCACGGCACCAGTCCCTCATCATCATAATCGTCACCATCATGATCATCATCCTTACCATACTTGTGTTCAGGAGCAGCCGCAGCTCTCGATGACCATTTATGGGGTGCTGGATATGTGCTGGGCCCTGTGAAAGGTTATAGGGGCAGTGGACAGCCAAGTGTTTGCAAATGGGTAGCAGAGAAAATGCTTCTCTCCCTCCATATTTGTCTTTGATGGCTAAGAATGAGGTACATTTTTGCCCGTGCAGTTGGAAAAACAACCACGTGATCTACCTTATCATGCCCCTTAACTACTGCAGGTTGTAGAGTCTCAGAGCTAGAAGAGACCTTAGCAATGACTGGATCCACTTTACAAATAAGGACACAAAGGTCCAGAGAAGTTTTGACTTATCTGAAGCCAGATAACTCAGTCATGAGAGAGCAGGGACTGGACCCCTGGATCTCCTGAGTTCAAGTTCAACAGACTTCCTGGTATATCACCCTCTTTCTCTTGAATAATATCCCAGGGTACTCCAAAGCATCTTAGAATATATCTAATACTAAAGTTATTTTAGTACTGCTGGTAGAAGTAGTAAATAGAAAATATTTCTGAAATGCTTATAGGTGATCTAATTTTCTGGGATTCTAATTTGCTTTCATGATTTACATTTTAGAGTCTCAAATTTTATTATTAAATTATTGTATAACTATTAAGTGGTATATAGTCTCATGATTGAATACAGTAATGGTGTTAGGTACGGAAAAGGTAGCATGGCCCCTCCAATAGCTTCATGGCAGAGCCCCTGTGAATGCAGAGTCTACAAATGTAATTCATAATGTAATATGGTGTATGTGTACCCCTGTCATGATTTTCTTCTCATCATACAACATTGAATTTGAACACTTTTTTGTAGATTTTGGTATGAGTTTACAGGACTTGAACAAACAGACTAGTTCTAAATCTTTATAAGCACACATGACCTGTAATTCAATAAAGAAATATATAGGTTTTAGAGTTTAAGATTTGAGCTCATTTCCAAATTATTCAACCTCTCTGAATTGTAATATCCCCAACACTAAATGGTGATGATGACAGCTTTTTTAGATTATATCTGGATTGGGTACATATAAAGTGCCTGAGACATATAGGTTCTCATTAGATGGTAGCACTTCTGATATATTATTTCCCTATAGTTCTACTGCAAGGAAGCTTAGACTGAGAGAATTTGGGTCATTCACTTAGTGCCTCTCCCAGGGCCAGGTCATAAAAGAGCTGGGACTGACCTGAGTTTGCCTTCTTAAATCTCAGGTAAATGTACTATTTTTTGAAACACAGTAATGGCTAGGGGAATGGGGTAGGAAGAGAAGGTAGTGGAAGACTGTAGGCCTTCAACTTTGCAAAAATTCAATACCCCTTCTCCCCCATTCCTTTGTAATTCCAAGATAGAGTACATTGGAAATCTTTGGGTTCATCCAATATGTGTCCGTTTTTCCATATCATTCCATATTTCTGACAAGACTATAAGTAACTCATTCCAAGCTCAAACCACACACCCTGAGATCAGTGCCAAGAGGAATTTAGTTGGTTATTAGAGGACATGCTAACATCCTGCTAACATCCCATATCCTCTACCTTCCTACCTGCTTTCTGGCTGTCAGAATGTTCTTCTTTTGCACAAGGCATCCAAGAGCTGACAGGTTGGCAAGATAATCAATAGAAGAGACAGCAGATGATTATCAGGGGTGTAGAAGGCAAAGGTTATCACTATGTGTTTAACTTCTATTTAACTTTCATGGGACCTGTATGAAAAATGGTGAGTATGAAAAAATTTGCTGTGAAGTGCAGAACTAATTAATCTATTACCATATTCTATTCTAATACATTTGAACAAGGCACCTACTCCCTTTGTAAAAGCCATGCATCCAATTCTAGCAAGCTGTTTTCCCCCTTACAATGTGAAAAAAATTTTTTTCTAGTATGCTGAAAATTAAATTGGCCATGTGTACAAAAAAAAAGACAATAAAGGCCTATGGCACTAAAAACTCATTAAGATTTTTTTTCAGTGGCAGTGCACAAAATATTATAAAATAATGTGAAATTCAAATATTCTTAAATAATCAAAAACTAAATGAGATGGAATAGACTCTTTCAGTACCAGAGTTATGTGTCTTCCAGAAATCCTCTGTTAAAGTTATATTTATAACCAGATTTGCTGGCATAAGTTGATCTAGGATATAGAGGATAATTTGTAGAATGTTCAAGTCATAAGAAATATAAAACTATGTTATCTCTCACGAAAGACTTATGACATTCAGAATATTGTCTTAAACAGTTAACTATCACTAGAGAATCTTCAAAAGAACATTTTTCTTCTTTGGTGTCTCTAACTCAAGCGGTAAAAGCCCTAATGCGCCTCAGCCACAGTTATTTGGCTAGTTAAAATGCTTAGCTTGGTGAATGATTTGGGAGTGGTAATATGATTAGAAGCCAGCATTTTTTTTTCCTATTAACATTCAAAGTTTAGCATTAGGGTCATCGATCTGATTTATTAAATTCCCTGATGGTAAAACCCAAGGCAAATCTACCTGACATGCAGTATTGGCCTTATTCTTAGGCAGAGTCAATTTTTGCTACTATGAAATAATTTTAAGTTAAGATGTTATTCTTGCTAAAATAGAAGTGCCCCTCAGGCCTGTGAGTTTAAAAGTTTATCAGTTTCTAGCTAACATTGATCAGTTTTTGATTTGGGGGGATGTCTGAGGTCTAAGCGTGGAATGCAGAGAAGAAAGGTCTCTTTGGAGACTAAAGTGGACATCTGTTGTTCTGCATCCAGAATCCACCATTTACCTTCTGGTCACAGCCCCCCAGCCTCCCTTTTGGGGATTTGCCCTCTTCCATCGCCTGTGGTCCTGATGGAAGTGCCCAGCAGGATATCTCACCCTCCTCGGGTCCAGGATGGCCATAGGACACTAGCCAGGATAATAGACTGTCTTGGAATTCAAATATTGAGACCATGACAATGATGATGGTGGTAACTGTGATAATAATAATAAATGATTGGGGATTGATTCATCCCAGTGCTGGCATGCTGAAAAGACATGAGTTCTTGCCATTTAGATTCCTAGAGCTACTCATAGCTTTCCCAGGCCTATTTTCTCTACATACCTTTTGGTTTTAGTTGCTACCCTAAAGGTAGTTTTTGGAAGGGTGTCCTACTCTTCCAAGGATAGGATATCCTTCCAATAAATTGTTTTCATTAAAAGTAGCCACAGTTGTTTCTGCTGCTAGAAAGGGTAGTAGGACATGCCAACCCAAAATATGCTGCTTTGGTATATTGATTATTTTGACCTGTAGGCACTTGAAATGAAAACCAGCAAATGCAGTGAGAGGCTTTCTCTGAACTCCCTTTATCTTCTTAAAGATAGATCCTCCAAAAGGAACTCAATTGTCGCAATCCCTTCCCTAGGAGTTTCACGAACCAGGGAAGACTGACTCATTGCAGGAGAGGAGACTAGAAGTGGACACCACACCCACACACACCTTCATCACAAACTATCATACCTCCCCTCTATTCTTCTAAGGGCCCATCCATCCTCCCTAAAAATCATTCACTCCCCCCCTAAGAGGCCTACATCTCCCCTCTTCTTTCCTTATTAAGGCTGTGTTTAAGTCTGAATTCTAAGCCACCTTGAAGTTACTTATTTTTCCCTGGGTATCTCCCATGTGTACATGAGGTGTACATATTAATAAACTTTTTCTCTTGTTAATCTGTCTTTTGTTATAGGGGCTTCAGCTTAGAACTCAGAAGGGTAGAAGGAAAATTATGCTTCCTCCCCTACACTTGCAACAAAGATTCCTAACCAGCACAGATATTCCTAAGGAGATGTAGAAAGTGAGGGTCCCTGGGAGACTTGGAATAAGCTCTATCCAGAAAGGGACACGGGCACACAATGAGGAGGCTAACGACAGACAAATACAACCTTCAGCTTTGTACAGACTAGTCTACTTTTGATAAAGGAAAGTGGCCCCCAAAACTTAGACTTCTGCTTTTCACAGAGTTCAGTGCCCTCTATAAATTCTAAAACCATTTGCAAAGTCTACCGAGGAAACTATATGTTTTCTCAGAGTCCTTGAAAGCCCCAGATAAAATGAGGTTCGGCCTTTGTTCAGAATTTCCCAACTATGGAAGTCTAGTGGCAGGAAGGGGATGGAACAAAAGACTTAATCTTCCCATTTCCGTGTTCTCCCAATGTCATTGGATTTGTACCTTCACTGTCCTGTGGCCAGGAAAATGACCCAGCTAAAAACTTGTGAGTGTAGATCAGTAACTCCTGGACTTTCGATTTCACATGCCAGTAAACTTTTAAGAAAACATCAGACTGACTTAGGGTTGTTACTTTTTTGATATTAAAGTAGGAAAAAAATGACCAAATATTATTACCACTGATATTTAAAAAAAAGATAAATTTAAAGATCAAAAAGCAGTGCATTTACACACACACAAAAGCAATTAGGTGAATTTTAGGAAAAACCCAGTTTATATTGTCCTTATTTTCCTCAGTTGGCTGTGTGAAAAATAGGCCCTGGTCCAGAAATAGGCTTCTGAGGAGCTCCTGGAGGAAGAGGTTAGACCCCTTGTGGAGAGTTGGAGGATCTACCCAGCTCTGGGGTTCTGCTTTCCAGGCTCACCTTTCTGGAGGCTGATCACAAATACACTCACTGCTGGGGCACCTGGGTGGCTCAGTCATTAAGCGTCTGCCTTTGGCTCAGGTCATGATCCCAGGGTCCTGGGATTGAGCCCCACATAGGGTTCCCTGCTTTGCAGGAAGCCTGCTTCTCCCTTCCCCACTCCCCTTGCTTGTGTTCCCTCTCTCACTCTGTCTCTCTCTGTCAAATAAATAAATAAAATCTTAAAAAAAAAAAATACACTCACTGGGACAATGGCTGAGCCCAATTTTGTTCATGTATACATATAAACACACTGAGCTGATGAGGGCCTGAACTGGTTTTGTGTTGTTAACAGAAACCTCCATACCCAAAGGCAAAACCAAAAGCATGTTACAATACCCTGGGGCCCAGCTGGAGAGCCCCTGAGAACCTCTCTCACAATTCCCTCCCTTTCCCAGCCTCCTCCCAGACTCTGGTCTCATTTCTTTTTTATGCCTGAACTCCACCTCTCTGCTCAATATGGCCACTCAGGTGTTGACTCCCTGGCTCTATCCCCAGGGACCATGGCCCTACCTACCTACCCCTGGTAGACCTCTAGCCACATCTGTCCCACCCTTGACTTCAATCTAAGTTCCAGGAACCTCTGCCCACATATAGTATCCCCAGGCCTGCCTTTTCCAGGAGGTATTTGATACAACTACTTTGATCCCTTTTGGGAGTGACAGACCGTGAGCTCAATATGACCATGTTATCACCATGCACTACCATGCACTACTGTATGCTAGCGTAGATCAGCAAACCTTGAAATACGGCATATGGTCTCTGAATTCTTTTCTTAAGGTGGTCAGAAGGGAGAAAAATTGCTAGGCAGTAGGAGGTCAGACAAGTAAGAGAACAGGATGCACCAGCAGCTTTGCATGCAAGAGTAATGGCAGACTCATGCTGGTTGCACACTGCTGTAGGTCAACCCAAGGAATCATGTACAAGTAGAAGAGAAGGGTCAACGGCAGCAGAAACTAGTATATATATATATATTTTACTGAAAACCAATCCTCTTATCAACATTTGTTCAGGTTCATGGGTTGCCAATGTTAAATGTTAATGTTAGAGCAATTAGAATTAAATAGTCCATATTATCTTAAACATGTGCTATGATCTATATCAGCCATCTTAAAGCAAATTATTCTGCAGTAATAAATTATCCCTAAATCTCTGTGGCTGACAACAACAGCGGTTTGCTTCTGCTCATGGTCCGTGCTTATCACAGGTTGGCCGTGGCTCTGCTCCACAGGTCCTCACTTCAGTGCTCGGACTCATGGAGCAGCCCCTACGTGGGGTTCATATACCTTGCACATCATAAGTACTATCCTTTGTGGGATAGTACTGGCCTCATGGCAGAGGGAAAGACAACATGGCAGAATCATATGATGCCTCTTAAAGCTCATGCTGAGAATTGATGTGAGACATTTTCACTCACATTTCACGGGCAGGTCACATGGCAAAACAATGTCAGTGAATAGGGAAGCAGAATCCTCCCACAGGAAGGGTCAATGAATGTTTTAGGTAATCATACAATATCCCCCGTGAGTACTCTATTTTATCTTTCTCATTAGATATCTCCTGAGAAGTACAAGTGCCAACAGTCTTTAAAAATCCTATTTCTCTGGAATTAAAAAAGAACACAATGTAGAGACCAGAGTCTTCAGAACTCCTTAAGATTTCAGATCTTTCCCAGTTAAAATGCCAATCCTTCAGGGCTCCTGTGTTCTGCAGGGGAGCCTGCTTACAAAATGGCAGGCATGCTCACATATCTGTCAGTGTTTAGAGTGGATAATGCAAGCACAGCATTTCACAACAACCCTGGTGGCTGAGTTGCAAAATTATTTATGGCTTTACCATTTATGACATGCTGCTCAGTTTCCCATGAGTTGCTAGGAAAGATTCCTGATAGCTACTATGAGCCATTGAAACCTATGAGACTTCATTTATTATGGCATAATATACACATTACCTCACTTGTGTTAGACCATATGGAGAGCTCTCTGTTGAATTTGGCGTAGTTACTGGGGTGAAACGGGAATGGATTCTGTTCCTTGTCCTCTTCAATTATGCTGTATGTTGGATCAGGCAGCCAACTTCAACAGATCATCTGGGCATAGCAATCAGTCCTCAGGACAACATCACTGCCATCACCTATGCCAATGAAGAATAATAAATGTGATATTGAAGAGTGTCTGAGTGACAGGGAACAGCAAAATCTCAAGAGTGGATCAATAGGACTCCCTGTTGGTATTTAGCTCCTGTTTGGAAGTGGATGGAGAAGCAGGGTACCCATTTGTCACTCATTGTAGGGTGGCATTTGGAAGGAGAGGCAAGAAGCTCAAAAGAACCTGAAAAGCACAGCCAGTTCTGAGTACAAATGAGCAACTAGCAACAACTCCTTAAATGGAGAAATGTGCCCCTGGGGGGAAGCCACAGTCCACGATCTGCCATATGCCTATTTGCCTCTCGCTTAAAAGGGGAACAAATGAACACTTGGACTCTGTGGGCACCGCGGGACAGAATGTTAATCCCTATAATGTAGATATGAGGGGGACATGACCAATATACGGTTATTTCCATGTACCTTTTGTCATTCTGGGGCCTGTTTATATGATATGAGGTAAAGACTCGGTGTGTTCTCTTGAATACAGGATTGGAAAAGCCTCCTTTGGTGGGAGGCTTTTCCTATTTGGATGGCAGGATGGTAGTGGGCAACACTGACCTATTAGGAAGTCTCGGGCATTTTTCTAATCCTTATCATAAATTCACCTCAGATAGAACCACCCAATTAAAATTGGTGTGAAAAGTCACATGATAGCCTCCGAAAATCATCCTAATAGTTTTCTCCTTTTATAATTACAATTTTAAGAATTTTTCTACAATTTCCCTGTTTACATTGCCAGTCCATCTGTCTATGACGTTTGTGAATCTTTCTCTATTTCTCTCTCCCTCTTTCTCTGTCACACAAACACCCGCACTCACACGCAGACACAAAGACACCGTGACCTAAAAATCAAAGTAAAGCTCAGCAAAGAGTAAGAAGAGTTAGCAGCAAGTGCTCTAAGAGACCTGCTGGGTAAGTTCAATCCATTCTCATATTTCTTTTTTTTACTTGCCTCTTCGATGTTTCTCATCTGTATCAAAATGGAACATTAATAATTGAAGAGTTCCCATTGCAAGATATTATCACTAATAATGAGCTGTGGGTAAAACAGACCCTTCTCTTCCAAAGGACAGGCTCTAACTTTGCTTATGGTTGACTATTTGAAATAAAAGCAAAAGATCGGTGCCCAACCCCGCCCCCCCGAAAAAAAAGTCTAATTAGTGTTCGTCTATTGGAGAGGAAGCTGAGCAAGCCGCTCCACCACTGCCAAATGAAATTAAGGCCCAATTATTGATAAATGAAGAGTGGTTTGTGCTGGAGCCTGGCCTGGAGTCGCGGAAATACATCTGTCATTTGGCCTGTATAGGAGTCATTCATGTGTGACATAGCATCCTGTGCATTTATCATGCATCTGTAGATTTTTGTTTTAATTCAGTTAGCTGTCTAACTAGATTCGGTGCTGGGTGCCTCGAATGGAGTCAGGATTTGGACTGACAGATGCAATTCTAGTCTGAAATGGTGTGTGGCAGGACTAGCTATCCCGCATATTAATTATTATTGAAACCATTATAGACAGTGCTTCTCCACTAATGGTCGATTCCGTTATCTGTTCTGTGGCTTCTCCCGTTAACAATTGCCCAGTTTGCTCCAGGGCAGGTAGGAGACACACTGGATCAATGGACCATTGTTGTTAAGTGCACCGACTATTACCATGAAAATTAGAATGCACGTGCTTGAAAGACAAGAATGAAAATGCCCCTGTCTTACCATTATGCAAATTACCCATTCTCTAAATGAGATAAGTGGGGGGAGAAACACTTTTCATAAATCTTAACTAGGTAAAAGGGTTTATTAAGTCCATTGTCAAAAACGAATTGAAAACAAACATTTGTTAAGTTGATAAAAAAAAAAAAAAAAGAAATGTCTGCAGGGCTATTCCCAACCTAGCTTTGCACACAAAGCTTAGTTGGGTAGCACGCTAAGGTTTAATTTAAAGTTCCTGTCGTTTTATCACTCCATTGTATAAAATATTGAAAACAACTGTCACCTTCAAAAAGAAGCCACTAATGCAATTTTTGTCCCAAGTTCTGAGAAAATATTGTGTTGGGAGGACTTTAATAAGACCAACTCACAGGGCAACTGTCTTGCCTCAACCTCTGTGGCTTCCTTCATTATTTGCATGTTTCACGCCTATCCTGGTCACATGCCCACCCGCCTCGCCTTCTTATTTCAATCAGCTAATGACCTTTGGTAAGCCCTGCAAAAAACATTCCAGACACAGAGGACTGATCGAAGCAAATGTTGCAGAAATGTACAGTGTTTCTTGCCATTTGCTTATCAACCTCATGTGATATGAACTGTGTGATTATAAACTGTGTGAGTTCTGTCGCAGGCACAGATCGAATTACACATTTCCGTTTCGTAAAGAATTTGTAGAGTTGCTGAGGACTGTAATAAAGCAAAAGACAAGATGGTAATACAATGAAATGTAATATTTTCTGTTAAATAGAAAATTAATGAGAGAGGGAAAGTAATAATGATGAATTTGCATCTTTTCAAAGATTCATATTTGTTAAAGGACATTTCATATTGGTATTTCAGGGCCAAAGAAGCTTGTGCTTTCCTAAACAATTAAAAATTTGCATCTTAGAAGAAATGCTTTTTCATCTCCTGATGTTGGAAAATGAGGTGCTTCAAAAGAACCGAACTTCAATTTAAAAGTGCAATAGCTTGATTATGATATTGGGTTGCAAGATTTTCGTTGTTAAAGATCATTTTGAATAAAAGAGCAAGTTAGAAAGCAAAGATATATCTCAGTATAAATAGATCTTAAAATATGAATAGTCATAATATTCAGGAAATATAAGTAAATTTTGACTTTACAGTTTGGAAGCTATTATCATTTTTTTTGTGTGATTAGCTACTCCAATTTACAATGTTTGCCTCACTGCTTTATTTCTCTCAATAGGTTTTTTTTTTTTATAAGACTCCAAAAGCTTAATTATGGCTTATGCAAATATCATTTGAGGGAAAAGAGGGTAATATTAAATCTTTGAAAGCATTATTAGGTTAAATGCTAGGAAAGTCATTGTAGGTATTAAATGGCATTCAGAGAAAAAATGGAGCTGAGGTAGGAAGGCCCCTTGGAGAGGTTTCTCATGCCTTTCTTAAAGCCATCTACCTGGATCAGTTTTTCCCAAAGTTTGATCAAAGGTGAGTCTTGTAGAAAGCTGGAGAAAGAAAGACTTTTTGCTTCTGCATTATGTACAGATTGGAAGCCAAACTAAGTCCAAATGACGCTGGAACTGCTAAAAATGAATCCATGAAGCATGCAGGTACTTTTTTCCAGACATGATGCAAAACCTCTTTATTTTTTTAAGATTTTATTTATTTATTTGAGAGAGACACGGGGGTGGGGGTGAGTTGTAGAGGGAGAAGAAGAAGCAGACTCCCCACTGAGCAGGGACCCCCCCCCGCCCCCGTGGGGCTCGATCCCGGGACCCTGGGATCATAACCTGAGCCGAAGGCAGACGCTTAACTGTCTGAGCCACCCAGGTGCCCCGCGAAACCTCTCCTTATTTCTTTATCGAATGACCTAAATTTTTCCTACATTGGTTGGAATCACCAATAGTGTGTAAATCCTACAAAAAAAAAAAAATACACAGGCCAATTAGAGTAACAGTCTTGTTGAAGCGGCCAAATTAAATGTTTTACCTAAGAAGACATGAAGTGTCAGCCACTTATCAGCCTCTTACTTTTAAAGTACCCGTAGCCTACCGAGCACAGAGCTTCGAGAGTGAAGAATGCTTAATATCATGAAGTTATTAGCAAATGATCAAAGTAAAAATAATGGTTGAGAAATATGAGAGTGAAATGACAGGTGGAAAATGGGACAGACACACAAGAGAGTAGATGGAATCCTGCGGTTCCGGTGTTTCCCCAGCTGTGGCACTTCGGACCACTGCTAGTTTCTGAGCACCCACTAGGCTGCTGCTGAAAGAGACAAAAGAAAGTGTCAGGGAGGAAAACCTTTCCTCGACCCTCTTAGGTTATATCTGGGGGCCTGTGAATTAAACTAACAAAAGATTATTAGGAGAAAAGGCACCACATTTCTATTAATATTTCTGTGCCTGGGAGTTCACGGAAAGTAATGATTTAGACTCAGGGGCGTATGAATCCTTCTTCACAAAGGACTAGGGGTTCGGGTTCAAGGGCTAACAAATTTCCGGGAAGTGACTAGGAACTATCTAGGGGAGCTAATGGAAGGTAAGGGCTATTTTAGTGAGGTCTGTTCATGCAAACTCATCTTGGTGTTGACTCCCCATCTTCAGTGGTGAGTCTCTCTTTTCCCTTTGGTGCTTGGGGTGTGGGGGCATCGTCTTCAAAGGGAAATTCATACCCTGCATTTAGGAGGGAGAAGGGGAAGGCAGAGAATTTTTCCTCAATTGCCTTCAGCTCAAAATAATCCTTATGCCAAAGTGGCATATTATGGGGTGGCATATTCTGATCTCCTTCAAAAGGTAACGTTGTGTTTTTAAGACTACTGGATAAATTCCTTAATTACATAGGCTGACTTTTATTCTAAGATTTTCTTTCCTCATTTTCAGCTTTTAAAATAACCCTTCTTTCATGAAAAGATGTCTGTAACCAGTGGCATTTTTTTTTCCTGTCTAATGCCTTTACTTGGCAAAATAAAACCTTAGTGACTCAGTGTCATTCTGTCAAATTTTTCTTCTTTATTTTTTATTTCAGTGGTCCCCAATTTCTCAATCCTTTGGAAACAGTGCTCTATGGCACTGTCTCTAGAGGAAATGTTAATGATGGTCATCCTTTATTGAGTCCCTGCTATGCCTCAAACAATATTCAGGGAGTTGCACATATATTCTAACACTAACACTGATCGTTAAGAGGTAGACAGGGTTGTGCTGGTTTATTAAATGAGGGAGGCAAGGCTGATGGCAGTGAAGTTGCTTGCCTAATGTGGCATGACCCTAGGGTGACCTAATCATCTGTCATTTCAACAGGACACCCTTTAAAGTCCAGTTACACCAGGACATCCAGTATAAACGAGGGTCTTTCCAGGACAGCGCAACACATGGGGTCACCCGGCAGATCCTCTTTGTAGGCCAGGATTTAAATCGATGTGTATCCGATGCCCAGGCATGCTCCTGTGACTGTTTAGGCTGCCTCTGAAAGTTTTACAAAAATCAGGATATCAGTGTTGGAGAAATGGGGTTCAGCAAACTGCATGACACCAGGGTATACAAAATACTAATTCATTTAGTACTCATAGGATTATTTGTATCCCAGGACACCTGCTTCCAATGGTGATTTCACAAGTGATTGGAGAATGAGAAGGAGATCCTGTGTAGAGGACACAAGGCTGTACAGAATTATGTTAGTGCCTGCTCTTCCGAGAGGAATAAATTTTCCACCCTTGGAGGTTAAACGACTGTAGTGGTTTGTGGACTCTGACTTCAGCTCATGGTGCACGCAGGACAAAGATAGGGATAGATGGCCCAGGTGTCACTTACCACAGCTGAGCAAGGCACCCCCGAGATGGTTCTGGGGCTGTTTGAGCCTAACCCTCTGGGAGGGAGACAGAAGTTGGCCAGTTATTTGCCTCAAAAGGAGAGCCTGAGCGTATACAGTGGTTGGTGCTGTGTGCTTAACTTTCCCTCTATTATCTGCGGGATTGCAGGCAAGAGCTGCGTGTCTCAGACAGATCGAGGTGATGAGGGGCTGGGGCTCAGCCACACAGTCGAGACAATGCGCCCTCGCTCTCCGTGTCCCCGATGTTGTACTGAATGGGTGCGGTTCAACATCGAGGTCAGCGCCCGGCTCTCCCACCTGCACTGTGACCTGCACCTTTTTAATTTTTAGAGAAAAGTTCCTCCCTTGCGAGAGAGGGCTTTCTGTCGGTGAAAGAATATGTAAAATAGCACCAGGTGAAGGACGACTTTTTCACCCAGTCTCGAAACCATCACAAAGAGACAAATTTTGCTACTTTTGCTTCGTGTGTGAATTTTTGTCCACACAGCTCTATTCATTGCCTGAGACAATGGGGCCAGTGTTGGCCAGCAAAGAATGGTGCTATTCACGCACCCCGTACCCTGCACAGTGCCTACACTTGTTAGTCTTGGCCGCCCTGCGCTGCTGGTTGCTGGCAAGAGAATCGGGTCTATGTCGTTGGATGGAGCAGGGGCAGATCCGGGGATGGACGTGGGCAGCCAGATTCCCAGATAACTTCAGCTCCTCTAGAAAACTCTTGTTGACATAAGCCTGTGCTTTAAGGGGTGTCTGGAATTCCAAGAACTTGGGCCAGGTGTGCGGGCAGGTGCTTGGGCTTCCGTTCTAGCCTCCCCACTCCCACCCCCCCCCACCCCCACTGCAATCAAATGCAGCTACAGTAGAGCTTAAATGCCTGGTTTAGGGAGGAGACAATGAGATGTGAATTCTGGCTCCAGAGCTGACTCATCGTAGGCACTTGGACAAGTCTCTTCACCTCTCTGAATCTCCACTCCTTCCTCTGCAGAAAGGGGATATCAGTGCTACCTCCTTCCTGGGGATCCTGTGAAATTCCATGACGGAGTATTATGTTATGATTAGCATGGGAAAATGTTAGCTATTATTGTCATTAGCAAAAGGCTGATGTTGTGATTATTGTCATTAATGAAAGACTGGTTTAGGGCAATCTCTCGGTACAAAGTTAAATGCTATGAAACCGTGGGTAACATCACTGTAGTGATGGGTGGGTGGAGGAGGGAGAGAGAAGACAAGTGTCAGAGCTCTGTTCACAGTAGCGGAGCCGGAGAGTGTTTTACACAGGGAAGAAAATGTACTCTGACAGAGGCCACTCCATTTCTCTGAAGGACGGAAGAGAAAACTGATTTGCTTTCATATGGTGTTATCCCGGGAGGGTGGTTCTGCTAATGTATGCTGGAGATGGTCTTGAAATCCTCTGCTCTATCTCTTCAACCTAGAGTGAGTGCAGCCCCAAACCTGGACCCTGTCCTTAATGTTCTTTTTCTTAAGTGAGATGAAATCTTCTAGCTCTTGTTTGACATCCGTGGGGGAGCAAACCACTAAATGCATGCAGCCTCGTGGAAAACTTAGACACTGGTAGATTCTGAGGTCACCAAGGGCAGGAAGCCTGCTTATCCTTTCCTAGAACTACCCCAGTGCAGAGCGTAGCCTACTGCAGGAATTGAAATGTGTTGTCGGGATCCGTGCAGCAAATCAGGGGAAGTCGAAGATGGATGGAGGGCTGGAGAGAGAGTCTTTCAAGTTCCTTCCAACCCAAGATGTTGTGTTTTTTGAAGTCTTCCCTCTCAATAAACGTTCTTTAGCTATGTTGTGTCTTCTGTGAAGTTGCCACCATGAAAGCCATACACATTTGGCACCAATTTGCTTAGCACGGCTTATATATCAGTACACTTGTTAGAGGATCGGTACCTTAGATTCTGTTAATGTACTATATGAAGCATAAAGAATCCTAATCATCAGGGCCACTTTCTACCGTTACATATATTACAGAGTAAAGATAATGTACTCTTGGTGCTTTTAGACATCTTAACCAGTAGTCCTGTGAACAGCAGACTTCACTTGGTGTAATCACGTAATTAGAAGACATTATTGCAGTTCATAAATGGAATTAATTAAAATTTTAATTAAATTTTCAAAAGATAATTTAATAAAAGTAGGATTGATTAGAAAATTATCAATGAATTTACAGATTCATTTGAGACATTTATCTCTGTCACTTTTAAATTTCATTGAAATCTGTTAAAAGTTAGAGTAGGTATGTCCACAGTAACATTTAAATAGTCACCATGTTGTTTCAAGAGGCAAATAGTTTCTAAGGTATATCTTACTATCTTTCATTGAAGAGTGGCCTTTATCAGTCAATTCCATTGAACATTATCCTGAAACAAATTGACAGAAAGATGTGAACTATCCATGTTCATTCTGAAACCAAAATGTTGTTAATTTTTTTGAAAACATAAGTAAGGATTTCAGAAAATAAAATGTATGTCTGAGGCAATTTTACTGATGGCCTACTTGAGTGGTTGTCATACAGTTGACATAGAACAATCACAAATTCTAGCAGAAGATGGACGTTAAGTCTAAAATTTGTAAAAAACATAAAAGCACGGCTCTAGCACTGGCCAGAAAGCAGGAGATCTAGTATACATGCCAGAAGGTGTGGTTAACAGTATTTACGTTAGACCCACTTTAACTGCAATAGAAAAACAGGCACAGTTTTTCATAGTGTTTTGATTAGTTTTATTTATCAATGAAAATGATGTCAAAGAGGGCCTGAAAGTTATGCATTCTTCCACTTACTCATTTGTTCAGCCAACAAACACAAAGCTAGTCTCTCTATTAAAGTGTTGGCCAGAGTCATAAAATAGAGTGATATAGTCAGCAAACCCATCTGACTCTACCCTCAAAGTAAGTCCAGAATCCATTCACTTCTCACCACCTCTGAAGTGGATATTCTACTGAAACCACTATCCTTTTTTCCACTTAAACAATTGCATTAGCTTCTTGATTAGCCTCCCTGTTTCTGTTACAACAAAGCCATCAGCTGTAGTCTTCTGAAATGTAAGCAAGATCATTCAAAACCTTCCAGTGGCATCAAACCTCACTCGTAATAATTCCCAGAGTCTTTTCAGTGGCCCCCAAATTTTGTCTTGCCTGGCTTCTTCTCTGACCCCATTGCCTGCTCTCCCCCATCACTCATTTCTCCCCAAACACAAAGCATTAAAATTTTAATTAATTAGCGTATTATTTTTTAATGGACACAAACACAAAGCATGCATCGCTGACCATACACCCATGGCTTGTTTCCTCATCTCACTCACCTCTCTGGCCAGGTTGACAGCCCACCCTGTTTCCTTCAGGTGCTAATCCTTGTATCATTCACCATCTCCTCACCAGGCTATATTTTTCTGCATAGCGTCAACCTGCAGTGCGTCTCATTCACACTGGCTATTGTTCATTTTCTCTCTCTGCCCCTCCCTGGAAAGACAGATGGGAAACAATTCCAGTACAGCGTGGTGGGGTTATGATAGGACAAGCAGAGAGAGCAGTGACTATAGCAAGAAAGCGCTATTAGTTGAGGACTGAAGGATGAATAGAGAGAAGACAGAGAGTCCCAAGAAGGGGCAACAATGTGTTTATTCTACTTACTGAGTTAGTTAATTTATCTCCAGTCATGTCTTCTTGTCCTTGTCGTTTTAATTCCTGCGGATGTGACATCAGCTTCTGGCAGTAATTTAGATTAGGTAATCTGAAGAAGTTGTTGTCCAGTATTTAGTTTCACCTTCTTTTTATATCGTACCAAGTTATTCAGAAAGATAGACAGAATATTTATAAACATGTCTCTAAATACACAGCTGGGTCCTGAAAGTAGTCAGGAGAGGGAGAGCATTCTCAGTCCAAACAAGAAGCACTAAAGAAGTGAGCTTGACATCATCATTGTCCTGGGGTGGGGGGTTGTTGCAAGTGAGCGCCCCACCCACGATTATGGAAACTGGAAGAGATGATCCATGACGAATGGTAGCTAGCAGACACATAAACCAAAGGATTAAACCTGAAGAACTTCAAGTAATAGATTATAGAGGTAGACTATAAAATAATATGCTAAAAACAATTAAGGAAAGAAATGAACACGTCAGAAAAGCATAAAACAGTATGAGTAAGGAATGGCAAGCTTTGAAAAAAACTAATGTAAATTTCTAAAGTTGAAATATATAAATACTGAAGTGAAAAACACACCAAATAGTTGAGCCAAGAGATTGCTAAAATGTAGCACAGAGAGATTAAGACAAAGAAAATGTTTAAAAGAGGTTAAGACACACTGAGGAGAGAAAGAGTCCTCTAATGATTAGAGTAGCAGAGGGAGAGAACAGAATGGGGGCAGATAAAGCATGTGAAGAAGTAAGGCCCGGAATCTTCCAGATTTGATGGAAGATATGAAACGTCGGGCTCAGGGGGGTCCAAGTGGGATTAGACAAATACATCAACCCATCTTTTAGAAATGCCAAAGACTAGCAAAAAATCTTAAGGGTGATATAAATATGTGAGTTTATATAAACAAACCAGTGTAAAACAGCAACACTATATAATACACAAAGCATGCATCATTAATAAAAGAAGACAACAACAACAATAATAATAATTATGAATAATTTGGTAGGAGATAAAAATAAGGTGAAACTAAATATTGGACAAAATAACAGGTAAGGTGGGACAGGTGATCAGAAGTGTTCTAAGGCTCTAGCTGTATTAGAGCAGAATAGAAAGATCAGTTAACTTTAGACCCTATTAGATCGGGACCCATATTAAAAATTTAAGATAATAACTAAAATAATAGAAATAGAATATATGTCTTCCAAACCAGTAGAAGAAAATGTGAGAATAAGGGAAACTAAGTCACTTCAAGAAAAATTGGAAAGGGAGAAAAAAAAAAAGAATCTTAGAACAAGTATGGTAAGAAAGCAAAAATCAGATGGAAAAATTGAAATACCTGTGCAATTATAATAAATCTAAACTGACTAAAATGATACCAGCAGTGGTAGCAAAAATATAACTCATCTGTAAAATTAAGGCGACAGCTAGATTCAATAGTCACCTCATGTATGAATTAGAAGGTCCCTGACAGCTGTAACATCTGTGATTAGATATAATAGATGTACAGATATAGCTATTAGAGTGGTATAATAGATACATAGATACACATATTTCCATATAGATTCTGATTTTTTGTATATAAATTTATAGATGTTATGAATACATATTATATTCATACTTGTATCTATATCTACCTGTCTGTTCATCTATCTATTATATTTCACTTAAGCAAGCACTAGACTCCATTTCCCAGTGTGGGAAATAAACGTGGCCTGAGGGTATTGGTCAACAGAAAGGCAAATGAGCCCAGGAGGGAAGGGGCTTAGCAAAGTCGAGGGTGCTCAGTATAAAATCCAGGATTTGAGGCAGTGACCAGCAGTACAGCATCTTAGGGCTGCATGTTTTAAGAACCGTAAGGATAGGGAGATGAGTCAAAATCAAAGTAAAATAAATAGAGAAATAAGTAAATAAGTGTCTGTAGAAGAGGCAGGAGTTTCAACTTCAGAAGAGCCTCGGGTAAGAACAAGTATAAACGGCGCCCTATATCTCTCCAATCTGGAGACGTCTTGGAAATACTTTGAAATCTGTTCTCCCAGGTTTGTTTTTCTTCTCCATCACACCTCACAAGGAACACAGAGAGTGATGTCCTGTCACTTTGATGCATCTCTCTACTCAAATGGCAGAAACCAACCAGGTGAGTTGTCATAACTTAGATGAGGCTGGGATAAAAATACACCTTGGAGAGCTTGCTTTCTGATGACAGACTGAGAGTAGCTCTTTTTGATTTGAGTGATTTGGAGCTTAAATTCAGTGCCAACCCATATGAGTGTCTCAGGGCTCAGGGTTAGGAAAGAGATTATACCAGGAGTAGAAAGTCTTTTGTCTGTCTTCTTGAGAATTGTCTTTGACTGATAGATGGGTGACTCTGTCCAGCATCCTGATTTAAAATTGTCAGTGAAAACAAACAGTTGATTTTTTTTTTTGAATTCAGTATTCACTTCTGGATTTACCTTTAAAAGCAGCTCAACCACTGCAGGGTTAAGCATCCTAATTAATTACACTGCCTGAGACTACATCTATTCCGTGCATCCACTTTAATCATTTTGTTTCATGAAAAGCAAAAACGCCTTCCGTGCAGTTTCAAAACAACAATTTTAAAATCCTTAACCCTAAATCTCAAATCTTGGCCTTCAGTTGGAGTAATTTGTATGTACTAGTTCGCAGGGTGGGTCTCCCAAGTGACTCAAAGAGGGGTTCAACAAGCAATGGAGGCGCGCATTGAGACAGCCAACGGAAACGCAAAGATACCTCCCACCATGGCTGCAAAGGGGCTCGTAGTGAAGTGAGCGTCCATTGGGTCGAGGGTGCTTGTGGTTGTTAGCAAAGTGGAAGGATGGCTTTTTTTCACCCTTTCACCTTACTATCTTTTGGTAATAATGACCTTCAGCTCGTCACAGTTCTTGGCTGTTCATGGCTGGCAGGTGTCGTGTTCTGCTCCGGTGATATGCTTGCCTGGTTTTATAAATGTTTTACAAAATCACCCCTGGATTGCAGGGTATCGGTGCAATATGATTGCTTGTTTTTGATTTTTAACAAAGCAGCTATTTCATTTTTTTTTATAGCCTTCTCTCACTCCAAGACCAAGGGATGAGTCTATGGGATTGATTCTAAAGTAGCTGTGAGTGACTTAAAATCATTTCTTCCTGCAGTTATGAAACGTTTTAATTTTTAGTGGAGTCTAATGTATTGTTCTGATCTCATTCTTACCTTAGAATCAATGATTTCCATGGAGACCTTCAGTCTCCCATGAGGGTAATCTCGCTCAACATTTTACCATATATGTACAATCATAACTGAATCCCAGTTTAGGTTCAAGGGAAGACTTCAAAACACTAATGTAAATACTCATGCAGGCCTACTCTGTGCTGGACACTTGCCATTTCATGTAGTCCTCACGTGACCAGTTTTTCAGGAGAACATCACAGAATGCTCACATTCAAATTCAGATGCAAGGACCCAGAAGCCTAAGCACTGTCTTTACACTTTGTGGATAGCCTCTTCTTCTTCCTGGATGAGGCTCTCAAAGGATTGGGAGGCAGGGAGATAGTAAGACCACATCTTCCATGCTTGCTGAAATATCTTTGCATTTTGGAGCAATAAGTTGGACATTAGCACGTCTAGTCATGGAACTTTTCCAGAAGCTTGGGAGCTTGTGGGGTTCTTGGGGGTATCAGGCACTGAGAGAGGACAAGATGGGTTCAGAGTTGAAACACTGAGGCTAACTGCTTTGGACTTGCTTCAGGATGTAGGGCTTCAGGGAGGAAAGTTGAAACCGCTCAACACTTCATTTTTTTTTTTCCTGTATTTCTCTGTTTTAGTCTTGTCCATCTTTAATCTATTTTTACATAGCTTTCAGAGTTACTCTTTTTAAAAACAAACCTAGTCGTGTAATTTTCCTGCTTACATTTTTTTAGATAACTTCTTATTGGACTAATATAAAATAAGCCATTTTAATGTGAACAGTGACATTCAGCACATTCACGGTGTTGTACAACCATCACCTCCTTCCAGTTCCAAAGCTCTTTCATTTTCTAAAAGGAAACCCCAGTGCGTTAAACAGTCACGCTACTCAGCTCCTGGCAACTGCTAATCTGCTCTCTGTCTCCATGGATTTACCTAATCTGGATATTTCATATAAATGAAAGCATATACTCTGCAACATTTTGTATCTGGCTTCTTTCACTTGGCATAATGTTTACAAGGTTTGTCCACATCATAGCATATTATCAGCACTTCATTTCTTGCCATAGCTGAGTAATATTCCATTGTGTGGATATATCACATTTTGTTTAGCCTTTCATCCCTGGATGGATATTTGGATTGCTTCCACCTTTTGGCTATTATGCACCTTTTGTCTTTACCCATTCTATGCTTTCCCATTCTAACTTGGAGGGTTACCTAAGTGAGCCAAATTCTGGAAGAATCTGGGAGGTGGTGAATGCTATCTTTGAACAGACCTCAAAACTTTAGTGCTTAGCGATGTGTTTCCAGGCTGGTACCTTTCTGTAAAAGCCAAGCTAAAGAGTTGGGGGTTCAAGAATAACTTCTGCGTATACTTGATTCTTATTGTTTTTATGCTACTGCATAATGGTCCCAAGAGGTGAAGTGATTATTACCATTCATTCCATAGACTTTGCCTCCAGGGAGTGAGGCTAGGCATGAGGATGGTCGGTTAAACCTGGCCTGAAGAGACCTGCCACACTATCGTATATATAAATGTTTTATTCTGGACAATTTCAAACATGCATAAAAATGGAAAGGCTACTTTAATAGACTCTCACATGCCCATCACCTAGCTTCAACAATTAACATCTGCTGCTCTTTTATTTATTCCCCTGCTGTCACTTTTTTTTATTGCTTATTTGTTTTTTACTTGTTCTTATTTATTTGTTGCTGAGATATTTTCTCAGCTAATTCCAGACATACTATCATTTCACTCACATTTCAGTAGGCATATCTAACTTTTCTTTTTTAACTACAGTTAGCTACAGTATTATCAGCCTCCCCAACCCAAAGTTAGTCAATATCATCAATTTGTGTTCAATTTCTCCTGATTGTCTCAAATGTACCTTTTTTATACTTGTTTTGCTCAATTCAGAATCCAAACAAGATTCTGTGAATTTCGCATATGGTTAATATGCTCTTATATCTCTTTTGATGTGTAATTATTTCCCTTCTTTGTTTGGTGCATTTATTATAGAAATTGAGAATTGGGTGTTTTGTCTTGAAGAATTGCTCAATTTGTCTGGTTATATCTTTTTGGTGTCCTTGAATATGTTCCTCCATCCCCCCAGAAATCAGTAGTTGGAGCTAGAGGCTTGATTACATTTAGTTGACTTGGGGAGAGGGCAGGAGCAGTGTATTTGTATACATTGAACAATGTATCCCATTTTCCTTAATATTAACATTGATCAATGGTTCTGTGTTCTGGTAGGCTGAAAAATTATTCCCTAAAAAATATCTATGTCTTAATCCCTAGGACCTATGAATGTTATATGGCATACATGCATACCTACACCTACACCTACACACACACACACACACAGAGGAAGGTCCTTGCAGATATGACTCCATTAAGAATCTTGACATAGTTATATTATCCCAGATTATATGCTTGGGATCCAAATGCGATCATGTGTCCTATAAGAGGGAAGCAATGTGACTAAAGAGATTAAAATGACACCTCCCCCCCTTCCCCACCAACCAATCCTATTGAATTCAAGTTATTATTGAACCCCCAACTCTTTGGGGGTGCCAGCAACCACCAAAAATAGAAGTGGGGCGACTGGGTGGTTCAGTCATTAAGTGTCTGCCTTCAGCTCAAGTCATGATCCCAGGGTCCTGGGATCGAGTCCCACATCGGGCTCCTTGCTCCGTAGGCAGCCTGCTTCTCCCTCTGCCTGCGGCTCCCCCCTGCTTGTGCTCTCTCTCTCTCTGGCAAATAAATAGTAATAAAATCTTTAAAAAAAAAAAATAGAAGAAGCAAGGAGCAAATTCTCCCCTAGAGCCTCCAAAGAGAGCATAGCATTGCCAACACCTTAATTTCCACCCAATGAAACTGATTTTGGACTTCCGGCCTCCAGAACAGGGAGAGAATAAATTCCTGTTGTCTCAAACCACCGAGTTTGTGGTCCGTTGTTACAGCAGCCCTAGGAAACTAGTACAAATGTGATCTGCATGATCCATTGTTTATAAAGTTCCCCCTCAATTTTCCCAATAATAAATTTTAGCTGTCGTGGATTATGTTGCCTAGATCCATTGTTTCACTTAGGAGTGGAAAATAGCAATTTTCTAAGTCTGTCGTTTTCGTCTCCATTTAGTACACGTGATTCCTTCATATAAAGAAGAAATGTTTTCCTCATCAACTTTTTTGATTAGCCTGAGTTCTAGTCCAAGAAGGGAAAGGCAGGAGAGAATACTATGAACTCAGGCTTTTATGTATTTGATAAGTTTCAATTCATTGCAGTAATTATTATTTATAATCCTCAAACTGTCCCATCTTTAAGTCAGGGGAGCCCTTCCAAGCTTTTTAAAAACCAAAAATAGCCCTGGCAACCAAGGAAAGAGGGGGTACCCCAATTTGAAGGGTAACAGCTGGTGCTGCAACATTGACCTACATCCTGGTCTCCTTTGTGTGGGTCACACACACCCACCCTCCAAAAATGTCTTTTTCAAAACATTGGCAAAAATGAAGAACTGGGAAGACACTTAATAAATCTAACCTCTCCATCTCTTAATATACTAACTCTCAACCCTTACTTCACAGCAGGATCACCTGGGGAACTTGTGAAAAATACTCCTGCTTGGTCACCACCCCCAGAGGCGCTGATTCCCTCCCCTGGGGAAGGGGAGGGGATTCATAGTCTGTAAAAGGTCCCCAGGTGATTCTAATGGGTAATCAGGACTGAGAACCACCGTCTAACGTATCTATCGTATTTCTGAGATGGGTTTTTCACAAAATAAGCCCTGCGACTAAGAATCTCTAATGTTGACCACACAGGTTGAAAGGTTGCTCATCATCAATGTGTTTTCGTGCCTTCTGATCCAAGGAGGATTCTGTCATTAACCACATCACCAGAACTGAATTTAAAAAGCAAAAATTACCATCCTCCCTAACACTAATGCCTCTGTTTGATATTTTAAGTCCATATTCAGCCTTTCTCTCCTGGTTTTACCTTCCTTCTCCAGAATTTATCACCTTACGACATTTTCTACAGGGAAACCTCCTTCAATTTGTTATATGCAGGGGCTGTGTCCTGTTGACCTTGTAGTCTTACTTTCCCATATGGAGCAGAGAATTAAATCTAAGTGACATTTAGTAAAGTTTTGATTGGTGCAAGAAAATTACCAGGATGGGGGCGTCTGGGTGGCTCAGTCGTTAAGCGTCTGCCTTCGGCTCAGGTCATGATCCTAGGGTCCTGGGATCGAGCCCCACATCCGGCTCCCTGCTCGGCTAGAAGCCTGCTTCTCCCTCTCCCACTCCCCTTGCTGTGTTCCCTCTCTTGCTATGTCTCTCTCTAATAAATAAATAAAATCTTTAAAAAAAAAAAAAGAAAAAATTACCAGGATAATTCTTTTGTCTCTTTCACATCCCCCCCCTTCCCCACCAACCAATCCTATTGAATTCTATTGGATAAATGAAGAATTCTTGAAATTTCCATGTTCTTTGTCTACATAAGGTATAGATAATTGTTCATTTTGTTTCAATTTATGCAGTAAGGGACTCTGGGTAAAAGACTATAAATTTTACAAAGACACATGAAATTTAATATGCTAAAAGTTTCTCTTTTTGAATATATCTAGTGATAATAAAGGTAAACAGGTGTTTGAAAACATACTGTCATGAAGTACCAACCTGGCAGAAAACCTGTAGCATTTATAACGAGAACACAATCCAACTGAATTTGTAATTAGCACTTTTGAAATGTGCTCATTATTATTGTTATTATTAGCCACAAAACTATGCAGCTTTGGCTCACACCCATTGGAATTTTAGGGTGTGAATCTAGCCCAAAGCAGTCAGTATAGAACCCAATAAAAGAAATATGTTGCAGATTTTATAGAAGCAATTTTAAGTTAAATATCCAAGCAGGACTATCAATTAGGTAGACATTATTTACTGTTCTGGATCAAAGAAAATATTCACTTTTGAAGGTGCAGATCTTTATGAAAAATATCCTAATGATTTGAGGAAAATGAATGGAATGTATTTGGGAAGTAATCATGAAAAAAAAAGAAAAAAAGGAATAATCATGGTTGAAGAGACATATCCCAATGGAGCAGAGAGAATTTCAGAACTTAGGGACTTGTCTTCAGTGAGCTTCCAGAGGAAGATACATATCCAAATACTATCCAGAGCTTACAAGAATTGGGACCAACTTAATCCTGATGGCTCTCATAGGAAAAGTGACTGAACGCCCAACAAGCTTGCACCTCACTCATTAACAAACAGATATTGAGTAACCACAGAGCACTGTATTCACTGCTATTAGAGAAATATGGATGATCTATTAAACTGGATACATTTGAATGGGAGGGGACCTACGGGATAATCATCGATGAGTCAAAGCAAAGATCATGGGCTTAATACTAATTGCTAAGGGAGATGCCAAGGAAGAGTAATCAGGTAAGGGCCAGGCTAGTCAAAAAGGGGAGATTTCTGAAGAAGATTCATCTTGATTCAGATTCTGAATGATACCTTGGCTTGATTGGTAGGCAGCTTAGGAGATGCCTTTCCAATAAAAGGACTGACTTGGGCTTGGTGTCACGTGAGCCTTGTGGAGAGATGGCCAACATACTGATTTGATTAGATCAGAAGAACTTACCTGGCACCATGCATGGTACATGGTCAGTAAGTGTTTATAGGTGCTCAACAAATGTAAATACTCAAAAGGTATTTGAAGGTGCTCAATAAATATTTGAGAATCAATGACTTTTTACATTCCTGTTTTCCCAGGAGGGCATATAAGTAACGCATTAAGGGAATCTGACTCAACACTTAACAATGATTTAATTCAGTTCTAGACAGGACATGCCCATTTGATTCAGTCTTCATGAACTTTCTATCAGTCCAACTCTGCTCATTTGTATTACCTACTTGACTCTGACTTTGTATGGCCCTTGGTTTGGTTGGCATGGACAGAATACATATTAAATTCACCTGTGTGATCGTAATTCTAGATGTAGAGACCACAATGCCATTTTCAAAGAAAACAAAATAAGCATATATGGAGGCCACCTTGCCTTTCAGGTAATCTCCTACTTCAGTCTCAGGGTGGGCTCTTGGTTGCCATATTTCTGCAGAATGATCCTGTCCCTCACCCCAGCCCACCATATTGCTCTTTCCCCCCCTCAGTAAACAGTTATTGAACTCCTTCTATTTGCCAAGTCCATTCTTAGAAAATAAGACCATGGAAGTCTCAAGGATCTGTTTCAAGAGGTGAGTCAGTGGTTGATTTCACTACTAAGCAGTGATGATTTCTGTGAGTGAGTTGCAAGAGCAGACCACTCCCTAGAGATTCTGATTTTATGGGTCTGATGTGGGACAGGCCAATGATATTTAACCTCCACTGCAGGTAATCCTAATGTGTAGTCACGGTGGAGAATCACTATGGTTCTCAAATCGTGGTCTTTGGACCAGCAGCATCAGCATCTCTTGGTGACTTGTTAGAAATGCAAATTTCTGGACCGTACCCCGGACCTACTGAGTGAGGAACTCTGGAAGGGTGTGGGGAGAGGGCAATGTTATGTTTTAAGAAGCCTTGCAGGTGATTATGATGCATACTCAAGTTTGAGAACTGCTGAGCTAGAGGAATACAGATTGACTCTGTGTCAAGATATTGGGCAACTCTACTAGCACCCTCTCTGACCCCTTCTCCTCTAGTGAACCCCAGTCACATTCTTTACTGCTCCAGTACTCTCTTCTGCATATACTCTATTAACCAATTTCTTGTTTTCCTTCTGCTTATTTTTTCCCATACCTTGTATGTTCAGGGCCCTGAGGATGACAACTTCATTCAACCCCAATTCAACAACTGTCCATGTGTGAACACAACCTTGTCATAAATAATATGTGGGATTTTTAAAAAAGCATATGACATTGTTCTTGAAAGAGTCAGGAGTCAGAATCCAGAGCATTACAACAGACAATATGCTGCTTGCATAGGCATTGCATGCTTCAAGAGGTCAAGGGAATAATGGGAATTATATGGGAAACATGGCAAGGAAAATCCTAGAAAGCTTCATGGACCAAGGCAGATGTGTGCTGAGCTTTAACGCATGAGTAGAATTCAGATCAGTGGGAAGACAGAGGGGATGTTAAGAGCAAAGAAGCTCTTTATGAATACCACTGAAGACATTAGCCTGACCAGGTGCAGAGCTGAGAGGCACATCAACCTTCCCTCCCTAACTGAGAACTCTGAAATATCGGGTATCTCAACTGACACCCCAAAATACAAGTTAAAAAGGCAAATTTTCATTTTCTTTAATGGAAATCTGAGTTCAGGCAAATTGGCTTTCAGTGGTTAGCTGAGCTGGCTACTTTAGCTTGTGAGAGCCACAATAGGAGAGGTTGGGAATCAAGCTGAGTTGGCTTAGAACAATCTATTAGATGTGAGGCTTAACCTCTCTGAGCTTTAGTTTCCTCTTCTAGACAGTAAGGGTAATTAATATTCCCCAAGCTATTTCCAACTCCTAAATAAGCTCCCAAATGTTCAGTGGCAAGCACTGTGGTAGGACAGCCTCTGGTAGATCCATGGACATTATGGTCCCTCTTGGGCTCCTTTTGACCTAACTGGAATCAATTATTGCATTGGCTCAGAGGGCTGCAGTGGTGGTTGAGAGTGAAAGCTGTGAGTTCAGAGGGCTAAGCTGGATCCCAGCCTCCCACTAAAACATTGTATAACCTTGGCCACAGAGTGGAGTCTCTTGAAACATCAATTCCCTCTTTGTTATAATCTGGAATAATGATACTATATACCTCCTGGGATTATTGTGAAGGTTTAATGAGGTCATGCTGGTAAAGTGGCTAGCTCAGTGCCTGGTACACAAGAAGGTTAGCAATTATTAAGGAGGGAAAGGCTGTCTGCTCATGAGATAGGGTGGCAGTGGGGACTGATGTTCTCTGAAGAGATTTCATGTCTCTCTAGAAAGGAAAGACGCACATTGGGGGAGTGGGTCACCTTCTTCCCCTCTGCTTTCTTAGCCCCTTTCAGGGCACCCCACCCTCGGACCCCCCACTCGTAGCTCTGCAGTCTTTTTTTTTTTTTTTTCAGACCAGCCGTCAATTATTGAATCAATTTTAGCTATGCTGCTCAGGGCACACAATGGCTGACCTGGGAATATCTTTTTCAGTAAAATTAATACTTGCAAAGGGTCCAGGCCTGCCTGCAAGCCAATACTTAAATTCTCTTCCTTATACCCAGGTATGTGGAAAATTGTCAGTCTTCAAAAGACAAATGTTCTCATCTCCAGCGTGCTCACTCTCTCCACTCACACCCAAACGTCTCCTACAACTCCAATCCTCGTTTCCATTATATCCAAGTGGAAAAATCCAATCCAGGGGTAACATTTTACAGCTGATTTACAAATCCCTTAAAAGTGCCAAATTTAGCTCTGACATTCTTCCTTATGCACCATAAAAATAAATGCATTGAGAAGCCTTTGGGGTCCTTGCTCTGCTGAAGCACTTCCTTTTTATATTTTTTGCTTCTCATTTTACCTCTTATTACTTCACATGAAGCTGCAGCTCTTGGGACGACTGCACACCCACTGTAAACCCCTATTATTGATCATGTACTTACATGGTTGGCAGCGTTTTATGTAAGAGGAATAAATGATATAGTTGTTTCTATCCATTAAACTATATTGTTATCAAGGGATTGAAAAACTGCCCTGAACATGGCAATTATTTTGGAGGTTCTGTAATGTTTAAATATAATTGCCTAGTAATCTTTTATTTACTATGTGGTGGCAAAGTCTAGCTGGCTTCGTGTTTGCACCTTATAAAATGTAAGGACATTTAGCATTTTTTAATTCTCTGTTGTCTTCCTTCTCTCCCTGGCCTCTCCCTTTCCCTAAGGCTCCATGCCCTCCGCCAACCCGCCCCTCCCCACCACCCCGCCGGCATTTTGATATGTGGCTTCTAGAGACTTCCCAAGTGCTGTAATTTTTTTTCATATTAACTCATCCTTGGAGATCAGTAACTTCCTACTTAGTATGATGCGGGGCTTCCCGGGCTCTGGCCATGTGGGAAGGAGAGCTGGGGTCTCTGAGGCACAGAAGACTTTGCATGATTAGTAGAGCCCTGAGATCTGGGGAGACGTGCCTTGTGAGCGAACGCCCCAGCCTAGAGGAAGCTTAACTAGTCAAGGGAGACTAGTCCTTCCTCAGCAGCAGCTGCCGCTGCCCACATGCACGCACACACGTGTGCACACACGTGCACGCACACAAGCATACGCAAGCACACGCACGCCTTCATGCGCCATCCGTACGTGAATTCTTTTTGGAAGCTCCTGCGCTCCTCTCCCCTGACAGGAAGGCCCCTAACGGTGGCATTTCCATCTTCAGCTCCCCAAACAAGCCTCTTCGGAGTTCGCTTTAATTTTTTAAGCCTTTGGTGGAGAAAGCCTTGCACCTTTCAAGCCCAAATACAACAAAATGATCCAAATAAAATAACTGAGAGGTTGCTAAACATGAGGCCAGGAGCTGCTTCCACTTTTTATTGAAGTATAACAGAGGCTGAGATTTTTTTAATGTTTTTCTGTTTCTCTTTGAAGGTGCCAGGAATTCACATGTGAGGTTTTAAATGTGCTTCTATTACTGACTCGCAAGAGGAGATTTCTGAGCTGTTCATGCTGGTTCTGATGGTTCCAATATAAAACCCAAGTGCTTGATTCTTTCTTTCGATAGGACTTGGCTTTTCTGGCCTGTGAAGGAGGAAAGAAAGGGAAGAATGTCTTCTTCTGTCCCTATCAGCAAAGTGTGTAAGAGGAACCCAGAGGATTTAGTTTGGTTTTAGGAGAAAGGAGCTTTAGACCTCACTGTATTTTGAGCTTCCTATGGGTGCCATCTTGTGCCTGCTTTTCCTCATCTGAAGTTCAAGGGCTTCTATCTAGCCAGATTTCCAGGCCCTGGGAGGCCGTTTGCTTCTGCTCATCCACACAGTCACCATCTAAGCCTCTATGCTCCTTTACGCTGCTTTTCCTTCAACTTGATAGAAAGTAGCTTTGGAGTTTCCCTCATCCATTTTGCATGAGCTGGCTTAGAGGAGCAGGACAGGGTTGTGGAGCAGAACGTGGACCCTGAAATCAGCTGCTCGGGTTCAAAAACCTGGTTTTTCTTTTTATAGAATGCTTTATTGTAGACACTTACCATCTCTGCCTTAGTTTCTGGTCTGAAAATGGAGACTACTGAGAGGCACTACCTTCCAGGGCTGTTGCATGAATTAGTTGACTTAACATGTGTGAAAGACTCAGAACACTGCTCCTTCTTACCATTTCCTGAAATCTCTTTTTAGACTAACTTTGGCTCTTTGCAACTTAACGTGTCTTATCGCCGCTTAACCGTCAGTTTTCATCTTGGTCACTGCATCTGTTCACAAGCCTTGACTTCACTACAAAACAATCTATTGATTGATTCAATCATAATAATGACAAGCATAAAGGCAGTGGAATTCTTCCTCCTAGAATTAGGTAGGGGTGGTGAGTCAAGCCAAGTGGTTAATTGCTTGAAATTTTTCACGTCATCCATTATTTCCTATGAAAGCCGGTTGGTTTTTCAGAGTTGCCTTTCCTAGCTACTCTGTTTTCATTTCCCCTCCTTTATACAACCTAGCCCCGCAAGGAGTTTCTTACTCCAGTGTTCCATTACAAGAGGGCAGACCCCAAAATACATGTGCTTTCTCCTAGCCCCGCTTTGGGCTTCCAGGGAGTCTGTGAACATTTTCCAGGATAATTCACCCGCCCCGGCAGAGATCCCCAAGGGACCAAGAAGAAAGTCCAAGGAGAGGAGAGAGGGCAGGAAATTCTACCTCAAGATCATTCCCAAGGTCTCCTCCTTCTCCTCCTCCTTCTAGCTGTTCCTGGTTTCTTGTTTGCAGTGCAGACTGTGGGCCTCCTGAGGCCCCAGTGGGTAGGATGCTGCACTTAAAATCTTTCAACCCTTCAAAATTAAGGTCATTTTCCTGGTCAGCTTAATTTTCCCATTCTGTTTGGGGGGCAGGGAGCTGTTTTCTGGTGAGGAGAAGGAAGAGTAAGAGAGAGGGTGGCTGTGGGGATGTGGAGGTGTGGGGATAATTCCATCGTTGCCCCAGAGGGTTGTGTATCAGGCCTGGTAAATTCTCAAATTCGACACCGCATTATGACATAGATCAGCTGTTATTTTTCCAGTCTCAGAGGAAACCTTGAAGGAATCTCATTCCTCCAACTGTATGAAATTATCTGCCAATGCTGTCCTTTCCACTCAAAGTCCTGTGATTGAAGCATTGGGCATGGGCTGCAGGAACAACAAAATCCCTTTAAAGCCATTGTTTCTTTGAATGTTTGGTTTACCTTTTGGTTCAGCAACAAAATAACTTAATAAATGAAGGGTGAGTAGAATTGTTACTATAGCTATCCCCATAGTAACATCAAAATGCCACGCACATTTATTCTTCAAACACTGGGGAAGCCTCCGCCCAACCCTCCCCACGGTCCAGGTTCTGCATCCCAGATTTCAGCTCTGACGGGTTGAGATTTTAGGATATTAAATTAAATCCATTTTATTTCCATTCCAAAGGGTTAATAGACTCATGAAATACCAAGAATTCTTCTCCACTGAAGTCCTTTGCGGAGAAGTCAGAAGTGGATTTTCTGTGAGGCTGACAGCATGCACAAACTGCTTGCACTTGAGCTGCTCTTGCGATTGTGGGTCCATCCTTAAAAATGACAACAACAATAATCCCCATCAAGGCATGAATTGTTCTTTGTTGATTTTATTCGTCTTACATAACCTACACGGGGGCAGGACCAGGGGAGAAAGCGTCTTCGGAATGCAGCATTGTGGGAACACACATGTTTTTAATCTCCTATGTTCCAGAAGATAGCCAGGAGGAGTCCCCAAGAGGTCATTTGGAGAAGCCTTTTGCCACCTGGTAGGGTTATAAATTGAGTCTCTGATTAACATTGCTGTTACTGGGTTGAATGAATGACTGAGAGACTATAGAAAAATTAAATGGGAGGCAAAAACTGATTTTGAACATCATGTCATATCTTTATACAATAGGTATTCATGCATACATGTAAATATGTATATCACTGTTTGTGCATATTTAGCATAAATTTATAAACCAGCTGCTGAATATCAAACAGTGGATCTGCGTATCCTGTTTCTTAGTTCATTGTATCTCGAATGTTAATATGGACACCCTCAAGGCAGAAACTACAATTGGAAAGCAGTTGTGTTAAATTCAGAACCAGTGGGGCAGCCTGGAGACCTCGGGTCAGTTCACTTCCCGAGGAGAAAGCGTCAGTAGATAAAGAGGGAAACGCAGAAGAATAAAGAGCAAGCCATAAACAGGGCAATTCATAACAAGAGAACTAAGATTATTAGTAAACATATGAAAACTGTCCAGTCTCACTACTGAGCCAAGAAGCACAAATAAAAGCAAGCGTACCAGGATGTGGAGTGGGGCTTCCATGGTGCTCTGCAATCTGCAGCAGGCCCCCGGCCACAAACAACAGGTGCTAAGCACTTGACATGTGCAAGAGCAACCAGACCCCAGCCCCACGTCCCCATTATCTAAGCAGAGGACAGGAGGGGGGCAGGAGGGAACGAGAATCAAAGTTGGGAGTGGTCAGGCAACAGGGCTGTGTTGCTCCTCGGAGGTTACTTTCTCTCTCCCATGGATAAGGGAGGGCGTTGCCTTTGCTCCCCCAGTTCTCCTCAACCTAAATAGCAGAGGAACTTCCCAGAGGAACATCCATTGAGAATGAAGGTGCCAGCAGATAAGCAGACTGAAGTTCACTTCCCTACCTGGGACGCTGCTTTGGGAGTAGACAGACTTTCTAATGTGCACCTGCACCTGTCTCATCTGGGAAGAGAGCTATGAGGCAGTCACAAGATGAGATGACAGAGGAGCGGCTTGCCCTTATGCCAACTGAACCCCACGGATGCACAAGTTTCTGGTGTGTGATATGGGCACCAGAGACCATAGCTAGCTAGCATTGAGCCACCCAGCAAGTCTGCCTGATGGGCGAGGCCATTCGTGCGTTGGGAACTGAGAGGAGACAGAGAGAGGGAGAGAGTCAGATCTCTCGTGTCAGAGAATGTGCAGAGGGGATCCTAAAAAGCCCTCCAGAGAATCCAAAACCCCAAACACCTGACATTCACCCCTTGGAAGAGCCAGGCCGCCAAATAGCTACTACATAGAGATCTCAGTATCCGGTTAGTCTAAGTCATACTCCCAAAGAATGAATATTGCCATTGAGTCCATAGCAGTACAAAGATAATAAAATTGTTTCATAGATGTACCGACAGTGAATTGAGATGGCTCAACAAACCAGTCCCATAACGATGTGATTTTGTTTGCCTATTGAGTTGCCATAACTCTTTAATGACAGGCGGGTTAGGTACGGTGAAGGAAGGAAGACAAACTTGCTGCTGTGGGTGTGCATTGGTTCATCTTTTCTGGTGGGCATTTTGCCAATTATGTCTTTAAAAAGCCTAAAAACTGGCATGCTCTTTGACCTAGTGATTCCACTCCTAGGAATTTATACAAAAGACATATTCAGAAAGGTGCATAAGTATACACAAACTAAAATTATTCATCGCAACATTATGTACAAAAGAAAAAGGAGAAAACCTGAATTTCACGTTGACAATAGCTAACTAAATTATGGCAGATGCGTAAGATAAAATATATGCTGCCATTAAAATTATGCCCTACAGACCATTTAATGATATAGCACAATGCTCATAATATAATGTTTAGTAAAAAACAAACAGGATAACATCTGCCATTGCATAAGACATAGAAAGGGAAAGCAAGACTATCTCTAAGAGCAGAAGACATGAGTATGTAACTGCAAAATTCAAAGACTCAATGGGAAAAGCACCACAAGCAATAAGATAATTTAGTAAAGGAGCAGATAGGAAAAGAAATCAACATAAACAGACTTCATCTATACCAACTACAAGTAATTAGAAAATATATGGCAGATACGTTTGAGATAGCAATAATGATGACAAACTTAGGCATGAGAAAAACCCAGTCATTGTATAAAAGCTGTACAAAGAAAACTAAAAATGCTCCTAGTGGATGCAGAAGGAGACATAAAGAAATGGAAAGACATGTCAGTTTCTTGGATAGTCAGGAGTCGGGTCTCCCTCAGTTAATTGATAAATTTAATATCATCCAAAAAATGCCACTTGGAAGAAAAAAACTAAGCTAGAGTAGTCAGAAGTCCTTGCAAAAGTAAAGCAGAGAGGATGGTGACTGGCTGTACCAGATATTAAAACTATTATAAAGCCTCTATAATTAATGAAGAATGGTATAAGCACATGAATAGATAGATCAATGAATAGAAAATCCGGAAATAGACCTAATTGCATATGGAAATTTAATACACAATAAAGATGGCATTTCAAATTGGTGGCAAAAGATGGACTTTTAAATAAGTGGTGTTGGGATAAGTGGATAGCCATATGGAAAAAGATAAAATTGGATCCATTTCTCACATTGTACACCAGGATAAATTCCAAAAGGCTCAGAGATCTAAATGTGAAATGAATGAAACTATACATATTTGAAGAGAAGATGGGTATTTTCCTCCAATAACTGGGATGAAGAAAACGGTCTCAACTATTTGACAAAGTCCAGACGCATTAAGGAAAAATATAGTCAGATTTGATAGCATTAAAAAAAAACTTTTGCAAGGAAAAAATGCTCTAAGCAATGTAAAAATAATGAAAAATGGGGAAAATTTGCAACTTTTATCACAAAAGGTTAACAGGTTAAATATATAAAGAGCTTCTTAAAATAGAGAAGAAAAAGACTGTAAGTTGGTAGATAAATGGACTGGGGAAATGAACAGACTGTTCCCTAAAAAAAGAATGGCTCTTAACCATATGAAAATATGTGCAGCCTTGCTCCTAATAAGAGAAATGCAAATTGTAACACCCCAAGATACTATTTCATCACATATCAGATTGGCAAAAATCCCAAAGTTGCAGAAACTCCTCCAGAAGTGGTCAAGACGAGGGCCACTGGGAATGGAGGCCCAGGTAATGGAGCAGGTGGGCACTTGGTGCCCTCCTGCAGAGCAGTGGGGCATCTGCTTAAGGGGTTTCCTCTGGGGCTAAATCACTGGCTGCCCAGGGAACATGGTGGAGACTGGGGAATGAAAGAACACAAGTATAGGAAACAAGACCTAGATGCAGGATGCCCTGTTTCCGGAAACATAAGCACTGGCTGCATCATAGCCCATTAAAATTTTAAACGGACCTAATTCACGAAGTATTTTCAGAGCGCCTTGCCCATGCCAAGCACTGTTCTAGGATCCGGGGATTCAGCAGTGGGCAAAACAGCCCCAAGTCCTCATCCTTCTGGTGCCTACCTTCTAGACTTCTTTATCACCTTCTAATTATTTTGTGCCCATGCTCCGGAAATATTCTAGAACTCAAACCCAATCACCCATAAGGCTTACCTGAGGATGCCAATCACCTCTTTGGCAGCATAACTTCCTGTGACAAAAAAACAAATCCAAGTTAAAATGCTCCAGGACTTAAAGATTGTCCAATAACAAATGGCTGACTTTTTTTTTGGCTCATCTCTTGTAAGTCAATTATCACTAACCATTTGCCACTTCCATTTTGTAAACTTGTCAGTTTTCATTTATACAGGTGCAAAAACTGACATTCTCATAGGCATAGGGTTGTGTGCATTTTTGTTTGTTTGCTTGTTTGTTTTTTAACATTGCCTACATTTGGAAAGGGTCAAGCTGATTATTTTACAATCTGTTTACATGAACTCCCACACTGGGATGCAGCATGCCAAATCTCATCTAAGTTCAGATACTCACAAAACCTCCTGGAAAATTATAGTAGTGTTTATAACAGGAAACAGTGATCCCAAATACACGGGAACCACACTATACATGTCCTCAGAGCTGTCCTCTGGGGCCTTTTTTATAAATGAGATTGCCTTATAATTGTCTTCTTTACTTCCAGAAATTACCCCCCTCCCCACCCAATGAGGCCCAAGACACTTCCTGAGTGAGAAATCTGTATTGAATTCTGCTCTGTAGCATGTGGTGGGGTTGCATACAAGGATCTAGAGGAAATTTCAGACCTGATTGCCTATCTTTGTTTTGATGCCTAGTACAATGCTTTGCATATACCAAGTTGAGTCAAAGAATATGTAAATACAGTCAGTTCTCATTGTTCATGGTAGTTATGTTCTATAAAGTCACCAGGAATATGGAGTGAATCCTGAACCATTGCCCCTGGAGGAAATACAGGGTTAAGTTCCTGTGAGCCTCTGGTCACCATGTTTTGGTCAACTGATCAATACATAATCTCATTTTATGTGTATTTCTCTTTAAAGACACCTTATTTAATATATATTGTTGATTTGTTGCACTGAACTCATGGCCGGTAGCACTATAACTGCACCTGAATAAAATTTCTTTACCGCATAACCTTTCTCCATAGAGCACATCAGAGCCTTCTTGAGCTTAGGACACTAGACAGCACTTCAGCACTCTGCTCAGGTCCTTTTAAGCAGCACAGTCATCCCAAAAAGCACAAAAATGTGAGTCATTGGACAGGGAACTCTCCAAAGCACCTTTCCATTGTAAATATCTATGATGTATTCCAGAAAAGTGACACATCCATAGCATTTTTGAAAATCGCTTCATAGAAAATGGGGAATTGGATATTCAGATGGATAATGAATAATTTCATCAGTGATCTTTCCTAATTTATGTCTTCTGTGAGTTTAATTTCATTATATATCCTATTCTTTTAATATTGGACTCATCACAAACTGTTAAAATGATAGGCAAGTCAAAGAATATTCCTGAATCTGAGGGGAAATCCAATAATAGCAGCTACTCTGTTTATTAAATCACCCCCCGGCTCCATTTTATGTTTTTGATTATGCCACTTAAAACTGTGAGCCTCGGCATCTTCACCTGAGAGATGGGATTGGTAATATCTGCTTCACAATTGCAATGATAGATCAGATATTATACATGAAAATACATGATGAACTATGAAGTGATATTAAATATGAAGAATTATTATGAATATTATCCCCCCCCTTCATTCAAATTCAAGTCACTGACCAGGGCCCATAGAAAGTCCTGTCTCAGTGAAGCTTTTCATAATCTGTCCAGCCAACAACCATCTCTTTGTTTTTTGCATTCTAACTACTCACTCTAGTACTCAAACACTTGATTTTTATTTCTTTAATGGGCTTTGCGTATACATTAATTCTTGAAATTAAAATCTAGAAGAAAGAAACTCTGTCTCCTGTAGTGTAGTACTCCACACATAGTAGGTTCTTGTACTTACTGAATGACTGTTTGGAGGGATAGATGGGTGGTGGGTGAATGGATAGATATCATCATTGTTCTGTGCAATCAGATAAGCCTGGTCAGGAGGAACCTAGATGTCATTAGCTTGATAGCTCCCTTTTCTTTACTATCCAGAGGAAATGGCTCCAGCCTCCATCCGATATCCGGTGGAAAGTTCCCTGAACCCTCTGAGGATTCCTGAGGGGGGCTTATGTTCTCCTGGGTCAGTCTCTGTGCAACCTGCCTCCACACCAGCTCTCTCGGTATCCATGGCCGACATCCTCTTTCTTCACAGCTTTGACCCAGGCTGCACATCGCTCTGCTTCTGCCATTCTCTTCCAACTTCCTAATACATTTCTAGACAGATCTCTACTAAGATAGATCTTTACTGAAGCTTTCAAGATGAGAAAAGGTGGTTTCACCACAGTGCAGAATGGGGAATGATTGGCAGTTGATTATTAATCACCACTCTTCTTGAAAGCCCCTTGGCCATGCTTTCCCCCTCAACTTTCGCATTAGTTGTCTTTTCTTCTCGGGCTCCTCTCCAGCCTCTTGCCAAGTTGCTTGGCCCTCTCTAACCAACAATGAGGCCTCTGTGACCAATCCCCAAATTCTAGTTAATTTTTTCGGTAGTGCAGTTTAACTCTCTCTTGTTTTCATCCTATCTTTTAAGATGGGGGAGGCAACATTTATACAAAAAGGGGTTCATCAGGATATTTTCCCAAAACAAAATGCTGTCTCCTCTGAGATTAATGATTCCACCTCTCTGCCAGGCAAAAGTAATGGAAAGTCAGTGTTCTGTGGGGCACCTGGGTGGCTCAGTGGGTTGGTTAAGCGTCTGCCTTCGGCTCAGGTCATGATCCCAGGATCCTGGGATCGAGCCCCACATTGGGCTCCCTGCTCACTGGGGAACCTGCTTCTCCCTCTCCCTCTGCCTACCACTCCCCCTGCTTGTGCTCCCTCTCTCTCTCTCTTTCTCTGTCAAATGGATGAATAAAATCCTTAAAAAAAAAAAAGTCAGTGTTCTGTTTTAAACAGTAAATATTTCCTGAATTTGTCATTTTAAAAGTTCTTTCACTTGAGATTCCCAGCACGATGTAAGATAAACTTGTTCTCTCTGGAGCCTTCTCTCTGGTAATCAAACACCCCAAGGACCACTCTTCCATCCATCTCCAGAAGCCATCACAGAAAATTAAGTTCTCATCTCAGAATGCTGAATTCCAGTGGAAGTTAATGGCATGAGGTTTGGTCTGTCTTGAATATATTCAGGAAGTTATTAATGCATACCAGATACAGGAGTGTAGATTTTTTTCACATCATAAAAATTGATTATAAGAAGTGTTTATCTTGTCACCAGCCACTCTCTACTTAGTTAAAAAAAAAATTAGCTTTAGGGTTTTAGGACAAGAAGCTTAACAATGTATATGGTGGGCCTACCAAATTTGCAATCTTAAACTACACATTTCTTTCATATAAAGATAACTAATCCCACAATACTCCTCCCTAAAATCCGGTGTCCTATCTGCCTGATTCTGTTACGACCATTCCACTCCAGCTTATACAATGCCTCTCACATGTGATAACCTGGTTCCCCAAACAAACCGTATGATGTTTTACTGGCAGAAAACATGGATAAACAAGCATAATAAACAATACAGCGTGTTTATTATAAGTTCACCTTGATGCCTAGCATAGTGTTAAGTGCCATGGAAGCTACTAAAAAAATGTCATTTAACATGTAAGCAACATCTAGAATTGTTAAAAGCATATTTTATCATTTGAGAGTAAAATACAGAAACAGAACGAAGGGTGAAATTTAGTCCTCCCGGCTATGCCACACAGAGCAGTTGATTAACCTGGTCATTAATCAATGACTATCAGGTGCTATCAGAATCCAGTTGTCTGGTAGGAGCTGCGGCAGATACATATGCAAGATAAGGCATGGTGTTGCTCTCATGAAGGTTAAGATTGCTATTTTCCTTTTGCTCCATTGGAAAGGCCTCCAATTTTTCATACATTTATAAGCTAAGAGCTATAAAATACCAATACATTTGAACTCAGGTAACATTATGGTAAACAAAAGGAAAAAAAGGAAGTAGCGTCCGTTAAAACATCTCACAATTACTAATTCTTTCGAGGCTAAAAACAGTTGTCTCCACAAAGTCATTTGAGTCTAGTCCAATTGTTAGACAAAAACATTTTATACCGCAGATAGTTTTGGTAGACAATTGACCAAGTCTTAAAAAAAAAAATCTGTATTTTAAAGCAAAGACAGTGGAGTGTTGAACTTTCTGTCGGGGTCAGCTCTCCAGTAGCATATGTGATGATTTCATTACTGTCTTGCCTCCACTTCTTTTAAGAAATGGTAATGAAAAGTGTTTGGTTTCTTTTCTTAAATTTTCAACACCTCGGTGAGAGACAAAAATTACAGTTTCCCCTTACAAGTGATTATTTTAAAATGTAAAAGTCAAGCAAACCATTAGCATCCTACCAGATTGTCAATCCTAATGGTCATGAAAATTGGAAGCAGGATGGTGACCCCAGCACATGCTGTCTTTTTGGAAACATTTGCAAGGGTGGCCTGGAACCTGTGGGGTTAGAGATAATTTAAGAAGTAATCTTATATGGCAAGAAAGCCAGCTTGGAATCTTCCTGGAAAAATAAGCAAAATCAAAGGCCATTCCTATAATATTTCCAAAGCACTTCAGTAGAGTATTGCAATCATTAAAAAAAAAAAAAAAAATCACTGATTAAAAGGGTAACATGAAACATCAAATCTTATCCAACTTTTTGACAATTAATCATGGCTATGTCAAGTATGACTGGGACTAGAAGCTTGAATTGTGTCATTAATCCTTTGCTCTCTGAAACACTGGTAGATACTTTATGTATTTCATATGTAGTGGAGCAAACCATCAGCCCAGCCTGCGTAAGTCTTCTCCCATTGCTTTCTTTCCCATCAGCTAAGAACTAGATGGCACAGACCTTGCCAAGGCTTTCTGGGCACTGGCAGAACCAAGTTTTTTTCCACGCAGTTCGTTCCTCCTAGTCTTGTCATTCAGTAAACAGCTCGGCTGCACTTAGGTATTAGCCAGTCTGGGAAAATCCAACCCTACTAAGGAGGGGACAGCAACAAGTCTCTCATTTGCTAACTTTTCCCCTCATTTGGTTTATTTTGACTACGTCATTAAAAATAAAGTATACTATTACCTTTTCATTTATCTTTCATACCCAGGTTTGTCTGAAAGATTGACCTAATTCCGGATACTGTGGGAGCATTACTTTGCTCGGGATTTTCTGGTATCTTAACTCAATGGCTTTTAATAGGGATGTGTTTTCCAGTGCAGGCTTTCCAAGGGGTGCTTCTTTCCAGTGTGTGTGGAGAAGCAATGCTCACAATTGTTTGACTTATCTTTTAAGTTACTGAAAGGTGATCATCTAGCACATGGCTGTTAAGTTTAACTAAAACTACAGGGGAGGCAGATAGAGTGGGGTAGAGGCCTAGTCATGAGTGGTCAGGAAGCTGGGGGCAGCGCCACCTGAAGGGGCCGGGAGGCTGTGGGCTGGATGTGCACAGATCCCTGGGAGGGAAAAAAAAAAAAAAAGAAGAAGAAGAAGAAGAAGCCAGAGCAGCTTAAATGGTCAAAGAATCAAATGTAAAGTGAGCTGCAAGGGTCAGATCTGGATTGAAGCCCAAATTCTGAGTCTCCGCATCCGTCCGGGGATAAACTTGGCTCCTAATCAGGGCTGACAATTAGGCCGTACAGTTAATATTTTTACAGCTGTTTTATTAATAACACATACAGTGCATCCAGCCAGGATTTGTTGGAGACACCTCAGGAAAACGAATGATGTAAATAACAGATGGATGTAGAATATTCCTACAAACAGGCATAAAGATATTCCCTTCTTGTTTAAAAAGAATTTAAATAGACAGATTGTAGATAAACAGGCAGACAGAAAGGGGGAGAGAGAGAGGATTTATGATATTTGAGGTAGTGGCTGAATGCATTCACATGGTGGAGAACACGGACATAAACACACACGCTCTCTATATGGCAGGAGAGACTCAAAGCCTTGGCTTCCAGAAAAAATAAACTCTGTGGTGTGAGGGGCTCAGCATGGCGGCAGGGGGGCCGTTTGAAGCAGGTGTGCTGACGCGTTCCTCTAATACCTCCTCCGACACACGTCCCCGGAGCAGAGACGACTCGTGTGGCCTGCCCAGCCCTGCCCGAACCCAGCCTTGACCCACAGGGTGGCCTGGGGGCACCCTTTCCTCTTTCTGCATCTGTCAATCGCCTATTCGAAGACCCAGGGCACGTTTTCAGTTTTGCATCAGAACTGGGAGCCGTGATATTTCAATCTGAAAAGAGAAATAAAAAATTCAGGATCTTCATGTCTTTTGTTTTCACTCCTATTTTTTTTGTACTGCTTTTTCATGTGCCCGCTGCACTGCGCTCCTACCATACTTTGCAACCAGATGGCTCAGCAACGAAGAACAAAGGCCACTAAAAAGTGGGCGGGGAGAAAAGGAGAAAGAATTAGAGCCCTGAAAGTCGAGGCGAAATCAGAGATCGGAGCAAAGCTCAAACGATTTAATCCCCGATAACTTTGGGCAGCATTGTGAATGGAGAACAGATACTCTTCCCGGTGACCCTCTGTGTATGTGTGTGTGTGTGTGTCACACACACACTCACACACACACATCCCCAGTCATTTCTTTCACTGACAGGGATCAAAGCCAGAATTCTATTTTCTTTGGTTCATCCCCATGTTTCCTGATACAAGTCAAAACCGGTGTGAGGTGCCTTTACCCAGAGGGAGAATTGCTGAGCGCAGATGTGGACACAGAGGGCGGGTCCCTGCTCCCCGGGAGAGGAGTGGGGGGCTAGAAAGGGCCCAGGAGTTGTGAGACCTGCCTTTCACAGGTGGGCTACCTTGGGCAAGTCACCCCCTTTCTCTCACTCTTCTGTTCCTCCTCAGGAAATATACCTCAAAGGGAGGCTGGGAGTGTTACATGGGCTCACGTGTAAAACGCCTTGTAACTGGGAAAGCACTGTCTCAAAGCACCGTGGTTATCCTACAGTAATGTAGCTTCTTCCCAAACTGCCAAGCTGGCTGAGAGCCGTCTTCAATGCGCCATGCTCTTGAGCTTTATACTGCACTTAGATCCCTACCTAAGTCCGCCTCTCCAGATTGTGCCCAGCACTTACCAAGCTCTCCCTTGATCCCCAGTTGAACTTACTGTTTGTCTACCATTGGAATGTTGTTAGGATGAGCTAATTGTGACATAGGTGATCAATTACTATGTATGTGAGCCATAGAAAAGTTTCATTTTTCATCAGGAATTTCTGTAGATATAATGCCTGAAAGCAAAAGGAATGACTATCTCATGGTGAAATTTCATACGCATTGCTAGAACTCAGTAACATTCGAGGAGAAACATTTGTTATTCTAGCCAAGGCTACACACACAGGCTTACTCTGAATCCTTATAAAGCCAGGCCAGCATCCATGTATTTGTGGAAGTCTTGAGTAGGAAAGGCGGAAAAAGCTAAAGCCTTACTTGTTCCTTTACACCCTCCAGGTGGGCTAAAATTTTCTTCTCACTGCAGCGTGCATAGTTATACCCCTCTTCCCAGCCTCAGGCAGGGTGGGCCACTTGTGAAAATGACAAGGTTTGATATTTTCATGTGAAACCATGTCCACAGCTTTCACCTTCTCTGATGTCGTGGGGACTCAGGGAGACAGAGAAGGAAATTCAGTTTCCAGACGAGTAAAATGAAATGCAGAGATAAAGTGACTGACTTCCTTGTCTTCCCAGGCCAAGCGGGCTTTGAAGTGTACTGTGTACCTTCCCCAGTCAGGAGGAAGGGGGCATCACCCTTCACATGGGGACCTAGGCAAAAGACCTGCACCTCTCTGTACCATGGGCTGAGTTGCTGATTGATGCTCAGAGTCTCACGTGTCTGGCAGCAAATCATAAGAAAAATTAAGAAGGACTTGCGAGTCAGCCTACAAGTTTCAAGTCTTGGGTTTCTTGCCAACTGTATGTTCTGAACCTCTCTAAGATTGCTTAATTTCCTCAGTCCTTGTAAAACGGCATCAAGATTATCTAACACATAGGGTTGTTGAGAGTGTTCAGTGAGATGATGCATGGAAAGCAATTAACACGGTGCCTGGAAGCCTAGTAAGTGCTAAAAGTTGCTACATTTAGTATTATTATTATGGGCTTAGCGAGCATGCTCCTTCCATCTCTTGGAATCTCAGAATATTAGAGCCGGACAGAAAGGAGTGGTTTTCAAACCATTGGACCGAAATCTCTAGTAAGAAATGCATTTTATTGTATAACCTCATACCAAAAAACCCAGAAAACAAAAAATATTACTTGCCAGGAAAATAGAATTATTTGAACATTTTTCAAAATTGGCTAAGAACTGGAGCTTATTTGTGATAGCTTCTGATGTTTGCCTCTTTATATTGTTTCATTTTTTAAATTTAATAAGCATATCGTAGAGGAGCAAAATGATTTCCATATATATATATTTAAAACAGAAATTTCATGAAATAAGATGTACTTACTATCGCGATGCACTCTAATATTTCCTCTTTGGTTTGATTCTGTTTTGTTTTCCTTTTAAATGTTGGTTGTGACCCAATAAATTGTTTTCAAAACTCAATGGGTCCCTGCTCATACTGTGAAAACACTGGTGTAGACAAAGCATTTCTCTTTACAGATAAAGAAGTAAGACCTAATGTGTCTTGTCCAATATCCTTCTGCCCCAGACAAGAGTAGAACTGGGCCCTGAACCTAGGTATCCAGGCCTCTAAAATCCCAAGAGACTTAGAGTCACGGACGGGTATTAGGCTGTAGGGCTTTGCCTTTACTGTTTTTATATCCTGAATATCTAGAGCAAGGGGTTCTCTGTGATTCATTGCCACTCAGAGCAGCCAAACAGACGTGTGCAGGGTCATTCTTAACATACTTGAAAATTTCCCGAATCTTAGGAAAGATCTGTTTTCTCCACTGCATTGGCAACACAGTTGGAAAGTTACTTGAATGTTTTTCAAAAATTGTTTATAGATTTGAGAACTGTTTGGGGTTTGTGATTGCTTCTGTTGTTTGCCTCTTTGTATCATCTCATTTTTCAAAATTTAATAAACACTTTGCAAAGGAGCAAAATAATTGGTCACACATTTGTGGGTTCCCAGATTTGTTTTACATGTGTATGCAATACAGCGTAACTCAAAACATGTTCAAGCCCAGTGCGTCAAATCATCTCTGATGCTGTGGTCAAGACCAAAGCAGAGCCCAAGTGAGCACCCACGGCCTCAGACCACATCACTCACCGGGCCTCCAACCGCAGTGCTTGGGGGCCAGATTCTGGCCCCAGTGACGCATATGGCGCCATCACGGCCCATGGCCAAAAGCTGCTGTAACAGGCTCCTCAGAGGGCTGAAGACTCAGTCTGGGGTCTCCTAGGTTGGAGACTTTGCCCAATTCGGGCCACTGAAGGAAGCAGAAGCCCCTGTAGAGAAGCCACAGGGGGCGATGGCACATCTGCCAAGTTCCCGTCACCTGGCCGACCCCCTGCCCCCCAAAGGGCTACCAAGCAGGGTTTGTCTTGGGCCCACTTATAAAGGAGGTGAAGACTGTATTGTCTCTTTTCCTTCTGTATCTCACACTTTCAGGACGTTCCTTCTTCCTGTGAAGCACGCGTCAGAAGGGTGCTGAGGGCTCAGTGGATTGTCTTTTGGTCCCAAATCCTTTGTGGGTCTTTCTCTCTAGATCTCATTGATCTCTTTTTACCTTGAATCATTTCATTGTCTAGAATGTTGAAATTCATGTGACAATTTCAAAACAATGTTTCACTTCCATCCCACCCCACTTCATCACAACAAAGGTGGTTAACTTGCAGGCTCTTTTCTCTGCTTTACCTGTCCGATGAAAAAGAAATAGGTTGAGAAGGTTCTGTGCAAACACCAAGAGATCTTTACATTGCAACAATTTGGTTCCTAGAGAAATAAAGAAAAGTAAGCTGCCAGACTATAGAATCAATGTCACAACCCATGTGGGTTATTCAAGCCCCAAATTTTGATGTCTCTGAAATCTACCACAATCACATACTCATTCATTAACTCGTTCATTCATCTGCACATTTATTTATCAGACATTTCATTTAACAATGAAGTTTAGGTATTCACTGTACTTCACACTAGGCTAAGATTCGTAATGATGAAGTGGATTGGAATATGGTATTTCCAGTTCACCTGGGGGCATCTATATGTCTGACACAGAGTGAAGAAATCCTAATCCCGTGGCTCAGAGTGTCTTATTACTTGTCAATAGGGAGTTATAGCTTCATCTCTTATTGTCCTGGAAGGTTTTGTACCAGTGGCCATAAACCCAATGTGGCTTTTCCCATACACTGTCTCCAGAACAGTTTTAAAATGAAAAAGTAGTAATTCAGTTATGATTACAATACTTAGAATGCTCCATTTTAGCCATGATTAGACATTCAAACTTTTAGTCCCTTTTTTAGACATTCAGACTTTTAGTCACTGAAATATAGCCAAATTGGTGTAAGAGTTATTTGCCCCAAATGGCTACTTGATTGATTATTTTAATTCATAGCTCTAACTACTTAAATGCAGACACTGTGTGAAAGATCTGGCCAACACATGTCCCTCATATAAAACTGTAAACTCCTTTCTGGTTCCTCACTCACTGTGCAGAAATTAAGTTAGAGTCTCTCACTCTAAACATAGCCTTCTATTGTCTGCTCTGAGACTGGGACTAATACTTTGCAAAGTACGTTTTCCTTTTGTTTCCAATAGGAGGCAGAAGAGGAAGGAAGCCAGGAGTAGAGGAGAAGGCTGCTCTTCCTTCTGGTTGTCTACTATTCCAACAGCATTGTCCCAGTAACGGCACCTGACTCCGGCTCTTTTCACCATGTTCAGGACCAGCTACACTATACCCCAAGGGACTGCAGCATCAGGGCAGTTTCCTACCCAAGGGTCTACGTCCTATCTCCATGTAGCCCCTCCTCTGAACTTCCAGGTTTCTGGCAGTGTTGCCTTTTTGTACTTTAATCCTCTAACTTCCCTTATTAAATTTCCCAGTTGAAATACTACCATGGTTTCTGTTTTCCTCATAGACCTTGATTGTACAGAAAGGAGGCCCTCCAGGATGGAGATATGGCATTGGTCTAGTTCTATCCCTGGGCTTGAATGTAGTTCTGGCACCTGCTAACAGAAATGAAATGTTAGTATTTCATGGCATGGTGGCAACTCAATTTATTGTGGCTAATTGTGATAAAGTTCCTATTAAGTCAATGTCTTAGGAGACCAAATGCCTGCTGATCTTGGCCTCATGGTAGCAGAGTGATAGTAGTGATGACAATTTCAAGGACACTGAGGTAAGAAGGCTGCTTTGAATGTACTGGGGGGGTTATAGGAGGACAATAATGAGGTCAGGGCTTTAAACTCTCCGCTTGTATTATAGTCAGAAAACTCAAGAACTTTTTCTATGGTGGCCCCCAAAGATTGTCTTCTTATAATCACATAGCTGAACTCATTGGAAATCAGACTCGGGGGGTACCTGGCTGGCTCAGTTGACTCTTGATCTTGGGGTTGTGAGTTCGATCCCCACATTGTATGTAGAGATTATAAACTTAAAAAAAATCAGACTAAAAGCTTAATTGTGTTGATTTCAAAATTATACACACTTGCCAAACCACTTATGTGAAAGTCAGGGCATTGACTGGGAAGAAGTGGGACCCTGACACATGGGATGGGACATCTAGGTCAACTGAGCCAAAGCTGAGAATCTTGAATTTGAATCCTTTGAACTGCTTGAATCCACTACTTGCCAGTGGAAACAGCTCATCCTCCTTGGTTTGACAAGTCCAGCTTCCCTTTGCTTGAAGAACCTGGAGTAACCTCACTTGGTTACAAGGCAGCTGCCCTGTAAGAGAATGTCTATTCTCAAGACTTACCCTAACTGCCACTCACTGTCCCTGTAACTAGGATCATATCTCAGCAGGTTCCAGGGGGGACAAATGCAAAGTCTGATCCTGGAGGAGATAGCTTATACTAAGAAAGAAGAAAGAAAGAAAGAAAGAAAGAAAGAAGGAAAGAAGGAAAGAAAGAAAGAAAGAAAGAAAGAAAGAAAGAAAGAAAGGAAGGAAGGAAGAAAGAAAGGAAGGAAGGAAGGAAGGAAGGAAGGAAGGAAGGAAGGAAGGAAGGAAGGAAGGAAGGAAGAAAGATTTTATCCATTTAAAATGACAGAAACTTAGCATATGTATGAGAATGATTTCTAAGAATGTTAGAACAAAGGGGACAAATACATAACACTGGATTGAGCTAACTTTATTGATATGAATGCACTTAACAGAAACTCTGAGTTTGCCATAATTGCCCAATATCCTCCTACTTCTTGCCCATTCTCAGATCTAACTACCACCTCCCTCTTGTCTTGTTCCTCAACTCACCAAAAATGATTAACCCTTCGCTTGCTCCACATTCTCCATTTATCATCCCCTCCGTCCATGTCCATTTCTCTTTCTCCTCCCCTCCTCCCTTTCCTTCTTCTCCTTTCCTCAAGAGAGAAGAATTGGAAGAATAGTGCTAGTAATGGACCTGTTTCCAGGGCAAGGAAATCCATAAATATTGGAGGGAAATTAAACAAAAATAAGAGTCCATGTCATTCAGTTCTAAGTATATTCATGTTCCCTGAACTCCCCCTTCAGATTTTTCACCACAATTTTCATTCACGTTCTTATTTTCATCTAGTTGGGATCTTAGGCTTAAGGTCTTTCACAAACAGGGCAACTGAGACCTGGAAATCTTAAATCATCTTCCTTGGGCCATTTCTATTGTCCTCTGTGGTATTTTTCTTCTACTATTTATCATTACAAATTATAATTTTTTATTTCCATTAGGGATGTGATTTTTATTTATATATTTGTTTGCTTTTCTTCAATAACCTGAAACAGTTTCACAATTTTAAAGCAAAATTTTAGGGGGAAAATGCATTCAAAGTGACAAATAACCAACTTCAAAGAGAACTGAAATAGAACCCATTTTTAAGTTGAGCATTGCTTGGCTAATCCTTCAAGTAATAATTGATGAAGGAAACCAGTAATTAAATAGTTAAGATCACAGATTCTGAGCCCAGACTGCCTGGGTTCAGATCCCAGCTCTGCCATTTCTTAGCTATGGGGCTTTGGGCTAAATACAAAGAATCTCTCCGAGCCTTGGTTTCATCATTTGTAAAATTATACCTATCACATGGTCGTGTTGTGGGAATAAAATGAGCTAATAGGTGTAAAGAGTGGAACAATGCTTGGCACTTAGTAAGCTATGTGTAAGTTTTACTACTAACAGCCTTTTGAGGACTTTATTTTTATTCTGATTTTATAGATAGGAAACTAAAACTTAGAGTATCCACTAACTTGCTCCAGCAGCATGGCTGGTAAGTGAAAGAGCTTAGATTTGAAACCACATCCATTATATTCTAAAGTCCACGTCCTTTCTTTTGTGCCATATGCCTTCCCTTTTAATAAACATATAGAAATAGATGTACCACATCATAGTACCCACAGATTAAATAACCTCCCATGTATAAGAGTTTCAATTATGTAAGAAGCTTTTTTTTTTTTCATTTGGAAGGCATTTTTCGAACAGTTTGGGGGGGAAATGATAGTGTTACTGACTATATGGAGGAAAATGAAAAGGAAGTGGAGAAAGCTGCTCTTTATTTTAATGGGCCACAAAGCTTCCTGAAGGAATCATGTGATTTTTGACTTCTAGACTCAGAAATGGCCTCTTGTTGATGCTCTAGTCTCTATCATTCATCTTATGTTTTGGGAAGAAGAGGAAAAAAAAACCCATCTTTCCTCCCAATTTATAACTTATTATACAAAGAAGAACCTTTTAAATGTTATGAATTTTTAATTTTTTTTCATTTAGTTGATTCTCTTGCTGAGAAAAGTGGCTGCCAAAGAACTATGCCTAGTATGAGCAATAAACACCAACAGTATCTGCTGCATTAATAATTTAAACATAAATAGTCAGACCGAACGATCTGGCAGGTCCCACAGGTGCATCATGCAGAGTTTTAAAGATGCTGGTATGCTTAAACCAGGCAGCTTTTAAATAAAAATTTTATCCTAAATGTGGTCAGAGACGTGTTAGAGAGGCCACTGATTTAACATCCATTCTGTTACCACACTGATCTTACTGTTGTTCTCACCAAGATACATCCCCACCCAAGACCTCCATTAGTTTTGTATAATCCATGGGGTCAAGTTCAAGGCCTCTGTAAAGTAGCTATATTTCATCCACTCTGAGCTGATGTTCAGCAATGGACTTCTGACTGGTTGGGCATCCATTCTGACTGGTCAGTCTCTGTATCTTATTTTTTTATTACAGTCTCTGTATCTTATTTTTTTAATTAATGATTTTAAGTACCATTGTATTGGTTTTCTACTGTTGCATTAAGAAGTTGTGATAAGCTTAGTGGCTTGAAACAACACTAATTTATTTTCTTGCAGTTCTATAGATTAGAAATCCAACACATCTCCATGTACTAAAATCAAGGTTTTGGCAGAGCTACCCTACCTTGTAAAAGACTTCAAACTTCTCTTCTGCTTCCCTCTTCTACTTATAAGTACCTTGTAAATAATGGGCCCACTCATATAATTTAGGATAGTCCTCCTATTTTAAGGTCAGCTGGCTAGCAAACTTAGTTCTATCTACAACCTTAATTTCCCTTTGCCATATATCCTTACATATTCACAGATTCTTCAGGTTGGGTCATGGACATCACTGGAGGCCATTATTCTGCCTACTGCACCCATTCATGCAGTTATCCCTATGTACTATCAACTTCTCACCCAAACAGCCCTTTGCTGAAATCAAGCTGAGCTCCTCATTGACTTTACTAATTGTAAAGGAGAAAAAGTAATGAGGTGAGGCAGAAGAGGTACAGAGAGAGAGGTACACCTATGTCATTTGGACATTGGTAACATTTGAGAAGACCAGGATAAGGAAAGACAGCTTTAAGTTGGTGACTCATTTAACCAGGAGCTGTGCCACCTGTGCTGGAGGCCAGTAAGGGGCAGAGGGAAGAATATTTCTTTTTTAATCAGGTAGATTGACACTTGGACAAACAATTCCAGTGCAATGTAAGCAGCTCTACATAAGAACCTTCCATAATGTGCAGAAAGAACTCAAAGGGTCCCTATGATCCAGAGGATGAGAAGAAAGGGGACATTGAGGGAGTTTCTCTAAGAGGAGGTAAGTTTTGAAGGATACATAGGAAACGGTCATGGTCAGGAAGGCAGTCCTGAGGAAATGCATGTAAATGAGTGAGAATCTGATAAATTTAGAGAACTGCAAGCAGTGAGGTATGATTGAAGTGTATCACTCCTGATGGGACTTTGGGGATGAGGATTCCAAGAGATGAGACTGAAGACATAGATCAGAGCCAATTTTTAAAAAGTTTGAAGGCTGTACTAAGGCATCTACTTCTTAAGCTCTAAGGAGTGGAGAGTCTCTGGATATGTTTAAAGCCTGTACATTACTGACAAGATCAGATTTGCTTGGGGGACAGTGTGAAGGTTGGCCTGGAATTAAGGATGACTCCTGGTTTTCTGGTTTAGGTAGCTGGGCCAATGAGGTACCATTTAACCCAGGATTGATTTCTAGGAGGAGGAACAGATTTGAGAGGAAATAAAATGACTTTGGCTTGGGCAACTCCTCATGTCAATATCCAACAAATACTCAAAAAGGCAGGGCAGAGCCCAGGAAGCATGAGCATACAGGGAACAAGAACTCACAATGATGGAGAAGGTTGGGGATGGAATTGTGGATGAGCTTACCTAAGGAGAGCAAGGAAAATGAGAAGAGGGATAAGAACAGAAACTCTAGAGCCACTGACTATTAAGGGTAGGAGGAGGAAGATAATCCAGGCAAGAAGGTTCAGAAGAAGTTAAAAGGTTAAGAGAAATAGAAAAGAAAAATTGAAATAAATCAAGAGAAGAGGATGTGTCCAGAATACAAGTTGCTGTGTATCCTTCAACTAAGGAGAATTCAGTATTTTCCATGGATTTCTATGGATTTTCCATGGATCTCCATGGATTTGGCTACTAGGGAGATACTGGTGATCCAAATGGTTAAACTCTGTTTACATGGTAGAGTCAAAGTCAGGGAGTTGGGTGTAAAGGGCTGTCAAAGAACTGGGGACACAGAGACCATTGTACTGAGAATGAAGGAGAGAGATGGGAGGTGGTAGATTGATGGTAAGGAACAGTGTTTTCAGTGGATGAGAGGCAAAGAAAGATGTGGAGAAGAGAGGTTGGCATGAGGGTGAAGAGGATGAAGGGGGGAGTTGGTGAATAGCAGGAAGGGACAGATAACTTTGGTCTGGAAGAGATGATGCAGTTTTTTCCCCTGGGACAGAGACACCCTATTTAGCTCACCCACAGTTCTTTTTCTCCTCTTTTCCTTAACTTCTCTGGCCTTTCAAAATTCCGTCCTAATATGGGAATCATGCCTAAGGTCATGTATGCAAAGCACCTGGCACTGTGCTGGTTATAAACAGAAGCTCCAGTAGCGCTCTGTCCTTTGCTCCTTTTCTCTCTCTTTGGGTGGACCACTCTCCCTTTCCATTTTCCCTTTGCCTGTGAAGGACATGAAATGCTTCAAGACTGAATTACCAAAATTGACATATCAAGCAGCCGTGGCATGTTGATTGTAAGAAAGAGTTGAGAAACAGTTGGCTACAGCTCCTAACTTCCATCCTATGACAATGGACTTCTTACTGAAACATCCTCACCGTGGACTTCACAGAGTTAACCTGTGCAGACATTCTCATTCCCTCTTCCACAGACCTGCTGTTTCAGGTCAGAAGTGAACAAAATGTGGTTAGGTCAAAACGCCCTATCCAGAAAGGTCTAATGGAAGTAGAAGGTCAGCATCTGAGGAAATAAATAAGGAACGTGATTCTGATGGTCTGTTCCATTTGTCTTGCTCCCATCGCGGGTGATGGCCACAGTGACAGCATACAGGAAGCTAAGAAGAAACCAAAAAATAGAAACATGTGGGGCAATAGCAAGTCACCAAACCAGGATTTCCCTGGTCTAGTGAGATGTTACACGAAATGTTCCTTGGACCAATAGATTTAGGAAACACTAGGTGCAACACTTACAATGCATATTGACGGTAAAGGAATGAATTTTTAAAAAAACCAAGTACTTTCACAACTTTGATCATGGATTCAATTTTTAGAACCACATCTGGTAGAACAGCTATAGAACAAGATTTGACCATGGTCATGGTAAGCATTCAAAAAAAAAAAAATCAAATTGATTTCCCATCATAGTTCAAATACAAACTATCACAAGTAATCCAAAATCAAGAAAATGTGTAAATGGACTTATCCACTATGGATTTGAATGAATAAAATTTCTATAGCATTGCAGAAAGATCTATCTTAAGCCTATTTTTAGAAGATAGTCTTAGTTGGGTATTCCATTTACTCTGGAATCCAGTATTTAAAAATTGCCATCTTTTTCTGTTGTACTTTACCCTAAATATATTCCATAGTATATTTTCATAATTAATATGCAAATAGATGTATAGTTTATAATTAATTTCAACCGGGCACAGTGAAAAACTTGAAAACCTCAGCATGAAGGCATCTTTTTTGGTAGAAGTTCAATGAAATCCCCAAATGTCTTTGTTTTTGCAATCCATAATTTGCAGATTATTAATACAATAAATCCTTGTTGTCTGTGAGAGTTGGCATCATACCCACGAACTCCTGTGCGGAAAGCCCACAAAGTAAAAATCCAAATGGAAAGAAAAAACCATGTGGTTTCTGTGTATGTTCATTACCTGCTTCTGAAACCATAATATCTCGGCCTTTTATAGATCTTATAACAGGCTCTGCAGGAAGCAGCTGCAGTCATTAGCCATAGGACAGACTAAACACACAATCTGCATGGAAGGAGGCCTGGATCAGCTTGGTCTTTGGGCCCCTAGTCTTAGGCACAGGACAGAATACCATCAATGGCACATTTTGCACGTGTATTAAAAAGGGAAAAAAAAAAAAAACCCAGAAAGTAGCATATCATATAATGTGGAGGGATTTGAGAAATCAAAGAGTCCAAATCCTCTCTCTGTCTTCTTTGGTGTGAAGTTTGGATTGGTGAAGGGGCTTGCCCAAGATCAAGTGTCTAGGAAGACACGGGTAGGATTGAGAACCAATTCTGGCTTCTGTGTCTATATTCTTTCCGTTCCCCTCCAGTGATTCTTTCAGGGACCCTGTGAGAGGGACAGCAACAGAGTTTGGTAGCACCCACCTGTGCCACGAGCTTCTTCAAATCTAGACGTGGAACTGTACCCACAGTGACTGCCAATTCAGAATCCCTCTCATCACACCCTTCTGAGGAAAACACTAAAATGGAGACACTCATTCCCAAATCCCAAGTTCAAATTCCATACAGCAGTGTCTTCATTGGGAAATCACCCAACTCGTCACAAATTCCGCCAGACTACTTGGGGTTAAAGCACTGACAAGACCACACACTTTGTGACAGAAGTGATAGCTGCTTCAGGAGCTAGGGTTCACCTTTCCGAGAGCTTTTCAGTGCCAACCCAGAACCAATATCCCAGCATCGCTGGAGGGAATGATGGCGCCCTGCATTTCAGAGAAGATTTAAAACCAAGATCCTAACTGCTCATCATCATTAAAAATCTCCAGGCAGTTTTCATAAGAGCAAGGGGGTGGTTGCCTGAGGTTTTGGCTGACAGTCAACCCAACTAATTACATTCTGTCTACTGTGTCCTCCTGCAGTTTCAATTGGATGTGTTATATATTTTTTTTTAACTTCCTGTCCTAATCTGAATGTAGGGTTGCTACGTGTTCTTCAGCACATGGTGCTGTTCTTCCTGGTAAGAGAGGCTTTTCGGATTTGTTTTTTCTTACAAAAGTTTTTGAGACTCTAAATCAAAAAAATATATATTCTAAATGGTCCTAAAATCCTGATACCATATAATTTCCAATGCAGTGTTTGCAGATAATGAGTTATTTATATTGTTATTTTCTCCAAACAAATATTGACATGAGCAGACATTCTTAACCCCAAGGAAGTAATGTCCTACTTACAGTCAACATCACAGAAATACCCTTACCTTTCCTTGTCCCCTCTCCTTCCAGTGTTTCCTACTGCTCTTCCTACTGGTAAATTTCATGGTTAATTCCCACATTTTGTGGCACAATCACAACGAGAAAACTTTCAGTTAGTTTTATCTATCTGTTTGTCTATCTACCTAGCTACCTATCTATTTTGTCTTAAGTCAAATTGTTAACATCCCATCTTTTCTGGGAGAGCTCCTCTGTGAACTCCACCAGATATAGCCATCAGTGGAATGAGTCCTTTGGTGGGAGCTCAGAGACGGGGAAACGTGCCCTTCATTCCTTCTTTCTCACGCACCTGGCTTCCAGCTCCGTGGCCTTGGACAAATGCTCTCACCTCTGTGAGGCACACGCTCTCCAGCACTGACAAGTGAACAGGTGCCAATGGGGGATTCTCCAAGGATGCTTGGAACCTATAACTTTATATACCTTCCTCTATGTGTAGAGATTAAGAAAATATGAGCTTGCACATAAAACATTTTTTAAAATGTTAATGCCAGACGTCAACTAGACTTATTGGGGTGGTCATTTCCTAATACATATAAATATCAAATCATTTTGTGGTATACCTGAAAAAAAAATTTTAATGATAGATTTTCTGTTTTGATAATGAAATTGCCAAAGCTTCTCGGATATTTCAGTTAATCAGATTAAAAATTCTGGCTCATATTTTGAAAGGATTTCTATATACGAGGTGCAGATCGAGGCCCTTTATTTATATTAATTCATTTGGACCTCACTACTGCCTTTGTTAGATTCACTTTAGAGATGAAGAAGAAGAAACATGAAAGGGTAATTTGCCCAAACTAGGGAGGATTCTCAACCCAGAAATTCAGTTCGACCCACACTCTTCCCCACGCTGTACCACTGCCTTCCTTGGAGACAGGCATCTTATAAACTTCAATTCCCCTCAAACACTCATAATTTCCACAGGAGTAAAATGTGTGGTCTCTTCTCTCCTTCACCCTCAAATAAGGATTTAAAAGAGAAAACTAAGTTTGTCTTCTGGGAGTTAAACTATAAATATACACATGAAGTATCAAAGCAAAGATATCCAGAGTCGTTTAAAAAAATAGAAGACATCCTAATTCGCTTCCTTCAGCTCTGTGTGGACTTGGTTTTTAAAATAATTTCCTTACTTCTCGGCGTGGCCTTGCTCAAGATTGGGTCTCCCTTGCCCACATCGTCTCTGTTTCTTGCAGTGATGCCAGCAGAAAATAAACTATCTAAAGAATAATTTATCTTTATTAAAAATGGGTCAGTCAGAAGGGGTTTGGGAGGCCATGGAGACACCGAGGGTGTGTCCTTGAGTCAAATATCACCCGTGCCTGTGGGAATCCGAGGTGGAAGGGGGGATACTCTGGGAAAAACTCTACTTTAAATTGTTACGATGGCATGTGTGTTCCTCTGGGAGAGTGGGTCTCAGGTATCTTGGCTTGAGTACTTTGTCTTTAGACTATATAGCTACATCCCTCTGTGCTCACCGAAAGCCCATTAAACTTCCTTCTGTTGTCTACCTGCCCTATCATGGCAATGCCTCCAGGGGGATAAATGCAGCCCTATCAACATGAGCACACCTTAACAGCTATCCTTCTTACAACAAACCAGTTACTGGCATTCTGATCGGACATAATCTCAGGAACTGTGTTCATGTGAGTCTGTCCTTGGAACTGCCCGTCGTCGGTATGATTGCAACCCCAAAGTCAAGGGCCACACCCAAACCCATGGCAAGTTCATGATGTAAATGCCCCCTCTTGGGGCCTCTCAAAAGTGCCTCTGATGCCTCCCCATGACACGCCTCTATATCTTGGACCCTGCATACACACTCCTTTACACTCCCTCACGTAAAGGTTTCTTTTCCTCCAGTAGAAAGTCACAACAGGTGTGTTTCTCAACCCCAGCTTTCTGTCTTCAGTACAATAAGCTGCAGTTTTCAGCAAGGGATGAACATAGCAATACATATTTACTTCCACAGATACATATTGGTATTTATATTCACATGTGTGCTTCAGTTTGCAAGACAAAAAGAAGTTCAAAATATGAAATAGCAGCAACACTAGAAGTGCGGAATTTGTATTTATCAGAATGGGATAGATGTCAGGATAGTAAGCATTTCGAGGGAACAAACAGTCTCCTCGAGCATTCCTGCCTGCCAGGCTATGTGTGAGGCACAGAGCAGAATCCCCCTTGCCTCCTCTTTGGCTGAACATCTCTAGTGATTTAAAATTCAGACGTCGTGACACCAGTGACAAAGGGATTTCAAGAAAGACGTCTTCAGTGCATCTGAGATATTTCCAGTTCATTGTAAAGAAAGAAATGAATAGACAGCAATTAAAACCAAACTTTATATATCCCAGCTATTGTGTGAATTATGTACGGAATTGTGATCAGAGAAAAGACAAAGCCCCAGCTTGAGTTGTGTTACGTATTATATGGGAAGGATGTGTTTTGAAGTAATTGACATTTCAAGAGTTAGCAGAAATAATTAGTCTTGATGTCACCTCTATTTAAATCAATCTTGGTACAAATCAGAAATTAAAATGTTAACCAACTAGCTTGATTGCCTTTTTTGAGGGAAGCAGTAAGCATTTGAGTGAAGTCTGAGTAGCCAGCACCATGCTGGTTGGTGGGTGGCATAGAAGGGTGGTCCCTGTCTGCAGATTGTTATAGTCTAGTAAAACGGATAGATTTACGTACCAGAAAGAGCTAGAAAATGCAATCTTCATAGCCAGTATGGGGTTACATCAGTGGTTCTCAATCGGGGCAATTTTGCCTCCCAGGGGACCTTTGGCAACGTCTGGAGACATTTTTGGTTGTTTCAGCTGAGGGTGTGCTAGTGGCATCTAGTGGGTAGAGTCTAGGGTTGCTACTAAACATCCTACAATGCACTGGACAGCCACATACAACAAAGATTTATCCAGACCCAAATGACAGGCGGGCAGAGACCACATGCGCATACCCAATCCTACTGCGGCATTGTTTCAAAAGCTAGGGCAACTCAGTGAAGTTCCCAGGGAGGGAGAACTGAGGTGGTGCTGCAATCCTGGGAGGACTGAAACTGTCAGAGTACTTGGATGGGCCGAGGAGCCCCTTTGTTTCACCGCTGAAATTCTCGGTTGCTCCCTAACTCCCTGCACTCAGCTGTCGACTGAACCCCCTCTTTCCACTGCAAAGCATCAGGCACATGTCAAGGTTTTGCTAACCTTTCATTAGGCACTTATTATGTGCCAGGATCTCACAAGCAGTTTTACAGGTTTTAAGTCATTCAGTCCTTGTAATAATTTTATAAAGGAGTTTCTATTGTTATCTCCATTTTAAAGATGAGAAAACTGAGGCACGGGAGGCTGAATAGTTTTTTTTCCTATGTTATACGGTTGGTAGGTAGCAGGGCTGGATTTGAAAACCCGGGTGGTTTAACTTCAATTACTATGCCACCTCGGTCAGATGACTTCTACCAGGCAGGAGTGACCCAGTTTCCTTCAGCTTTCGGTCACAATAAAGTGTGTGTCCACAGGACCACCTGCAGAGGTGCCCAGAGAGGCAGCAGATGTACTTGGAAGATGCTGAGAGTTGACTTATAGCCTCTCCTCTCTTCTGGCTCCAGGGCCTCTCCCTTGCAGTTCCAAGGGAAGCTGGTATGTGTGTGTGTGTGTGTGTGTGTGTGTGTGTGTGTGTGTGTGTGTGGTGGTTGGGGTGCTACTTCCCCTCTGTTATTGAGCAAAATTCTTGATAGGAAGAACTGGACTAATAAGTTTAGAACCACAGAGCTTGAAACACATAGAGTATATTTCAGATTATTAAAATAAATTATGTACCACTTTACAATGGAATTGTCTTTATTTGTTTCTTCTCCAAAAATTTTTATTTAAATTCTAGTTAGTTAACATACAGTGTAATATTAGTTTCAGGTGTACAATATCACTTGCACACAACACCCAGTGCTCATCACAACAAGTGCACTCCTTAACACCTACTTCACCCATCCTCCCACCCACCTCTCCTCTGGTAACCATCAGTTTGTTCTCTATAGTTGAGAGTCTAGTAAATCAGACTTGGTTTGCCTCTCTCTGGGTTTGCCTCTCTCTCTCTCTCTCTGCTCATTTGTTTTGTTTCTTGAATTCCACATATGAGTGAAATCATACGGCATTTGTCTTTCTCTGACATTTCGCTTAGCATACTACTCTCTAGCTCCATCCACATCATCGCAAATGGTAAGATTTCATTCTTTTTGATGGCTGAGTAATATTCAATTATATATATCACATCTTCTTTATCCATTCATCAGTCAATGGACACTTGAATTGTTTCCATAGTTTGGCGATTATAGATAATGGTGCTATAAACACTGGGGTGTAGGTACAGTGGAATTGTTTTTATGTAGTTACATTAAAGTGTACAGATATGGAATGATATCCATGTTATATTGTTGATTAAAAGCAAAAGAAAAATTGTAGACCAGTGCATATAACATAATCCTATTTTTTAGAGTAAATTATGCTATTATTGTATAGAAATAAGTCCAGAAGAATCCATACCAGTCCATTAACAGTGATGGTAGAATTTTAACCTTAGGATGTGGATTAAAACAAGTAAAAAAGTAAAAAGCGTCTCTCCCAGATCCCGAAGGAAAGTTTACTGAGATACCATTATCCAGGGGCAGAGGCCATGTCCTTAGAGATCCTGCTCAAGGCCAATCCATGGTAGAACTAGGGATGTATAAAAATGTGCCTCCAAGCAGCTCACCTTTCTCTTCCGTGCCTGCTTTTGCCATTGAAAATGCTTCCTCTACCCAACATCAACCCCCTCACACCGAACTCCAACAAAAAGGAAGAGAGTACATCCACTCCATCCCCCTTCCACTTTCTGAAAGGAACTGCTAGCACATTTTTTTTACCCTGTGGTATATTTAAATTGATGGAGCTCTCCCTCCCAGGAATGTTTTTAGTTTTAAACTTTATCTTTCATTGAAGCAAGAGGAAATTTCAAACACAGCAAGTAGATAAAAGAGATACTTCAAAAGAGCATCCAACTTCCTATAAGTAAAGTCTTTGCTCTATTATACCTTTTACTCAGATAGATTCAATTAAAAAAAAAAAAAGCAAACGTTTATTTTCTTTGAACACCTAACACCAAACAGTATTCAGGGTACTATAGGGAATATAGCGGTATAATACTCTAGTTTCTGCTGTCAAGCAATTAAAAAACAGTTGGAGAATAAAGCAAATGCATGAATACGCTACTCTAAGTGGAGTATTTATACGTGCTTCATAGAGTAAGTGTTGGTTTCATGAAGAAGGAGGCACTTAGAGTGGACTTCGAGGGAGGGTAGAATTTTAACAGGTGAGGATAAGTAGGTAAGACATAATTAACCAGGGAGAGCAGCCTGAATAAAGTCTCTGAAGCAGGACGGCAGGGGATTTCAAGAAAAAATCTAGAGAACAGTATGGTTGGAGCACAGGGGATTGTATGAGAATAGTAAAAGATCAGTTTGAGAAGGTCAAGTGTAGTGAAGGTTAAAGTGTAGTTGTATACCAGGGAGACTAAGAAATACCCACCTAAAATGGTAGTGGACATATATAGAAGACAATTGTTTCAAACAACAAAGAAGAGTATATTACCTAAAGAAAAAACCCTCTATAAAGAAGGAGGGGGGATGGGGGAGGGAGGGAGGAAGAAAGGAAGGAAGGAGAGGGAAGGAGAGAGGGAGGGAGAGAGAGAGGGAGAGGGGGGAGGGGAAGGAAAGCTGCTGAAATGCAGAAGGAATTGAACACTAGAGTTTTTGAAGGGAATGCCTGCAAGAGGTATTGAACTTAACAACCTTAAAGTTGGAATAACCTTAAAGCTAAGGAATTAACATAAAATGCCGACAGACTGGTAGTATTTCTGGGACACCAAGCAGAAGTGAGTTTGAAATTCCTCCAGATTTAAAAATTTCACCACCTAACCAGGCCACACATAAATATCTGCTGAAGAAAAACTCACAATTCAAAACTATGAAAATAAAGAAACAATTCAATATGAGGGTGAGTCAATAAGACACATTAGGATTAGAACCCCAACAACATCAGGTAGAAAAAATTTTATAGAGAGTATAAAATAAGTGTTTAAATGAAGAAAAAAATAAGTAACCCATACCAAAAAAAGAAAAAAAGATACTATGGGGGGAAAAAAGGAAATGGTTGATAAAGAACCAAATGGAAATTCTAGAAATAAAAATTTAATCATTGAAATTAAAATCTAAATCAGTCAACCTGCAGATTAGATACTGCTAAAGAGAGAATTCATGAACTAGAAGGTAGAACAGGGACAATTTTCAAGAATATAGTAATAACATAGAGACAAAGAAATGGAAAATGTGATACAGAGGTTATGAAATTTGGAAGAAATTATGTATTTATCTATGATGAGCTCTAGAAAGGGAGAATAGTGTAATTGAAGCAATAGGATATTTGAAGAGACAATGGCTGAGAATCCTCCTATGTACATGATAAATGCAAATCCTCAGATTCAAGACATGTCCTAGGTGCCTATTTCTGACTCTGGAATGGACCAGAATGAAGTGTGCGGGTTTGACCATAGTGTAAGGACAAGACCCACATAGGAAATAGTGGGTTCTGCAGGTGACCTGTCTTCTACTCTGAAGTCCCAGTTTGTGAGCCTCAATCCAGCCCCTTCTCTCCTCCACTCTCCTGTACCTGGGTTTTTGTCTGTATTTTGCCATCAGACCTGGCCTTTGGAGATGTGCCAATTCAAGCCCTCTTTCCATTGTGACCAAGGTACTAAAAAATCCCATGTACTAAAAAATTTCAATGGAGACTACACAAGAGTTTTACAAAAGCGAGTGGGGCGGGGGGAGGGTACTGGAAAACACCAATATGCTTTCCCATTGCCAAATCATGCAGTGCAAAAGAAAAAAAAAATCAAATTCAAGGGAACGATAGCTTCAGTTGACTTGTCCAGCACAGTTCCTGAGTACACCATCTTCACGTTCTTTGCCACTTCTAAAGCACGTTCGAAATATCCCTATAGGTCAAATTATGGAAAGAACCAGTTTGAAGGTCAGGAGGCCTGAGTTCGGGTCTCAGCTGTGTCAGTGTCTAACTGCCTGAGCCTGGGGCATCTCCTGACCTAATAATAGTGCCCAGTTTTGAATGCTTGCTGTGAACGAGATCTTTGCTGGGTGTCTTGCATGCATGCTCTCACTTAATCCTAACAGCAGTATGTGAGGTGGGGTTTATTATCTCCATTTATGCTTGAGGTCACTGAGATCCCCCACCCACAGATACCTGATGATAAGAAGGAGGTCCTGTGAGCACAAAACCCAGAATCCCAAGAGCTACCACCTCTAGCTGCACTGCTCTTTTGTGTCCTCCTGTCTCCAATGGGGCCTCATTACTGCTCTGACGTTCTCTGATGTGCTTGTGTGCCTGCGAGCGTGTGTGAAATTCAAGTTCCACTAAAGACAGTAAGGAATTTGCATCTACCTTCAAGGCAAAGAAATCAAAAATTTGGTTCAATCTTCTTTGGAGATCATGGCTGATCACTTATAACCAAATATGCTTTGCAAAATTAAAAAAAAATAACAATTGTATTTTGTAGATGTTATAATCTTATTTTGATAAATTATCAAAATACTGGTGTCCATAAAGAAGAGTCAGTCTGCTTAGTTAATAACTATCACCCATTCAATCGGTTTGAAATCCTGCATTAGAAAATTAAGCTTTTAGCACATGAAGAGCTTCCAACTCAGGCCTGTTGGGCCTCTCTAGAAGGAAGGGACTCTGGAAGCATGTATATAGCAATTTACAGTCTCAATCCTCTACAAAGCAAGGCTGTCTAATCACTTGCCAACTCCCCAAACACATGCTGGGTTGCCTTTTTCCTTGTTGTTTTTCTCCTTATTCCCCCTTGCTTCTTTCTCTCTCTCTTGTCCTTGATTCCTGTCAAAACCCTGCCTGGGCATTCACTATAACACGGGGCCCGCTTCTTACCTTCCTTCTCAGGAGTCCTTCCCTCTACTGACCAACTCAGTCCATAGGATACATGAGCTCCCTCTTCCAGATTCTTTAGAGCCTTTACAGTGCTTTCCTCTCCCTGAGCACTTCCCTTTTACTGACTGTTTCCTAAGCTAAGAGTCACATGAAAATAGAGGCCACATCTTAGTATTTGTCACTGTTTTAAACTTAGTCTCTTTGCACATAGCATATATCATAGACAAATATAAATGATAGCCACATGCATATATATATATATATATATATATATATGGTAAATATGGATGCATGATCTATGTGGATACATGGGCATTATCTTAGTATTCGTTTGGGTGCAGAAACAGAAATCTGATGCTCCTAATTTGAGACCAGAGGGATTTGTTATAACGGTACAGGGGTACCACAGAGAGCCTCAGTGCAAGAAGTACAGCCAGTCCTCAAAAGACTGAACTGGGACCTGGAAAACCATCAGGAGCAAAAGCAGCTACTTTCCCAGTCTCCCTTTTCTCTCTGGGGCCACATGATCTACCATCTGCTCCATTCTCTTGCTTTTCTTAGCAGACGGCCTCTCTCTGCACCAAGTTTTCATGGGCCAGGGAGCACAGTGACCTCTAGTCTCTTGTCTCTTAGTTTAAATTCTTAAGAGAGAGAATCTGAATGGCCCAGGTCATGGGTCAGGTGTCCCGCCCTGGTCCCATCAACTGTGGCCTGAGAGGAGTAAAATCCCATGACAAAATAAGGCAGGAGGGGTCCAGCCCTTCAGCTGGAGTTGGCACAGGAGCTGTTCTAAAGAAAGGAATATATATACATATTGTTTTGTTTTAAAACCATATCGATATGTACTGTGTGTACGTGCGTGTGTGTATAATGAACAAGCCAGCAAGTTAATACTTTGAAGGTTTGCTTATAAATTTTATGCTGAAGAAAAATGAGAAATGAGTTTTTTCCAATGGAAAAATAAAAGCAAGAAAAAGTTGTTGGAGGCTTGTAAGGACAGAGATCAAAATAGATAGGATAAAAAATTCAATAGAAAAGCACTTTGTGAAAATGTTATTTAAGAAAGAATATTCTGACATCTATATGCAGGGTGGGCAGAATCTGGAGACAACAGTGGGCAGGAAGCCCATTTGGAGTTTGGATTTTATAATCTTCTGTTCATAATATAGAACCAGACCACAAAGGTTTAAAGAATGTGGGCTAAGTGTCCCTCGCTCAGCAGACAGCATTTTGTTGAAGATATTTAAAGATTAAAAGCAAAAGCAGTTAGTCTACTGTGTAATATTTACTGATTTGAGCAGCTCTACCACACAGACATCTTACACATAAATTTAACTATTATTATTGTGTTGCCCTTTTCCAAGAAAGGGTAAAGTAGATTTGTAGGAGCACTTAACACATGTAAATCCCCCACCTCTTTAAACCAAAGCGCATTGTATTAAAGAGCTACATAAATTTTACAAGTACTCTGTCCTTTTCAGATCATAGCACTGTTCTTTCTTGCAACACAATTAAGTGATGTCTCTTTGTAAGCTGATTCCACAAACTCAGATCGAAGGTACCTCACAAAAGTCACTGCCTTTGCCAAGTGTATAATTGCACCAAGGATATCACTCTGTGCAGAGGTTACAGACTTGGGTATTATAAGAGCTCTATCAGCAAATAGCTATTTCATTGGGCACCACAAACTTCTTTGAACTTTGTTTACTCATTTACTGTGGTTTACCCATTTTTCTTAAGACTGGCTTTAAAAAATGATTTAAAGTGTGACTTCCTTCAAACATCTAATAGTCCATAAAACAGCTTAGTACTTGCAGGAGAATGCTCAAATTGATAGTAGTGGAATCTCAAATGCTATATTTTTCCACTGACAATGGGTAACCCAGGCGTCAGGATAGCCTGATTTTTGTCTGTCTCCTCACTAGCATGTTTTCCCCGACTCAGTGCCAAAAGAAACAAAGGTTTCATTTCATATTGAAGGTGGTCCATGCCAAATGATTTTTAATTTTTTGATTAGCTTGAATTATTAAAAATGTAATTTGTCCAAGAGGTTAATGGCAATTATTTTGACCAAATACATACATACATATGTGTGTGTGTGTGTGTGTGTGTGTACTTGACCTAATCATCTAAGTTCCCATAAATTCTACTGGTAAAGGAAGAGATTAGTAGACTTATCTAATCAGGCTTAGGTAGTAACTTTATGAGAAAAATTATTTTTGGTTTGGCAAAATCAGGTTTGGAATGCAGCTATTTCTAGATCATTCTTCTGGAAGCAACACTTCATTGAAAACATGATAGTCAAATATTCTGGCTGTACTCAGAGCCTCCAGAATCTAGTTTTTTATCTCCTGTTTCCTCATGATCCCCCAGTGATCTTCCAAAGCTCCCTCACTTGAACTTTGGCTACTACTACTGCTTGATCTCCACACTAGCATCCAAACCATTTTTCCTTAGGGAGAGGGAACTGGGGAAAGAGAGTCCACCAGAGTCCTTCCTGGGAAATTTTGGAATTAGAGCCAAGAAAGAGAAACTGTTCTTTCTCCAGACGCCTGAGATAGTAATTTGTAAACCTTGGAAGCTGATGCTGCCATGTGAACCCTGGACAAGAAGAAGGTTTGTCTGCAGCGGGAGAAGAGTGAGCCGAGGTAAAGAGGAGGAGGAGGAGGAGGAGAGATTGGGAGACAGAAAGAGAGACTGAACGGCATTTTAACTGAGATGAGTGAAAAGGAAAAGAGGGATCAAATCATCCCTTCCCTGGAGGAATATTAGCACAGACCAGGAGAGGATGTGGGAGAGGAGATTCAAGCCTCGGAGAGCAGCTGATCTACACATCTCATCTCACCACTGTCCAACCTCAAACTCCCGAATTAGATTGAGGGAGTAGACCACCCAAGTATATGGTACATCACTTTTGTAAATGGATTAAAATATTCTTAGGGATGTTTTACCAACACTAGAATATCCTCAGGTGTATTCCAATGACACTAGAAATGCAACACAATGGAGTGAATTGTATTTCTAAAACTCTTCTCAGGGAGATTCCTACACATGGAGGCCTTCTTTGACAAACTGCTTGGAGGGGCAGAAGACACACCCTTCTCCCGTGAGACATGTGGAGGCTCAACTGATGGTCTTAGAATAACCTTCAAGTGGGATTAGATCATCCTAGAATCAGGGCTTTCACTGTGTTGGGTGAAGTATACGAGCTTGGAGCCAAAGCTGAATTTATCTCAGAATAAAGAACTTCGGGTGCTGCCACTCTCCCTCTTACCCTCTGCCCTTCCCTTTATGAAATGTCTTATTCCTTTCCTTTTCTGAACAAATTAAGAGAACATCAGTTTGAAAGAGTGGCAGGTTAAAAGCCTACCCAGAGCACCCCTATCTCAGCCCATCAAGGACACCTGCATGTCTGACCCTGCCTGATCATCCTCTTCTGCACCTTTGATTAGGCTCTTCTTCACTTCTCTACGTAATGCTTTTTTCAAGAACCAGTAGGATTCTATTGATTTCAGCCCACAGTGGTTCCATTTAAGCCAACAACTACACCAACCTTAGATCTTCTGCAGAAGGGTTAATGAGAGCTAGAAACTCAACAGATCCGTACCCTAGATGAGATCCCCGCAAATGCTGGTTGACACAAGGGGCATTCATGCTGTTAGTTGGCCCCAGAAAGCGGGTCTATCTCTTAGGTAGGGGCATCCAAGAATCTCCATGCCCATATGACACCTTACGTCTTCTAGAAGACCCAGGCCAGAAGGCTTAAACGAGAATTCCACATTGTCATAGTTGGGTGCCGTTCTTCTTATTTAAATCGACTTCTGAGTGGGCCTTGAGTTTTGACAAGAATCTGTTTCACATTTGAGCAAATGCGGAGAAGGAAAAAGAAACATAATCACAAAACCCAGTCTCTAAGGGGCAGCAGGTGGAGGCCAGTTGAAGGGCCAGCGTCCCTTCTGACTGGAAGCCATGATGGCATTGCCAGCGCCTCAACATTTTCGTGAAGGAAGTGAAAAGAAGAAAAGGTATTTGGCAGTTTTAATCAGATAATTACCTAAAAAAAAAAGCTATGTTGAATATAATTCCCGGGTTTTTTCCATCTGTTTAAGCTTAAGCAGAAGAGCGTCACTCCTAAACTGACCAGACTACGTGATGAATATGCTCTGGAAATGAACGCTTTCAGATGGTTTCTTTCTATGAAACGTGCACAAAGATGTGTACTGTGGTGGTGGAGGCAGGCTTGTGAGACATCTGGCCACAACATGGGCCTCATTAAGTTACACCTGTAAGTGTGGGGTCATTTTTCATACCAGTAATATTAATAATAAAGGGTTCATTGAACAGGATTATTAATGGTGCCAGGTGGAGGATGTGGTATCACTTACAGCCTGGTAAGGGATTGGTTAATGTCTCCTCCTGCCAGCGTTTCTGGTTTCATGTTTATAGACAAGAGTGCTCCGGATGATGGCTGGCCATGTAGCCATGGAGAAAAGGAATTCCCTCCCTCTTTCCCGTCAGCAAGAAAATGTAGAGTGGTTGGTGGAGAACGTGAATGAATCAATTTTCTAACTTTGAACTCATAATCTCACCGAAGGGCAAGTAAGGTATTTGCCAGTTAATTCAAGAAATTCGGAAGCCTCTCTCAACGTTTTACTTTCTCTGACTTGACTCACAACTTGACTCATATTGAAACTTTTCAGCTCTGGCCATCTCCTATCACTTCTTATTTCAAGAGATATTCATCTCTGCATTTCCCTTTGTGGTCACAAATGGAAAATCGGGCGGGGGTTGGGGGGCTGGGAACCAAGAAGAAATCTAAAACCTTTCCTTCCTTCTGTGGAATGTTTGCTTTTGCTGTTTTACAGTGCAAGACTTGTAGCAGAGGGAAATAGATGCTGCAGGTAGGGTCCTTTTTAATGTGCATTATTACAGGTGCTAGCAAGTCTGGTAAATTCAGAGTATTGTTTGATTTGGCAACAAGATCCCAAGACTTAGAGCGCCAACCCATGTTCCAGTTTCAGCTTACATGCAACTAGAATAAGATTTTCAATTTAACAAGGCAATTGTTGAATGTTAATTGAATTGCATTTGAGTAATAAAACTCAATTGATTACTAAGAACGTACTTATAAAAGGCATAATAGAAAAATTGTATTTTACATATCTTCAGCTCTTTGTAAATACTCCTATACATCAATTTGTGCACAAACAATAAACTAGTGAAAACAGTTTTTAAAACATCTATTTGTGTCACACTTTACAGTTTAAAAGTGATTTTTTTCACATACATCATATTAACAGCTCCATAAAGTAGGTGGTGGTGTTTCCTTCATTTTGCAGAGAAGAAAACTGAAGTTCCGAGAATGATATTCTCAAGATACACAGCTAGCAAGTGGCCTCTTCCAAACTGAAACCCACCCCCATTGAATCTAAACTTTTATGTTTTTTCCACTCCACCATCTGTTTCCCCTTTCTCAGCCAATTAACTCCCCTTAAGAAAATCCTAAAATCCAGGAATGACTTCCACTGCTACCCCATTTTGGTATGAAGACATTTGCATAATCTGGATGCATCTCACCGAGTTGGTGAGTGGAGAAAGACAGGAAGAATACATGCTGTATGGCTCCATTTCTGTGAAGTTCAAGTCAGTCAAAACTAATCTGAGGTGGCAGAAGTCAGAGCAGAGGTTACCTCTGTGGGGAGGGTATTGACCGAGAGGCAGCACGAGGGGGCTTTCTGACTATGGAAATCATTCCACATCTTGATCTGAGTGGTGACAACGCAGGTTTATGCACATAAAAATTTAGCTGGACGCTTAAGAGGTGTGAAATTTATTGTAACTATATCATACCTCAATTAAAAATTAAGTTTAAAAAAGAGGTTATTGCATTGCCAGCAAATAATTACTAGATGTCCCTGAAATATGTCTTCATCTTGGAAAGACTCATATCCCTTTCCAGATCCTCCAGGCCCTTTCATGCTCCTCCCATCTATTCTAATGAGGTCCAACTATTTCTCCGATCACTTATCACAATATTTTACAGTTTTCTGACTGTAAGGCTTTCACTCTCTCTATGGGCAGGGACCACGTGTTCCTCATGTGGGTATTCCCAGCACCCAGCATGGCATGAGACGCTTACTCGATAATTGCCTGTCAAAAGGTAAAAAAATGAATAGATAAGCCCAAGAGCTAAAGGACTTTTCACTTCACTCTTTTATAGCTCACGCTTGGGAGAAGGGTCATGTTAGGATATCCTATAACACCAGGAAATCATCCCGTAGATGAGGCTTTCTAAGAAGTCCCGGGTCCCCTCCTTTAAATGGCTGTAATGAAGCCACGGTCACCACCACCAACAGTCTGAACATAAACACACATGCCAGTGAGGCCACTCACTCCCACAGTTGGATCTGATTGTCCCCTTTCCAAGCCTCCTGTTTACGTAGCTTTTCCTGCTTATGCCAAGGAGGAGCCCTCAACTACAATCCTTCCTGCGTTTCTACCTAAGTCCTGGCCTTCTGACCAAATCTCCCCCAGATTCCTGTGCTGTGGGATTTTCCTCACAGCCTGTCCAAGACAAAACAAACCCAAACCCGGGCTCCTGTCGCTCTGGGCTGCTTTGCATTCTTGTCATTGGCCAGCCTCTCTTATTCATCCGAGTTCCACGCTCAGAGTGAGCAAATGTCACCATTTCTCCAGGGCTGAACAACAGCCTCTTCTTTTGAAGGTTTACAGTTTCTGCTCTAGTTTTTGTTTGTTTTTTATGTTTGTGGCTCTCCTTAGAGCAGGCCTGGCTTTTAGCAGAACAGTGAAGAAAGCAGCTTGTTCTGGGCACATTCCTTTCTTTCTCTCTTCTCCATCTGTTTTACTCTTTCTGTTCCATACTGGATCATAAGGACCCCAAATGGGCCTGACCAATTCCAGGAGAGTCCTTGGGTTGCTAATGCTCTGATACCAGAATAGTTAGACTGTGAATTTTATCCTCTTGGCCTAAGCCTACTCAGTTGACTTGTTTACTGTTGTCATCTCCACAATGTTTTCCATTTGGCTTAAAAATTCTCTAGAAGATTGCGTTCCTTGAGGGTCTTGCCTGAGGGTCTGTTGGTGTTTTGGAGCAGCTAAACAACCTTAAACAAGTGCTAACTTTCACCTGTTTAGCAAATACATCTGAATATGATCGTTAGCCATGGCCAGGTCATTTATGAAACTGTGTTTTATTTTATTTGTCTTTATGAAGTCGCTTGAATTGTATAGATGTTCGGCATTTAATGGGGTTTGTACTTATTCTGTGAGCAGGAATATCAGGCAGCCAGATGCAGGGTACATGAAAATGCCCTGGAGAGCCATATAAGATTCCAGGTGTGAGGAAAAGCCTATCTGTTTTTCTTTCCTCCATTCATACTCCCTAATGTCTTATCTGGGGTATCTGCAATGGGGATAAAGAAGAGAGAAAAGCCAATAGGAGGTGAATTAGTACTGAGGAAAGAAGTTATACTCCAAACATAAATGTCACAATTTTGCACTGTGCCAGTGCCGGAGTCTCTGAGACCAAAAAGTATATCGTAGTTGCTCTCTCTCTACTTTAATCAAAATCAGTATTTGTCTCATGCACCTGGGCTATGGCATCTTTTGATGACTGAAGATACATGTTAGTGCCATGGTCAAGTGCAGGGTTTGGAGTCAGAGGAGACTGCATTCAAGTTCCCACAATTTCTTACTGGGAACATTGGATCTCCTCCCTAAGTCTTACTGTCCTCATTGGTGAAATTGCAATAACAAACGGTTTTAAGAATTAGTCGAGATGCTGTATAAGAAAAAAAGCTCTATAAATGGAAAAACATTGCACATAATGTTCAAATATTAACTATGACAATCCTGCCTCTTGCTGGCTACTTACAACGCACTGAGGATTTTCCCTTCACTAGTCAGGCTCATGTGAGGATGATTCCAAACCAGGGCATGATTCTATCCAGGTAATGTGTTTGAATGTGTATGTTGGTGGTGATGGGGATATAGGGTGTAGACAGTGGAATTCAATGGGTTATTCTGCTCTGCTCTGGGGCCAGGGGGTTTCCTTGCCAGTCATTAGGCATGGGTCCATTTTTTAGACACTGAAACAGTTGACATATTTAGTCGCTCTATGTGTTTTTTAAAATTAATGGTAGTGGATTCTTAAAATAACACTTTAATGGGTTAACAGCCAATGAATGAGTCCTATGTTGATTAAATTCCCTTTCAATACACGTTTGGTGATTATGGGAATAAAGCACTATGTAGATTGCCTTTAGGGTATTATTAAATCTAAAACGTGTGAAACATTGTTTGAGAGAGGAATTGGACTCGCAGGTGGTTAGTGTAAAACCCAACCAGGCTGAGAATGAGAGGACAAAAATGGCACAAGGAGAAGAGAGTCGGATCTGGTAGACACTGGAGGGTAAGCACGGAGGAGACTCCCCCATCAGAGGGGACCCCATGGGCCTGACTCGCTCCTTCCCTTTGGGAAGCACAAATCAAAGAGGAACAAGAAAAAGAAAGGAGAAAATCAATTCATGGATGGATTAAAGAATATTGGGGACAAAGATGATTTGTAGGAACAGAGACTACTTCTTTTTGCTGCATGTTCTAAAAGTCAGGGGGCGGAAGAAGAGGGAAGGAACATTTATTATGTGCCAATTCTGTGCCAGACATTCTGCTCGCACTTTTAACTTTACCTCATTTCAACTTCATGGGAATCGGAGTAGGCTTTTAAAATCCTTCTCATTCCATAGGAAGAAGCCAAGGTCCATAGTGGTTAAATGACCTAAGGTCACGCATGAAGCAGCCAGGTTGGACCAGGTGTGCCCCCCTGCAAAGCACTCTACCACCTTGCCTTTCAGTAGCTGTGGATTCCTTGGTATTTCTATAGGTCTAGAAATAGGGTCAGCAACTTATGCTTTGACATGTTGTTTTTTAGGATTTTCAAGGACTAAAAAAAGGCAAACCAAACATTCATAAATGCAAATTATTTATGTAGATAAACCAAATACATTTTGTGAAAATCAATTAAAATTCTAAATGGCAATAATTTTCTAAACAATGATTCGAGACTAACAGTTGAGGCTTGAGTTACCTAATAAATTGATCACATAAATTAAACCCCACAAGTGTGGCTGACTTCTAACAGGTTCATGATAGTCCCAAGATCTACAAATCAAGTGACCAGGTTTCAGAGACCTCTTCAGGGTCAAACTAGACTTATCCCAGCACTTAACACATAACACATGTCTTGAGTTGGGTCTGGTTTGGGGTGGGGACTGGGTAACGTGCATTCGCAGACATTATATTTCATCCTGGATTTACCCTGGAGGTGGTTGGTGATTGGGTTAAACTACCTTAATGTATTCAGAAGAAATTTAACTATATTCCCAGCTTCACCTAATATCATCCCCAAGTGTAACCTGGGCCTCCCAAGGGGAGCAGATAGTCAAAGATTAAAAAGGCAGAATTCAAAGGGTATTCAGGAAGAAAAGCAGGGAATGGATGCTGATTAGGAAAGAGTGAAAATCTTTGAAGATTACCCCACATCCTCCCATGGAGCAAGAAATGCTGCCCACCAGCTCTTCCCTGATGGGTATGTAATGCCTTACAAACTAGGTGTGTTGTGTAAAGAAAATCCACAGAGGGACACCTGGGTGGCTCAGTCCATTGAGCGTTTGACTCTTGGTTTCAGCTCAGGTCATGATCTTGGGGTCATGGGATCGAGCTCTGCAACGGGCTCCATGCTCAGCAGGGAATCTGCTTGAGATTCTCTCCCTCTGCCCCTCCCCCATTCATTTTTTCTCTCTCTCTGTGTCTCTCTCTCTCATAAATAAATAAATAAATCTTAAAAAAAGAAAAATTCTATGGGAAGCCAGAGGAGACGCAGTGCTGAAACCTGCAAACCAGGCCCTGAGAGTCTCTTTCCTGAGATTTTTTTTTTTTACCCTTGATAGGACAGATTCTTGCAAAGTTACAGAAAAGAGAATCTGCCTTTGCAGTGGTGTGGGGGTGACTAAGTGAGATGTTACAGTTAAAGTATCTGTCTGTCCCACTCAATACCTATTAGCCATTAGAGTGATGATGGTCATGATGGTGACAATGAGCACGGTACCTTACAAGGCACCCCCAGGTGTGGTATTCCATTGCATTTGGGTTGCTCCCTGTGACAGAGATGGCAGGAGTCCATACCAGAAAGCCAAGTCTCCTGACTCCCACCCATCATTTCTCCCTTACTCTCTGCTGCCTCCCAGGGGAGTTTGTAAGGAGATGGGAGGAGAAGGAGGCATGGAATGAAAAATCAGAGTACAAACAGTGATCGGCAGAGGATGCACTGTGGTCCCATTCCTGCATTTCTCAAATGGGGTGAAAAGGCCTCTTTGTTGGAGAGAACAGAACCCAGAGAGGAATCCCTCCCTTTTCCCAAGAGGGTAAATATAGATGGGTCTCCTGGAGATTTATGTCTCTTCCAGGCCTACGAGCCAAAGCTGGTGCTCCATCCCCCTACAAATTTCCAGGAGCAAAATAATACTTTCGTCCCTTAAAAAGAAAAATTTACAAATAATAATCAGAAATTTTTTTTAAAAAATCCTAAATTCCTGTTTTTAAGTTAGTCCTGGAAAGCATTAATCTCTTTCACTTGATGTAGCTCACTGTCATTCTTCCATTTTAATATCTCAGGGGAAAAAAAAAACCAAACACCCAAATAACCAATAACAGTTTACAGCTTTGACGCAGAGCACTAAAGTTGTTTTTCTATGAATATAGATTATTACATTTTTTTTACAAAGAAGTAAACAGATGCATAAAAATGCATTATTTCAGGAGCATAAGAAAACCTGCAATAAGTATGGTGGTTTTAATTTGTTTTTATGATTACTTGTAATTAATTAGCATCAAAAGTAAATTATCAACCTCTGAAATTGTACCATCAGATGTGAGCAGGGTACTCCATGAATGATTGGCTGGTTCATCTTTATACCAAGGTAGGAAAAAGAATGATTTTTTTCTTCTACTTCCTTTTTTTTTTTTTTTTTTTTTTTTGACTGTGCTTAAATGCAAGTGCTGAAAGCCAGTGACAATGCAAAGGAGGAAATTTAAAAATGACTGAGAGGAAGGCCCAGTTGGTTCTGTGACTCACGTATCCAGGGGTGAAAACGATGGACATTAGCAGTCCCATCATCTTATGAGGTTAGGCTGGGGAAAGTTTCCTTTTAAAGAAAACAAAAACAAAAATAGTTCAGGTCTGCTAAATTGGAGAAGGTTCCCATACCTCCTCCCAACCTTCACTCTTCGGCCGTAAAACGGGAGACATTTTGACAGGTGTTGGTATTTTTTTAAGCAACTCTTGCTCTTTGTCACCGTCTTTTTGCCCCCTCAAGATTAATGATGGAATTGTTTGCTGCAGCTTTGGTCAATTTAAACTAACCAATAAGTTCAAAGAAGCTATCCCCTTGACCTCTTTCCATTTCCTCTGACATTTACTGCATGAGTTCACCCTGCTGTGAACTGTCCTTTGCTGAGGGAGTGCCAACAAGAAAGAAAAATGGGTATTTAGTAAGCAGACTGGTTTTTTTATCTGCGAGGAATATATGCAGGGATTTAGAAGACTCACCCACGTCTATTTTATTAACAAGAACGTACTTGAACTGAGAACTCAATCTCGCAATACAAATAGAATTCAACAACAGAAGGGAAGGGAGGAGAATAAATACGATTAAAAACCCACAGCCTTCTTCCCTGCTTAGTATCTCTCCTAAGAGTTAGGAGCTCTCATAATGGGATTATGGAGCTTCCAACAAAGTTAAATAAAATAAATAGATTCACTTCAAACAAGTTTCATTCCATAGCAGGCCCTCCAAAGACACACAATTTTTTTTTATTTTTGGTAAGCTACCTGAAATGAAACTACATGTCTCTATTTTTCTAAATAATCCACTGGGATGAATAAAAAGTGTTACATGTTCACAGGGAGTTGGGGATAGATTTACATGTATGTTTACTTCAATTTTGATGAAATAATATAAAGTAAATTCCTCCCCAGTCAAAACTTAGCCAAGGAAGTGATGACCTCAGACACATTCATGAGTATCTTGTCCTCTTCCTTCAGGGATTCTACTCCAGGTAACCATGATGCTACCAGTGAACTTGACTGGTTACTAAGGAACAATGTCAGAGTTAACAGTCCCTAAAGAGAAAATGCCAAATCAAACCAAGGATGTCTGTGTTGCAGTTATTATACTATAAGAGTCTTGACTAAATCACACTAAAGTATTAAATCATGGTCAAAGGTCAGGCTTCATCAGTTTCATTCTCCTTATTACATTTGTAAAAAAATGTAATAATCTATATTCATAGAAAAACAAATGTTTCAGTGAAGTGTTCGTCACAAGCCTTGAATTGCTATAGTCACTCTCATCTGCGGGAAGTGAGTCCGGGAGAAGTGGAGAGCCCATAAAGCTCCTGTTACCAACAGTGAACACACATTCCCATTCCCCAAGGTTACTGCCTGCCAAATTTGTCTTTGGGAGGTTATACCACTCTTCCCCAAATACAGTGCTCCAAGGCACATACTGAGATGTTGGTTATATTTTTCACTGCGGAGAGGAAAGTGATAAGGCCATTCAAGGCAAACTCAAGGAGAAAAACAGTTCCTTGACTTCTTGAAGAAGTGGACCCATGTACTAATAGCCCTTACAGAAGTCACCAGCATGGAAAAGCCTATATTTTGTTTCCTATCATCATTTCTAATATGGAACATAGGTGCCTGGTTAGACCATATCTTGGTGTTCCATTATAAAGCTGTTCTTCTGTGTGTCCAAAGAGGCCAGTTAGTTTTTTGGCCACTGGATGGCCATCTTTTTTTAGTTATTGGTCTTTTGTTATTCCTTTTTGTGTGAATGTGTATGGAATGGGGGAGGTGAACTTAGGTCCAGCTGAATGTCAGATCTCAGAGATGGTTCAAATTGCCTAGCTATAAGAAGGTGCCTGATTAGTAGAACTACTTCAAAGCCTTCATGATGCCACAGTAATAGGGTACATTTGGATGAGGACCAAGACAGACAAACTATTTCAAAACTTGTTTTATACTGAATAGGCTTAGAATCGACTTCCAGAAAGTCTAGCAGGGACACTCCTAGAGAAGATTATTAAAAAGACAAAATTTGTATTTATCACCCTGCATCCTTCTACTGGGCTGTTTTCCCCAGATGTTCTATGTCCTACTGAAGCCCCATCTGAGGTATAGGATCCAAGCTTTTTCCTCTCTGAGTGGTTCCCTCAGGTCTGTAACTTTGTAAATACCCTTTCTTGTAAAATCGTTTTATCCTGGCACTAGACCCTCTGGATTCAGCACCCAGATTTTCAGGCTACCTCAAGTTTTTATCAGATCAAGTTAATGCAGTAACAGGTAATCTTGTATTGTTGTATTTCCCTCCTGGTTAGCAGATGTGCATTCTAGCAGGAGTTCTCTAAATATATTTTGATTAAAAAGAGTGGTCCTCAGGGGTGTTGATTCCAATTCAATAAGGGAGATGTTTGGGGGTAGATGAAGTCTTTTGACTCCCTCTAAACCACACGGGGACAAGGCAATGACTATATACTCTGACTCTACAAAGACTTGCCCTAAAGGTTTATGCTCTATTAATAAAAGACACATGATTTCCCCGATAATTGCTTTTATCTACCACTTGATATTTGCAATAGAGGCATAGTCTCAAGAATTGCCTGGGGCAACTGTCTTGTTTAAAACTCATATTGCTTTAAATATACACATTTTAAAAGCACACAGTCATACTTTACCCATTTCCTATTTATGAAGTTTCCTGGGGACACTTTTTACCATAAATATTTTTGCAATACAAATATACAAGCTCCGTCTCTTATTTTAGAAGAAACGATTGGTACCCAAGACTTCCTTCCAAATTCCTTTTCATCAGCAGTTTATAGTCCTTTTTAAAAGCTCCCTTTTACTAAACTCCTTTCAGAGTTACAATTTTCCCTCTTAATATTATGATATATGAACATTTGAATACTTTTTTCCCCTGCTCTTCAAAATTCATGCTTCAATTGGCAACCTCTTGTATCTTTATACTTTCTTCTCTCTTTTCTCTTTTTCTTCCTTTGATGACTTTTTCTGAAACACACTGCTGAAAATCTTTCCCATTTTTCTAAACGGTGTTAAGCTGTAAATGGTACCAATTCCACAATTTGCTTGTCTCATTCTTTGCTCTAAGGAATATGACAGACAGAAAGGGGAGGCTGAGAAAGCTTAGAGTTTCACCAGGAGAAACCCAACAAATAACACTTTAAGAAGAGCGAATGATCAATGTTAAAATATGTGGCGCTGAAAATAAATATTTTGAGGGTTATAAAGATTAATGTCCTTCAGTACTAGACACACAGAAGTTCAAAGAACACTTAGGTTCTTCCAACCCCAATACTTACCGTACTTACCGTTTTGATTGATTAAGGTCATTTTCCTTCACAAAATCCTAAAATATCTATAAAGCAAACAAACAACCTAACAAGGGAATGTCAACAGGCATAAAGGGATTCTAAAAGGTTTTATCTTTAAATTGCAACCTGAGCTGATGTTAGGGGAACTTCTAAGAGTTACAAATGTGGTTTCCTAGTAGTAGTATTAGCCAATTGCTGGAGCCATGCTGTTCGGTCTGTTTGCACAAGAGATCATAAAAATTGCACATGGCTCAGCATGGCATCTGCTGAAGGATAAGAAGGTTTTTTTTCCTTCCATTATCCTAAAGAGATACCTCTGGCATTAAAACTCACATTAATCATTTACTCGTGGTTCAATTATTTTAGTTATTTCTGATTTAGATAAAGACCTTAATGATATGTTTCTATTGTACATGCCTAATTTTGTTTTTATTTGTTCTAAAGAGTAAGCTTTCAATTTATTTTATTTTATTCATTTCACCATTAATGAATGCTCTATCATCTAGGATTATTGGCACTACCCATCCAATTGTCCATGGTGGGAAACCTGGACTCATCCTTGCTTAAAACTTATTTACTAAATCTTGTAATTTTTTTCATCAAACTTCTTCATTAAGCAACATCTGAATGTGAGTAATCCACTGGGTACTGTATATCATCTATAAATTTTGCCAGTTGACACCCTCCTGATTTAATAGTTCTGTCTTCAGGGCCTACAGTGTGATGCCATCAAAATCCCTCTCCTGCTGATCTAGCCACATCAGGTTCTGTGCTCACCAGTTGTAGAAGCCAATTCCCTTTACAGTCAGCAGGTTCTTTATCAACTTTTGCCTTCATGAGAAAATTGGTGAGTCATGACTGTCTAAACCTGTTCTGCTCAAGTGGTATTGGGTAACCAGCAGTCATAGAACCATTCAATTTTAAATTTCAAAGATAGATAATTGCATTTTGTTTTGATCCTGAGGACTGCATGGAAGAAACTCCATAACGAAGCTTTTTCTTGGATGAAGCAGGATAAAGAATTAAAGGAAAATATCCTAATTTGATCATATTCCTTATGAGCTTTAACACTATTTGTTCATAAGAGATCTGTGTTTTAAGAGACAAATTTCCTCTCAGAATTTTAAGGTGTCAGGGGCTTTTTTGTTGTGATGGTTGTGGTCTTTTTCTTGTTCTGTGACTGGACAATGTACCTTTGGTAGATGTAAGGGTGGGCTGATGACAGTGATTTTAGTTAATAACAGTAGGAAAGTGTCTAAGACACCTGGATTGCAAACTCTAAGTTTATGACTGTCAATCTTCATTTGACTCATTCAAAGGAGACGTCTGTCTGGTTGGTGCAAATACTGAGGAAAGAGCACAGGTTTTGTGTTCCACATATATATAGATTAAAATTAAGATTCAGCCACTAACTCTGAATTAGCCTCACACAAAAAAGTGGATACTCAAACCTGTATTTCAGGGCTATACAGGGACAAGTGCACAATAAGAACTCAAGTGTAGACGTCATTATCATTATTATGATTTCTCCTTTTGCATAATTCTACCAATAAAAAGCCTGAGAATTCATCAGAAGGTTAATCTGGATTTGGAATCTCTTATACTCAGAAATCATAAGGCTCAAAAACGTGAGGTAGGGATTTACTGATGCATAATCATCATAAGACCTAAAAGGGAGAATTTAATTTTTATAGGCTACTTTTTTAAAGCTAGTCATTGGGTCCCATTATTTGATAATCACAGTTCAGTACTGTTCAGTCGTAGCCCATCAGGTTTATTCTTTCACATATGTATTTCATGCTATGTGTCAGACACCATTTTGGTCATTGAGAAATGTTTAGGACCAACTTTACTTTCACTTCAAATGAAAATTTTCCTACAGAGATTACTAGTTATTCTTATTTAATTATTATCTCTTCTCTGTTTACTACTCCCAAGGATGAAGAAGTGAAGATTACAAATGATAATTTCCCCACTAAATATGCACTCTCTTAGTCTAACTGTTTAAAAAACTGGGATGGAGAAACTGGTAGATCAGGAGGATCAAATCAGAGAGAAGAGCTCTCTGAACATGTAATGGCTTCTGTGGTTCAAAACACTCAAGTCTGGCTACCTTCTGGGAGAAGGTTTTAGACTGATAATAAATTGAAATGTACCTCATCTAGGCAATCTGCAAGACTGACTTTCCCCTTTCCTTTGGTTGATAAAGCCTAGAAAAGTTATCAAGAGAACTTTCTCTCAAAGGAAGCAATACTTTTTAACAGATAGACATTCAGATGTCCAAGGGAATGGGCCTTGACCTAGCTGTTGGGGCACATAATATCTGCAGACTTGGGCACCACTTCTGTTCAAAGTTTGGCCCTGTGTGAGCAACTTCTCTGGCCTTATAGCTCTGCCATTTTGGAGAGCATTGGAGACATGACGTAAGTCACAGGAAGAAGAAGAAAAGTTAACCTGCAGTTTTTAAAATCCTTCCCTAAGATGTATACCCCAACCTTGCACAGCTATTTATTTCTAATTAACTTGTTAATAAAGAGACGTTCTCTACCTTTTAACAAAATTTGACCCAACAATCAACTGATATCCTATCTAGACTTGACTCCAGCTTCTACTCCCCCAAAAAAGTCTGTCCAGAGCCTCCAGATATAACATTTTGCCTGGTGAACAGAAACACTTTAACCATAACTGCAGTTCTGTTGACTATTATCAGTGAAATGGAGCTCATCAAGAAAATGGTGAGCATCCATGAAAACTTTCTGCTGTATATTCATTCACGGATTCATCTAAAAGAAAATTTCAGAGCAGTGGTAGGTAAATGAAAGGCTCTAGAAATATACAGATGACTCAGGTCTCATTATCCTGGAAGTTAGACATGTAAGTGAAGATTCACATTATGGAGTTGCATGTCTAATAGAACATTATCTAAGCTCAGAGGAATGAGAGATTTCTCTTGGAGGAACTAGGATGGCTTTGTAAGTATCACTTCCCATTGTGAGCCTAGACTGAGGAGTTGCCCCAGGAATCTGGAACTTGGAGCTTTATCCAGGGATGTGAAGTTTTTGCAGCACACAAAGACTCCTGCTTCACTACACACCCTTAGCCATGTGCCCTGGCAGGGAGTGCTGTCTGCTTGAAAGAAAGGAAGACATGGAACCATGCAACCCTAAGGTCTCTAAATTGGCTATTCCCTCTAGGCAACTTTTGCTAATTCACATAAGGGTAAGCTGATGCCCTCTTGGAGAAGCAGTATGTTTTACAAAGAGGAATAATCCAAAAGGCTACCTTCTCCTTGGGGAGAAGCAAAATCAAAAGCCAGCAGACTCTTTACATGAATTTCCGTCTAAAAGAGAAAAAGACTCCAGATGCCAGGCACTGAAATTGAAACCAGATAGAAACACAAAGATTTGAAGTTGGGGGTAGAAAGCAGAAGGAATATATTTCCTGAATGGACCATTGACCTACAATGAGTATAATGGGTATAAGTGGCCTTGTTTGTGGATGTGATGAGAAGGGGGGACAGGTGTCAAAGAGGGGGTGAATTTGAGCTGTATGACGGAAGAAGAAAATGAGGAACAAGAATTCCAGGCATAGGGACCAACCCTGCAAAAACTCCAAAGGGTGGAAGGCCATGGAGTGGTAAGACCACATCAAGACTTCTGGAGCAGCTGTGACATAGAGTGCATGGGTGATGAGGGTCAGGAGCTCAGGAGCAAACATGGAAAGGGAAAGGAAGGCCAGCTCTCAAAGACAATGCACACATAATCACCAGGACAACAATTTCCTCTTAGAGGGAACTATTTGCGCACTTGAGTGCTTCCTTTTATTAAATAATTGGATCTGTGCACCAAATTAGCTTCCCTTTTTGCTTTGGTTGTCACAAAGCTCTGGGCTCTGTTGTAGACCAACCACGGCTTGGTGCACCACATCTTATTAGTGGGATCTTGTGCTGTTACCCTTGACCTAATGTGATTGCAAGGCACCCATCGTCCTGTGTATTAAGCCACCATAAATCCCTTTAAAAAAATCGTCAAAATATGAGTGCTTCATAGAAATAATATATAATAATGTCTTCTATTTAACGAACAATCGGTAAGTGTTTCCTGAACAACTCTGATAGTTGGTTCTATCATTTGGAGAGTGAGAAGCACAAGATTCATTTCATATTCGATTATTAGTTTGTAATCTCTTTGAGAATATAAGTCATGTGCAGATAACATAAAAAGGAGTAGTACAAGGCATATGCAGGATTAATATTTTATCTATTTTCACTGCTACAGGGGTCCTTGCAATAAAAACATTGCAATACTTCTTCTTTGGGTGATTTAAGAACTCCACTGAGATCTCCACTTGCTACTCAGACCCCTTGAAATCTCCCCTAAGGCCCCCCAACCCCTGGCACCACAATCTAGCAACCGAGGAGCTAGTGCTGGGCACAGCAGGGACCTCTGCCCAGGGACTGGGGCAACTTGGCTCTGCTGGGATGGGGCCCACACCCTGGCTTATATTAAATATTTTGAACATCACCCCTGAGTTGGTATTAGGTGCTAAATAATCTGTCTTAATGAGATCATTGCTATAAATAATAATAGTTACTATTAGCCAGTCACTTACTATGTTCCAATTTAACAATTATAATTACCCATTCAGGGAGTCCTTTTTAATCCCATTTTACAAACGAGGCAACGGGTGCAGGGAGTATAAGTAACTCGAGCCACGGAGAAAGCCTCGTTAGCAGAGGAGTCAGTTCTCCAACCCTGGTCAGTCAGATTCCGCATTTGGAAAAGGCTTTGTCATCCTGCATGGGATGGCCGGTGGGAGAAGCAGCAGGAAAAAGTGAAGGGGGAGGGCATTCCTGGCTGGAAGGAAGGGGGGCATCAAGGCATGTTAGGCAGGCAGATGAATCTTCACATGTTGTTCTGGATTCTTTCATTTTCAGTTAAACACCCTGTAAGTTGCATCTACTTCTTTATTTCTTTTTTTTAGGTCACTAATATACTTCATAGTAAGTTCAGCTACCGCAGAGTAAATTGGGCCTTCTTGGCCCCAAAAGGCACCATCTGGTTTATAAAACAACAGTGTATGCCCTCTGGATAGTTTTCCCTTAGGAAATTCCTCCTTATCTGCTGTCTGGTTACGAACTTAGGGATAATTTTCAGACTTTCTATTCTAATCATTTTGTACTGTGGTTGTTTGGTTTATTTTGCTTAATTTATGAAGGAAGAAAATACCTCTTGTAAAATATACACAGGTTTAGTCTAGCAGTAAAAAAACTTCCTCAGATTTCCAGGGCAGGAATAAGTTAATCCTCCACAGTTAAGGAAAGATTTGAGCAATTCAGAGAATAATTGAGAAAGGATTAATTGGAGACCCATTGTGGAAGTGAAGAGGTTTGAAACAGAAGGAAGAATCAAAGGGAAAGGAGATGCTCTTTTTGGTGATTGTTTCCTACTCTTATTTTTTCTTCTCTGGTAGTTTAAGCTTTAGGCATAATGGTAAGGCTGGGAAAACTTTGGGGGCAAGTAGGGGAGGGGGGGTCAGGGGTCTACAATTTCAAAATAAGGATTCATCCTATTGAAGGGCAGAGATGAAAAAGGTCTTCACCAGTGGCAATCAGTCCTGTGGTTTCATAAGGGTCCCTGGTGATTCTAAACACACTCCCCCACCCCGTTTCCAACATCCGGGGAAATGGCCGGTCTGCGCCTTCTGGAAATGTTACTGTCCTCTATTCACTCACTACCTTTGGTGGCCACAGTTTGTTCTTTCTCACTCTGATGTGAAAAATCCCAAAACTCTCCCGTCCTCCATCTCTCATTGCCACCCACCAGGCCTTATGTCAGTCCAGAGTCCCAAACAACATCATTAGAGGGGAGGAAAAAAATCCTGTACAGATTGGCTGGCTCCCTGGCCTGGGCTGGTTCAGGCAGCTCTTGGCTTAGATACCCTGCTTTCCAAACACAATCTGTTTTCAAGATTCCTGGGCAATTTCAGGTCCAAGAGGGGGGTTTGGTCTTAAGTTCACCAAACTCCGTCTCTTTTCTGTTGTACTCCTCTCAGGCGTAATGAGACCCATTTGCCCAGACTCAGTTTTTGGGCTTATGTGACTAAGCCATGTTCTTGGCGCTGGAAGGATTTCCTGCCCTCTCCTGGCTCAGTGTTGTTTTCTTTCTTTCATAACTTTGCTCTGCCAATGGGCCAAGCATGACTCCATTCGATTCTACCCTGGAGGATTTTGGAAGTGGAAAACTACAGAAGATGCTGAGTGGCCACATTTAAAAAGGACAGTGCTCTTAATAGGACATAAAGACAGAAGCTCAGAATGTGGGCCAAAACCTTACCTTTGCAGGTCCCACCAGAGCACCCAATTCTGTGTAGTGTGGATCCTGCTGCTGGCAAAGTGCCAGAAAGTGTGGCAGAGGGGGTGGGGGGGGCAGGAATGCAGAAGGTTTCTGAAGCACTCTGAAACAGATTGATTATCTATATGAGAAGTGTTGCTTCACTGTGTGTGTGTGTGTATGTGTGTGTGTGTGTGTGTGTGTGTGTGTTTATCCTAAGTGAAGAACTACTTTACAGCTTACTCTCTAGTTCTAAGAGTAATAGACAATTCACTTCTTTTTCAGTGTTTTTGAATATGTTTTTAATATGTCCTTGGGTTATCCTTGGAACATCATTTCCTTGTTCTTCTGTGACACAGAGATGCCCTCAGAGGAGGTAGGAGCCCCATTTGTCCCCACTCTGAACGGCCCTGAGACGCCATTTTTGGCCTCTCTCTGATCAGCAGTTCCAACAGTTCTCAAGGTAAGGGGAGCTCCATTTTTAATCTTGGAAAACTTGTTTTCCTTGCAAGTCAACTTCTTTTTTACACCCCTCTCATTATTTTCAGGACAATGGCTGTGTTCAGAATGATTAAGGTTTCCAGAAGTCAGACCTTCAGACAAGTGGAGATTCCCAGAATTCTGGATTCCAAAAATGATGTTATGGCAATGTTCTAAAGTAAGAGAGTTACTAAAATAGTAAATATAATTTATAAATACACCTTGTTGGTTATTAGGCCAATTATTTTTCATTATTATTAATTGCTTATAATTACTATCAATTACTTAAATTAGTTCATTTGATCTTCACACAGTCCTTTGAGATACATATTCTTTCATCTCCATATAATAGATGAAGTAGCTGAAGCTCAAGAGGATCAAAACATGTTTTAAGTCATGGAGCTGGTAAGTAATGATGCTTTGATTTAAGCCCAGGTCAGCTGGACCCGAACTACCCTCATCTTAACCACTTGCATAGAAGCCTAAATTTCAAATATGACTTATTTTCAAAATATATTATAAATAAAATATGTAAAATCATATAAAATACATATTTTATATTTTTATGAAATTTTAATGTTTTTGAAAAAATTAAAGATTAATTACAGGCAAAAAAAACACTTAGCTTTTTTTTAAAAAAGTTTTATTTATTTATTTGAGATAGAGAGCTAGCGAAAGAGAGCACAAGCAGGGGTGAGGGGCAGAGGGAGAAGGGAGAAGCAGGCTTCCCGCTGAGCAGGGAGCTGGCCTCAGGGCTCTTCAGGCTCCACCCCAGGACCCTGGGATCTTGACCGGGATCTTGACCGGAGGAAAAGGCAGACACTTAACCGACTCAGCCACCCAGGTGCCCCACTTAGCTCAGCTTTTTATCAGCTACTCAGTGGTGACTTAAAGATCAGTTAGAAACCATTGGTTTAAGTGGACATATCAGAACTCTAGTCCAGGGAACGCATAATAGTTTCAGTTCCCCTACTTTGACCCGTGGAGTCAGTCTGGTTTGGAGTGCTGGGTTGAGAGAGACTCGGGGCCATTGCTGGGTTAGCAGAAGAAAAACACACTTTAGAACTATCTGCTGTGATCTCATTCGGATAATGATTTGAACAGTCTATTTTAAAAAATCATGAGACATCAGGGAAATTTGAACACTGAATATTTGATGATATTAAGGAATTGTTAATGTTTTAGATATGGTAATAGTGTTGTGGTGATGTGTTTGTGCTTGTTTCTTTCAGAAACACATTCTAAAATATTTACAGATGAAATGCTATGATGTTGTAGATTCGCTTCAAAGTGATTAGGGTATGGGGGAGGGTTGGGAAATGGTGCTAGAAAAGGAAACAGGTGGAGGTATAGAGAAAACCAGATTGGCCCTGAGTTGATAACTGTTGAGGAATCATTAAAATAGTCTTTCTTGCATATGCTTCAATTTTTCCATAATACAAAATTTGTTTTTGGAAAGGTTAAATCAAAAATGTTTTTGAAGGAAGGTAAAAGACATATCTACCATGGACATGATGAGTGAGGTAAAGTTGGAAAGCTGGTGGAGAGGGCGAGGAGGTGCCCTCCTGTGGACTAAGAGCTAGCTCTATGCTAGTCTCATAGAATTCTATAAATGAGAAAACAAGCTCAAAGCAGGAAGTGACTTGCTCAAAATACACTGCTAGAGAATAGAAGGGTTCAGCTTAGTGTCCAGGGACCTTCCCCCAGCAGCCTCTCCACCACACCCAGCCACACTCCATTGGTACCATATTTCAGAGTCAGAGAATAAAAAATATTGAAGTACTCTTTATGTTCTTCGGGATCCAAAGTATCCAAAAGAATTGTGTGAACAATTCAATGTCAACTAACCAGAAAGGGCTTTTTAAAAAATAGTTTAATTGTATTTTAATTGAGGTTTTGTAAACTGTAGTTTACTTTTGAGCTGACTATAGATTAGCATACAGTTGTAAGAAATGATAGAGAGATCCCGTGTACCTTTTACTCAGTTTCCCTCAATGGTAACACCTCGCATAACAGTAATAGAATACCACAACCAGGAAATGGGCATTGATACAATCCACCAGTCTTATTTGGATGTCCCTGGTCTTCCGTGCACTAATGTGTGTGTGTATGTGTGTGTGTCTTTCCATGCCTTCTATCACATGTGTAGACTACTGTAATCACCACCATAGCCAAGACATATAAGTGTTCCATCACCACTGAGATCCTTACAAAGGGGTGTTTTAATAGATTACTACCACTGAGCATAAAATGTATAACTAAAAAAAAAAAAATTACTGCCAACCCATAAATCCTTTATTTTCTACCTGGATAGGGACTTGAGCAAGGAAGAGAATCAGGCTAACTAAAAATGGAATCTGAATAAAAGAAACTCAAGTAAATTAGTGCAGGTACATAAATGGCAAAGGAGCCCATTTTTAAAAGTCAAGAATATTTTTAAGAGACTATTTTATAAAGCTGTATATAATAATAAAACCCAACTTTCACACATTCAGATAACCAGATTTTTTTCTTCTCTTTTAGTAAATGACTTAACTTCTCTCAGATGGAGTTTTTCATCTGTAAAATGTGGATAATTATACCTATTTATGGAGCAACTTGTGAAGATGGAATAAAATAATATATAAAAAAGCACTCAAGAAATGGTAAAGTACTACTGCTACTAAAAGTCTTGTGATGATTTCCATGAAGAGAACACAAATGATAATTAGGCTGACATCAAGAATTTATTTTTGAAGAGAATCTTCCAGGATATACCATGCAGCCAGTCCTAGTTTATCCAGTCTACTACACATCCTGTTCCTATAGGCCCATAAAACTGTCACGATGCTCTTTATGCTAATTCAGAGAAGCTGAACAATTCTGAAACATCTTGTGTCTCATCCAGGGAAGAGCCCACTGGGGGTTTTCAAATTTGGGGAGATAGACAAGATCTTAATCCAATTGGTAAATGACTGTGTTGACACCCAGAAATATAAAGTGACTTTTGAGCGTGTTGTTGATATTTTACTCTAGTCTAACATTGTGACGTAATCTCTCAGACATATAGTGATTGCAAGTTTGCACTTTGGTATTTGATTCACTGGGACATGAGATGCCTTAAGAAATTGGTGCCCCCAGAGAGGGGGCAATGTGGGGAAGTTTGGAAGGATTGAGATCATGAACCAAAAGCCATGGATACTGGAACAGGCCCTGCAACTAAAGGCAAATCACTTCACTTCTTTCAGGCCCCTGAATAGCTCAAGGGGTTAACCCATCAAACTCCTTTGATGCCTTCATTTCTCCATTTCTTTTGAGTATTTAAGCTCTCTTTGGCTGATGTGACATATCTTCAGCTCTCAGGAAAGTGGAAACATCGAATCAAACATGCTTCTTGTGCAAGAAGGAAGGTCCACTTTTAGGACAATTCATTAGTCATCAGAATTATTTTTATTCCTACCATGTAAAGATATTTCAGTTTTTAAAACAAGTATTATGAAGCCCTCTCTTCTCAAATACCTCCAAACAGAAACCACCCTGGAAGGATCAGATCTTAAAGAAAATTTTGGAAGTGGTGGCCTTGCCTGAAAGGCTCTATTTAAACACTACTTGTACTATTAAATGCCAAATCCTCAGCTCTATGCACTGCTTCATTAGTTATTAATGAGGCAACATATTTGTTCAAAATTTATGACTGTTGATTTGCTCCCATCACTGTATGAAATATTAACATAGCATTTGTACTTGCAACCATTTGCAGACATTAGATTGTATATTTGCATATTCATGAACACTCATAAATGTTTAAGGAGACAGCACAGAAAGCATGGGAGCTGTCAGACAGCCAGTAAAAAGGCATATTTACAGCGTTAATAAGTATTTGAGTTTATAGGCCAAAACGATGAGTAACAAATTAAGTGAATTTCTGGTTTGCCTATTGCAGAGAACTAGGGGTTTTACCATTTTTTTAAAGCTTTGTAAACTTAAAATTCATTTCATAGATGCTGAATAAATGCTTATTGTTTAGTCACAAAAGCTATGGCCTCAGTGTAAAGAAATTCCTAAGAGTGTCAGGCTTTTAGAGATTTCATTTGCAGTCTTGCTGATACATAGCCTTTCTGCCTTGGGCTTGCCTCCTATCAAAGTAATGTGAAAAGCAAAATGTGTCATATACTGAGGCAGAGTTATTTTTGATTTTAGTTCCATCGAGGAATTTGGACAAATAATATGCCCTGGTGTTGCATCATCAGCCAGTGTACTTGACCTAGTCTGTCAACCTATTAAAACTTGATCCTGGAGATTAAAACGTTAAAGCATGGAACATTAACGGGATAGGCATCCAGCTGACAAACACCTGACTTACAAATAATCCATTTATACAAATTGCCACTAACATCCCACCAACCTATTCTAATACAAGGAATATCACCCTTTGCATGGTGAAAAACCTAAGAACTTTTGGAAATTTTATGAGTTGATAATGGGGAAAATGTTAAATTGGATCCCTACCTCGCACCATACACAAAAGTCAATTCCAAGTATATTGATGAAATATATCTAGATGAAAGGAATAACTATAAAGTTTATATTATACAAAACCAATATAGGAAAATATCCATGTGACCTCAGGGCAGGGAAAAAGTAATCAGCTCATCTTACGAACAGTGCCACTACCTGGGTCATATCATTGTTAAATATCTCACATATCACCTCTAGGTAAATGGATGTGTGAGTTCACCTTATCCTTGTACCATCAGGAAAAAGGATTATGGATTAGCATGTGGGTCATAGTTGGCCTCTGTTGTGATGGCTTAATTGTTCTATTGGTCACTGCTAGCCCCACTGGCATTTCCTACTGAAATCTGGTAGATTTATGATCTGTTCCTTCTTGGCTCACCAAGGACCTGGTGGTCTTCTCAGGTGACACTGTCCCAGTTCAACTTTTGCTCATCCTATTTGTCTCTGACATCTGAAAATAATTTTCATTTGATATTTAGATTAGGTAGTCTCCTCAGCAGGTTGTGGCAACAGAGCCACTTCAACAATCTCACCTGCAAGAAGCACCATCACCTTCCATCTGTGTCTCTCCATAGAGCCAACTGGAACTTGTAGATATTTTTGAAGGCATAGGAAACTAAGCAGAGTAGGGGACCTGATTATAGGGCACTAATTTCAACCTGCCCCCCTCCTAATCAGGCCATAGCAGCAATTTTACTGATTCATAGATGGTATGGAGAAGGTAGGGGATGACTCTATGAAATGGTCTTCTCTTGGAATATCTAATAAGAAACAAGGATAAACTTCCTGCACTCAGAATTTTTGTGATTTATACTGAGGTGGGAGGGGGACCTGGGGGTAGGCCTGGCATATTTGTGTTTGAAATATTCTCTACATCTTTTTGTCTCCCTTCCCTTCCCCACTGTCATTTTGGACCAAGAGGGGTGGGCTTTTCTTTCCTTTTTCTGTGCCACAATAGCCTCCCCTACATCATATCCTCTCTTCCAGAAACACATTTATTCTGCTCCTTTCCTTGGGGCCATGATGGCAGGAAAAGTACAAATGAAAAAGACATTGACTTTCTGAGAAGGGAATAAATTCTAGACTCCCAGGCACACAGCCTTTGATGATTCAGTTGACAACACACACACACACATGCACACACACACACACCATTCACACACATATTTTAATTTCTACTAATCGGAAGAAATTCATTTATTAATTCAACATGTATTTGTTGTGACTCCTATGTAGGTACAGTGGTGTAGAAAGCAGAAAAATCTCCTTTTTAAGTGAAGTTATATTTTCTATTTCAAGAAAAGAAGTAATAAACAAATTAAATAAGTACTTAATATATCAGGTTATCATAAAATGCCAAGGAAAAATAAAGCAGGGTAAGAGCACAGAGATTGATAGACTGATGGAAAGAATGCTTTATTGGATATGGTGACCAAGGAAGTCCTCTCTTAAAAGATGATTTTTCTAGCAAGAGCCAGAATAAAGAGAGGGAATAAGCACAGTGGACATCTGGTGAAAGATCATTTGAGGCAGAGGAAATAATAAGTCAAGGGCCCTGAGGCAAGAGCATGCTGGGCATGTTTAAGGATTATTAAGGAGGCCACTGTAGCAAGAGGGAAAGAATGAGAGGGAGATGAGGTCAGGGAGATGGTGGCAGGACAAATCATAAGCTTAGATCACAATTTGGGCTTTATTCTGCATGATTTGAGAAGGCTTTGGAGGATTTCTAGCAGAAGAATGGTATGATCTAATTTAGGTTTTCAAAGAATCCCTCTGGCTGATGTGATGGGAACAGACCATTGGGGGTCAGTGTGAAGGCTGAGCGGAGCCAGGAGGCTAATGGAATAATCCAGGTGAGACTGACTCAGACCTAGCACCTAGTTGCAGAGGTGGGGAGAAATTATGGCATTCTGAAGATGTTTCCAGGATAGAGCCAGTGGAATTTGGATGTGGAGTGTAAAAAGAGAGAGAGAGAGAGTCAAAATACTTCCAAGGTCTGTGACCTGAACAACTTGCGTAATGTTGAGACAAGGAAGACAGTGGGTGGAGCAGTTTGGAGATGAGGATCAGAGTTCAGTTTTGGATAGGTTTGAGATGCATATCTCAATCAAGGAGAGATGTTAGATAGGTGTCTGGATGTAAGACTCTGGAGTTCAGAGAGTAAGTCAAGAACAGAGCTGCAAATATGAGAGTCATTGGCATAGAGATGACGTATTACATTTAAAGCCATTGTACTGGATGAGATCACCTAGGGCGGGATTCTAGACTGAAGAGAAAATAGGGGTGGGCATTAATCCTTGGAGCCCTCTAATATTTAGAGGTCATGGATCTGAGAAGAATCCAGGAAAAGGAGACAAAGTGGTCATTGAGAAAAGAAGAGGACGAGCAGAATCGTGACATGAAGGAAGTGTTTCCAGGAGGAGAGAGTGTATGGAATGCAGCTGGTCAGTGGAGTGGGAGGAGGCAGAATTGGCCATTGGCTTGGGATGTGGGAACCATTGGTGCCTGGTGAGGTAAGTGTTTGTGGGGCCTTAACATGATTCAACAGAAAGGGGAGGAAGAAAAAGCTTTAAGAGCAAGTGAATTTTGATAGAGATATTTTTAAGCCTTTACTCTATGGCCTAGTAAAATGGGTCCCTTCGAAGGGCAGAACAACATGGAGAAACCACTTTCTTTTCCTCCCTGAAAGCGCCTGCCCTGAGAGGTCTGGTGCAGAGAATACGAGTCCCTCAAGCTCCTCCAGCAGCAAGAAATGAGCTCAGCCTGCGCTGCCAAACCCTACTAATATGCTCAACAAGTGGCACTCATCTTTGTTAAATCAGTGCCATCCCAGCTCCATCCTCCAGCCCCTCTGCTGATGTTCCAGAAGCATAGTCCAAGTTAAAATGGGCAGCCTGCCTGTGGGAGAGATGAGCAGGGGGAGACTGTAGCCTATTCGTGCAGTTTGGTAGATTGAGAAGACTGAGGGGCTGAGTGAGTGGCATAACTAATAAAGCTATTTATCTAACCCCACTTTCCCAGGAGCTCCACGGACCTTAAGGACATGAGCTCATTCCTTCTCCTTGCCGAGGTAGGGAGTCAGGCTCCTTGGGCTGTGTGTTACACATGAATAAAATATTGTGAGAAACCAAGGATCCATGGCCGAGGAGCCCACCAGGGCCAAGAAGCCACATTAGAGTATATAGCTTTGAGGGAGACAGGACAGGAGCATGTCACCATGCAATCTAAATACGAGTCTGTAAATGTGATACTGATCTGAACTTTGTATACCGGGCTCAGTACTGGGTTGTGTGAGGGTTTGCCCCTGGCTTTACATTCTGACTCTACTCAAGATGCTGATTTAATTTCTCTATGCCTCGATTTCTTCATCTGGAAAATGCAGAGTATTATGGAACCACTGGAGGATTCAGTGACATAGCACATGTAAAGGACTTATAATAAAGCCTTGGCACAGAATAAGCACTCATTAGTGACATTAGTTTAAACCGTTTTATATAAGTATAATAATAATTATTATTATTTAAAGAGAATAATAATAATATTAAATATATAAATAATTAGCCAATTAATTGATCCCTTTCTGGCTCATTCTATCAAGAGAGAAAATAAATATTCTATGAACCTTTGTCTACTTATAGAGATGGTGTTTGAGAAGGAAATAACCCTATCTAGGAATTTGGCATCACCAAATAGAAACCCATCATATTAGGGTCATTCTAGCTATTCTAAGAAGTAAAGCCCCATATTTCAGTGGCTTGACACACTAGCAGATGATTTCTTGATCATGTAATAGCACCAGGCAGGTGAACAGGTTGGCAGAACAGCCTACCTCCACATAGTTGTTCAAAGATCCAGACTGATGCCGCTTGCGACAGGTGGATTTCAAGGTCACCTTGGAAGTCATCTCCAGTGCAGAAAGGGAAATAAGCATGGAGGAGCACAAATGGGGGAAGAGGGCTCATATGGACCAGGTCTAGAAATGAAACACAAGATTTTCATTTTCTTTCCATTGGGTATAACTCAATTAGGATGCATATCTCAGCCAAAGGGAGATTTTATGTATTTATGTATTTTAGAGACAGAGCTGTGGGGAGGGGCAGAGGGGGAAGGAGAGGGAAAATATCAAGCCGACTCCCTGCTGAGCATGGAGCCCAACCTGGGGCTCGATCCCACGACCCTGAGATCATGACCTGAGTCGAAATCAAGAGTGGGACGCTTAACTGACTAAGCCACCCAAGCCCCCCAAAGGAGATTTTAAATAGGCAGTTGGATGTAAGTACCTAGCGTTCAAAGAAAAGGTCCAGGCTAGAGCAGCAAAAGTGAGAGTGAAACCCTAACACTGGGAAGTGGGATACTAGAAAATATAAACCTTGGATGGGCAACCAGGCCCCAGTGTGAAGTCCGTGGCATGGAAGCAGGAGGATAACTGTGGAGTGAACAGCTGGGTATCTACTTCAATTCTACCTCAAAGACTGCTCATTCTGTTTCAAAGTGTGCAGATGAAAGAAACGTGGTTTTTCTGGTAAGAAAATTCTTCCATGGGATTCTTGGATATAAAAGATAGGCCTTGAACCTCTTATGGGTTGAGGTTTGAATCAATTAGTTGACAAAACAAAGTCAAAGGGAAGTGGCTTCCACCCACTGAGAAGGAAGGGAGATGGAGAGAAAGGATGGTGACTCCACAGCAGGGCAGAGGGCGTAGTCTACTGAAAATATGGCCAATGAGAGCTTTCATATGAAGAAGATGGTCTGGAACTTTTGTGTATTGACTTGCGGTAATTGCCCTGACTGACAGGGTACTCCTCTGCCCTCCCAGGGCAGACATAGGCTTTGAGTGACCTCATGCTTATACAATTTGGTGAGCCCTCTTTAAGAAAAAGAACACAAAATGACAAATACGAAATTTAGTTACCAAAAGTGAATATTTATTTAGAATGAGAAAAAGAATCACAACAAATTACACATCTTAAAAGCAACAAATACCACAGACATCATGAAATCCAGATAAACAACACAAAATTTTTATTAATTAATGGCCTGAATCACTTCTATAATACTTTTTTCTTTTCTTTTTTTTTTTTTTAGAGATTTTATGTATTTGACAGAGAGAGACACAGCGAGAGAGGGAACACAAGCAGGGGGAGTGGGAGAGGGAGAAGCAGGCTTCCCGCAGAGCAGGGAGCCCGATGCGGGACTCGATCCCAGAACCTTGGGATCGTGACCTGAGCCGAAGGCAGACGCTTAACGACTGAGCCACCCAGGTGCCCCTATAATACTTTTTTTCTACATCTTTTGGCTGCATCTGTTTGGATTACCACTTCTTGTAACAAGGTTCTTATTAATACAATGTTTCATAGAAGTAAAAGATAAAATAATTCCTTTAGGATAATTCATTAAAATATATTTTTATTGTTGACAATTTTTAAATGTTTCTTTCAGGTTCACAATTTGTTGTTGACTATGTCATGTAAATTTTTAGGATTTTTGTCAAATTCAGGAAAACTACGAAGTTTCTTACATGAGCTGTTACAGACAATACTTGGGCTCTGTAGGACCGCTGGGTGCTTATCCTCTACCATCACAGCTATTATAATATCATCTGTTCTAGACAATTTCCACTAAGAAAGAAAAAAATATGTTGCATTTATAACTGCATATGCTGAAAAACTGAATATACTCCTGACAGGAGATCACTTTTGTTTTGATCAGTCATCGGTGAGACCTGAATCCTCCACCTCCAATTATAAACCTCTGGTGATTGGGAGATTTTGCTCAGACTAAGCTTCTGGCTTCATTCTCTTTACTGTTTCTCCACCATCAGCCACATCCCTGCGGTGTTGGTGCTGTAGGATAAACGCATTTCACCATACAACCTCTGACTCACCCCTTCCCACGGAGGGGGAGGGTGGCGGTAGGAGGACCCTGGGAGCCAGTCCAATACTGGGACCTCCAGCAATCACTAAACTAAACCCAGGAATTCCTGTGGACCACATACACTAAATTCCTCTAAACACAAACTAAACTGCCCCCCAAACCCCATCTTATTTGAATCTAAAAACACTCACAGGCACTTTGAGACCCCCTGATTGGTGGGGAAGGGTGCTTGAGTGGAAAGGGTCAGCAGTCTTAGCTGCTAGTAGGATAGCTGGTATTTTAATATGTTAAATCATTCAAACTTATTGATGTTATTTAATTAAAAAATATGATGATGTGAGCACACTGCCAGGACCTTCAAAGAGGTCAATGCAAGTGAGGTTCCCTGAAGCCTTAGCTTCGTTAGCTTTGTGGGAAATCTGCCTCTGGTTCTCCCCATACCTTCAATCAAAGGGGCATCCGGCGCACATGTTTACGTTGGCACTTTGTTGTTGTGTTGTGCCCTAATGAGTTGCCACAAACTGGGGAGCTTAACAGGACAGAAATTTATTCTCTCACAGTTCTGGAGACTAGAAGTCTGAAATCAGGGTGTTAGCAGGGCTGTGCTCCCTCTGAAGCTCTAGGGAAGAAACTTTTCTTGCCCCCTCCAGCTTGCGGTGGCTCCCAGCTGTCATTGGCATTCCTTGGCCAAGGTGGGAAGAAGGGAAAGGTCAAGGCATCTCCCCTTTCCCCCAACTTCGGGCCACATCCCCAACCACAGTTTCATCTCCTTCTAGACTCCAGCTCCATAGCCAGGCTTCCAGGGTCAAGCTTCAGTTGGATGGTCCCAGCCCCTAGGCTCTAGTAACACCACCTGCCATGCGGCATAGGAATTGTAGGGACTTCCTGCTGCTAAGCTCTGCATTCTTCCCTGTTCTTCATAGCTTTTATCACTCTTGGAAACAGTTAACCAATTCGCTATATTAAAATCCACTGGTTTTATATACTGAGATTGGCTTCTGTTTTCCTGGTTGAAGCCTAACTGATACAAACTACAAATGCTAAGAGAGAAAATAAAGAAATTTTCCACCCATATTCGTTAGTGTATTAGTTACAGTAATAAACAATGTAAGTCAGTTCATTAGTTTATACTGATAGATATATAATATCTATGTCTATACCCATACCCATAACCGTATCTAGCTATAGAGATATAACTCAGAGGTATAACTCAGAAATAATTCCTAATAGTGATTTCATAAAGGTTAACAATTATGATTTATGAAGAAAGCACTTGGTTGCTACTCTAATCACAAGGAGGTCCTATGTGGTGGCTGATGGGGACTTTCCTGGTCAGTCCAGTACCAACGACACCCTTCCTATCACCAGTGCCTACAAGAATGGATGCTGCAGCTGGAGTTGCTTAGAGTTAGTCTGAGATCAAACTTCAGGGCTTAAAAGTGTCAAGTCCTTCTCTTAGTGTATCAGCAAAACATGCCAATGTTTGAGGAATGGCGCCTCACATTGATTCTTTTGTGTCACATTCCTCTGTCTGGCTGTCACCCCTCAGCAAAGTGGTATCCCCAGTGATCACAGGTTTGCAGGGTCAGCTTTGGCAAAGCCATGTGGAAGGCCTAGCTTGTCACTCTTGACCTCTCTTTTGTGGCCTCATTCAGATTTTTCCAGAGCTTTCCTTTCTTTCCTCCTTTTGTGGGCTTCTATCTACTGCCATGGCTTTGAGATTTTCTACTTGGGAGGGAAAATCTCATCAGGGCTTTACTGTTATTTTGATTTCATGCCTCCTTTCCCAGGATGATTTTACATGCTTTCTCTGTTTCCAGGAGGAAACGAGGGGAAAGAAAAAAAAAAAGGAAGGGAGATCAAAAGAGGAAAATCCCAAATACCTTGGTACCTGGTTAGGGGAGATATTTTGCAGCAAGGAGTTCCCATCATCCCTCGTTGCATTTCATAGGAACAGCCCAGCCTTCCATAAAAGAACCCAGCTCTTCCCAACTTGCAATGCTAATAACTCCGCATTTACTTTTTTAAGATTTTATTTATTTATTTATTTTAGAGAGAGGGGACGGAAGGGGCAAGAGAGAATCTCAAGCTGAGTGTAGAGTCCATCATGGGGCTCAGTCTCACGACCCTGGGATCATGACTTGAGCTGAAATCAAGAGTCAGACACTCAACCGACTGAGGCATCCAGGTGCCCCCTAATAACTCTGCATTTGGAAGCCACAGTGTGGTGTAGATATTGATGTCTCAGACCAGGTTGATCCTTCCTGACAGATGGTATTTGAGTCATGAGATTCCCCCCTTGCTTCTTTACCACTCTTCCCTCTTGCAAACAAAAGCTCTTTACATGGTGAGCAATTTGTAAAGCATAAATTGGACTCATAAATGGATATTTATTTTTATTTAAATCTTGGCAAACTGAGGCAGCTACTTTACAGAGGTGATTAAAATTTAAAAGGCAGCATTGTGAGTAGAAGATAATAAAAGGTTGTTATTTACAATGGCCATATTAATAATAAAATGCTAAATTTATTTTAATAAATAATAATTTTATATTTATGGATAGTCATTTATTGACAAGACAATAAAAACTTCCATTTCTGCTTACTGGATTTTTCTGCATGGCATATAAATCAAATCCTTCATTCAACACTGCATTCATACTTTGAGCTTGCTATGTTTTATCAGAGTAGTCAAGTCTGTTGTTTCTTAAACCTGTTTTCTTTAAAATAAACGACTTTATTGATTTGGTTCGAGCTCAGCTCCAAATATAGCAGAATAATGCTAATGGTCCAAGAAAGAGAGGGAAATGAGAGAGCATTTTATCAGCATGTTTCAGAGTCACAGGTAAAAACCATGGTTGTTAGCAATTTCTTTGTACAGTGACCCCTTACAAAGACCTTAAATAGGAGGCTGTTAATAGCAGAGACCAAGTTACCGTGTTTTCTTCAGGTTCTGAATTTGGTTGACTTTTTTTTTTTATTTTAGCGAATTATTTTACTTGATTATTTTTAATAACCTTAACTGATGACAAAGGGAAAATTTTTGTGTGGGAAGAAATATTGTGTGATTGGAAGTTTCCCAAAGTTCTGCCTCATTCCATCATTGAAAAAGGCCTATCCTAGTTTGTACCCAAAATACATTGTCAAAGTAGGTTTGATGGGTTTAAAAAAAAACTCCCCAAGGGCGCCTGGGTGGCTCAGTTGGTTAAGCAACTGCCTTCGGCTCGGGTCATGATCCTGGAGTCCCGGGATCGAGTCCCACATCGGGCTCCCTGCTCGGCAGGGAGTCTGCTTCTCCTTCTGACCCTCCCCCCTCTCATGTGCTCTCTCTCTCTCATTCTCTCTGTCTCAAATAAATAAGTAAAATCTTTAAAAAAAAAAAAAAAAACTCCCCAGGTTGGACCAGTGAGAAAAGCCAACAAACACTGAGCTATTATGCCTAGCATTTTATTCAGGCAAGAATTTTTTATTGAGCACATACTATGTGCCAGGCTACATTAGGTGCTACAGGTAGAGTGAGTTGTCAGCCAGTTAGCCCACCCCTAAGACATAGCTGAAGGCAAATGCATGTCAAAGGTATCCCCTGAAATGATGAATAGATAATGTCCAAGATTTGTGTTTGTAGACATAAAGAATGGATGGGCATAATCAAGACACCAATAAGCAAATTCTTTCTCATGGTAAGTGGGTAGAAGCAATGGAACTTTGATGCACTTGACCAGGACTCCTGTTTTAACAACTTGTGATTATCACCACCCAATTGAACCTTAAAGTGAATTCTGACAACTGAGTGAATGAGCATCTTAGGAACCTTTAGGGATGAACGTGGGATGCCTGGCCCCTGCTTTGTGCTCTCTTCAGCATCAAAATGTCACAGTCTTTGAAATATTACAACCAAATATGAAATAATGCAACAAAATAATGAATTCATTAGCTGATATATCTGTTTTCATAGCTGAACAATGACTCTAAACTTTACATTTATCCTCATTTTCAATAAATTCTGTAAATACATGTTTAATATGGGGACAAAAACAGGGTTATCTTCTGACACAGCACTATAGATCCCAGGATGTTAGACTCACACCTCTTATTAGTAATGACTGTGTGTGTGGTCCCCTTCCACATTGACTCTGTGTTTGGTCAATGGGATATTTACAAACACAATGTATACAGGAGGTTTTTAAAAAGCCCTTGTTCAGGGGTATCTGGGTGGCTCAGTCGGTTAAGCATCCCTTCCACTCAGGTCATGATCCTGGGGTCCTGGGTTCGAACCCTCTGTCAGGCTCCTGCTCAGCAGGTAGTCTGCTTCTTCCTCACCCTCTGACTCTCCCCCTTGCTCATGCTCTCACTGGCTCTCTCTCTCAAATTAATAAATAAAAACTCTTAAAAAAAAAAAAAAGTCCTTGCTCGTTGGAGCTCATTCTTTGAACCCGCTGCCATGTAAAAATGTCCAAACTAGCCAGGGGGACTGAAAGAGAAAGATAGACAGTGAGAGAGTTTCCAACCTTCAAGCCATCTCCCTCAAGGTTTCAGACATATGAGTAGAACAGTCTATGTTATTCCAGCCCCCAGATGTCATTTGACAGCAACCACCTGAGAGATCCTGTGTGAGACCAGCAGAAGAACCACATAGCTGAGCCCCAGCCATCCTAGAGTCATGAGAAAGTTGGTTTTTTTAAGGCAGCATGTTTTGGGTAACCTGTTAAACAACACCTGATACCTGATACATCAAGAGACTCTGAATAAATGTAAAAAAAAAAAAAAAGAAAAAGAAAAAAGAAGAAAAGAGAAATGAGAGAAGAGAAGTAAATTTAGATGTATACATCTCAAAGTTTTACAACAAGTAAACAATAAGACTTGCTAAGAGCTTTGCAGATCTTAACCATTTCCTTGGTTTATATATAACTTTTAAAATTAATTATATTGTCACTGTCCAGTATATGTCTTCATAGATAGCAAATTCCAAAATCAGCCTCCCAGTGGAAAATTCACCCATGCAGATGATCAACTGTGAAAATCTGCGTGCAAGTTTGTGGACGAGCAGCAAATTTAGCATCTACGGCATGGATTTCAGATTCAACAATTTCATCTCAAGGCCCATATTAACTGAAAATTGCTCCGGGGGAATTATAAGCTGACATCTGCAAAGAATGTGCAGAATTGTTATCCAACACCTGCCTCTCCAGTTAAGAATACTGACCTTTCTGAAGTTTTAAGGAAGGATAGTTTTTAAATTTGTTTCTCTTCAGTTACTTTAAAATCAATCTTTCCATCGTCCTTGGACATTCAACCCTAAATCACATGGTGCACTCTCTCAATTTAATTACATCAAGCTGAATTAAGTAGCAAGGAAAGGTTGGCAGAAATAGCTTACAAAGAAAGGCCTGGGGGTAACGTCATGGAGGCAGAAAAAGCAGACATCTGAGTGTGGTGGTCCTCTTTGCTGGGCTGCCATTCCTCTATAGTTGCTCTTTTTAACAGAGAACTAAGAACGCTTGATGCCTGTATTTCTCAGGGGGTTCTGGGAATTTGAAGAGGCCAAATTTTCCTACCTGCAGCTTGAAGATTAAGGACTTAGAGACTTCTGGAGAAGCTGCGTCTCCCAAGCTACTGATGGACTGAGGACAGGAACTACTGACTGCTAAAATGGAAAAAAACAGACCCAGTTGCAGGTCATCCTGCTCCTTGGATGGCAGCTGTCCACCATGACATGGTGGGATATTTATGGCAAATAAACCTCTAACGATGGGGAAGAATTTGAAACAAAAGGAATGTGAATTCCTAGGTCTTGCTGGGGGAAGACATGTTTAGAAAAGTATTAATTCATTAGAAGAATTGCTTTCAAATAAAACCTAAATTAACCAAAATCTTCAGTGAATGTGCATTAAAAAAACTTAAATTCCTCATTAACTGTTATCTTTATAAATTGTATTAGTTTCCCGTTGCTGCTGTAACAAATTATCACAAACTTAGTGGCTTAAAACAACACAAATTTATTCTCTTACAGCCCGGAGGCCAGAGTCAGAAGTAAATTGAATTGTACAGGGATAAAATCAAGGTGTAGGCAGGACTGGTTTCTTCCAGAAACTCCAGGAGAGAATTAGTCTGTTCCTTGCTCCTTCCAGCTTCCAGAGACTGTTGATATTCCTTGGCTCATGGCCATATCACTCCCACCTCTGCTTCTGTCATTGTATTACCTTGTCATCCGACTCTGGCTCCTCCATGTCCCTTTTACACAGAGATTACATCGGTCCTACCGAAACACTCCAGGATAATCTACCCATCTCAAGACCCTTAATTACATCTGCCAAATCCGCTTGCCATGGGAGATAACTTTGACAGGTTTGGGGGATTCATATGTGGGTATCTTCGGGGCCATTATTCAGCCCATGACACAATTCAACTCTTCTTTTTCAGCCATTGCTGTTCTTAAGGCTTTCTTACTAATAAGTCTACTTTCTTGACTTGTAAGTTATGCACTATGCTAAAAACATGGAATCTTTGCTGTACAAGGATTTTCAGTGCCCAGGGCCATTACTGTGGACAGTGAATTTTCACTGAGGAGTATTAAAGATGCCAAACAGCAGCAAGGCTGTACTCTAATGGGGGCGGGGGTTGGTTCAATGTATAGTTCCAATGGCCAGGGCTCTGTCAGAACAAAGGTGTCTAAGGCAGAAGACTGCCTAGTGCCATCCCACAGCAGGAAGGAAGTTTCGGGGCCCAGAAAGCAGGACTTGGCTTAAGATGACTACACCAAGGATAATCCCAGAATGTTAGGTAGGACTTTGAAAATCACGGGCTCCAGACTTTTCCCTCTGCTGATGAGGAAGCCCAGTCCCGGGAGAAGTGAGGAGACTCACTCAGGGGCTCTTAGCAAGACGGTGGCAGAGCCAATATTTGAACCCATCTCTGCCTTGTGGCACTGTGTCTGTTACATTCCACCATGGTACCCTCTACAGAAAAGATGTACACTTCACTCAGCCCAGACCCAGCAACTCAGGGTTCTTCTATTTTGCCATCAATTAGGAAAAGAGGAAAGTTTCACATTTCCCACATGATTTCATTTAGGTGTAAGCAGCTCTCCACCTAAAACTCAGCCCTTTTCACAGCATGTGAACAAGAATCAGGATGGGCGGGTGACCCCTGACTTCAGACTTATGAGGGCGGGTGCCTCCACAATCCCATTTTCCTCCCCTCACCCCGCCCTGCTGAAAGAAAGCTGCCACCCCTCCAGGGAACAAGGGAACACTCATCTGTTGAACAGGGGTGAGGGGAGTGGGGGGTTTGGGGGGGTTTAGCAGGCAAACCTACTCCAGTCAGCTTGATAGAATCTTTCCAGACATGAAAAATATAATTATATAATTAAAAAGTAATAATTATATAATTAATAACAGTATTAATTATCAGGGCTTCCCACTTTCCCTAGTGACTCTTCACCAAACTTCAGTGGCTACAGCCCTGCAGGTTGCCAATGTCCGGCTCTTCAACAGTGAATGAGGAATGAGAAGGAACAATGCAGTCAGTGTTCAAATCGAGAGAGCGCTCATTTCCTCTCCCCGCGGCACCCCAACATACCTGTATTCAGAAAACTCGTCACTCCTCAATCTAATTCATTTATCTATTGACCAGGCACCTTTTGTACAGCATGCTTTAATCCCAAGAGCTTTTGTGGCTGGAATGCTTTTTAAGGACTCTGTTGAGAATGGGAGAGGGATCTCAATGCCTCAAGCAAAAGTGGCCCCAGACTTGAAGAAGGTTAAAGAACCCCATCTCCCCCTCCTGAATTCCGTATGCATTCTGAGGGTGGTATTTTTCATGCCAGGGTGAGGGCAGTGGCACTGATCTTCCACACACACCCCTGACAGTGACAGGAGAGGAGATTAACTTTGAACTTGCGCTTCCCAGCTCACAGTCAGAGCTGCCCAGAAGGCTATGCGGGAAGCAGCAGGTGCTTAAGGAGGCAAAGAGGCAAAAGCATGTTGTTAGGGAAAATTGTCCCCAAGCCCTGAATTGGCCTTTTATCACTGTCACTCTGGCTTATAAACCCCGGTAACGTGTGGCTTTCAAGAAGGGGGACCTAAGTTCAGTGCCCGATGCCCTGCCAAGAGCTTTATAATGCATAGAATAAAAAAGACAAAATGTTTCTCCAGTCACATTGCTTTTCCTCCCCACCCAACTCCCTTCCCTGGGGAAGAATCATAAACACAGACAGCAGAATGATGCTCCTTTATTATTTTGCCGAGTTCTTTCCCTGCAGATGACCTATAGAAGTGATTTAACATAGACCTGCTGGAGTTCCCACACTTTCCGTGGGCTCCTCAAGCCGAGGCTGGTTGATTTCTTTGGGTTGTTATAACTATGACCTGCTCCATTAAGTAGCAAACAAAGTCCAGCTGGATATATCAAGCTCAGCTGGACTCTTTGCTTTCACACAACCTGCTTGATTAGGAGAATCGCTGTGCCCTTGTCACGCGGTGCCCCGTGCAGTCTGCAAAGATTGGGCTGCCATTGATTTCTGCATAATATGGATTCACACTGCCTTTCCACAACAGTGTGGCTTTCACACCCCACAATAACCTAGCAAGGATTGTTTCTTTTTTTTTTTTTCTTTTCTTTCCAGTCTTCTGCTGCTTCAGACTTACACTGGGGGTTAGTTCTAAAAATGAGTCACTCCTGGAGGTCATGTGTGGCTTATTATCCAGCACTTTACGACACATTAATTGCAACTTGATTTAGACGTTTCCCATTTGGTGACTTAGTTACGATCATACAAACATGTCATGCTCTAAGTCAATAACTCGGGAGCAGAAAGAGGGCCAAACGATTGCAAGTGACTGGTCCTTCTCAGGGGAGGGACCAGGGCAATTGTTACAGTAGCTCGATGTTATTTGTTTACTGAGAAGTGGTGTTTATCTGGCTCCTCTTCTTAGAGTGGTTATCCATCCTGGGCCTGTCTTCCGTAACTGCACCTTCTTTCTATGCCGATGTTTTTCTAATAAAATTATGAAGCTTAAAAAACAGGTAGAGAGATTTTATTAAACATTCCAAGACATTTGGCATACGATGCAAATCAGAGGGGTAAAATATGGGATTTGGTGGCCAAATCTTACCTAATTTACTCAATTGTTATTTTAATTTGTGGCCATCTTTTTAAAATCATTAAGGAAGAATAACTCAGACCCACATCATCATGTTCATTTTGGCATTGTGTGTATAGTGACTATTGCATACAGAGTGAAAATTGGAAAACAGCATAAGCATCCAGCGATGAGGATATAATAGATAAATCATGGCTCATTCATACTATGGAATAGTATTCAGTCATTAAAAATTATGTAGACTTATATTTGATTAGATGTTTATAATATTTTTAATGAGAGAAAGTCAAAAAACAAATTTAAAGCATAATTCTTTTTTTTACTTTAAAAAGACACACTTTAAATGTGAATATATGTGCATATTTTCTGGGAATATGTAATATCATTGAAAGGATTGTAAAGAACTATATTCCAATATGTTATTAGATGTTTTCCCTGAGCGGAGACACTGTAACTTTTAGTAAGTTGAACTATACGAAATTGCTGAGAGCCTACCATTTTGCCCTACAGAACATCATTTCATACAGTTCAGTCTAATTTTCTTATTGTGCTTTTATGCATTTTTAAATATTGCTCATACTTTATGCTCACAGTAAGGAAAGTTTCATTATTCTAGTGTAATTCTCTGAACTTGTATTATGAGGGCACTCGTCATCTTGTGTTGTAATTCTGCATTTGTTCTCTTTTTTCTCTCTACCCACCCCTGCAATTTGCCTACCACTAAACCAGAGTCTAAGTATCTTTTATTTCTATGTCCACAATGCTTAGCACAGTGCTTGAATCTAGTAGACAGCAACAAAATTTTGTTTAATGAGTGAAAAATGCCTTATGATTGTGAAACTAAGAAGAAATTGCCTTGAATCGACTAGAGAGCATCAAGGCATACACACCTGTGTGCACTGATGACCCTGAGCAGAAATGCCTTTGGAATTGTTTATCCAAGTACAGGTAGACTAGTCCTGATCTAGGGGTATTTGTGGTCATCGTCTCTTGAAGAAGGCAGTACCCACTGTTAGACACAGAATTTTGTTGTTAAAGTTTTTTTTTTTTTTTTTAAAGATTTTATTTATTCATTTGAGACACAGAGATACAGAGAGAGAGAGAGCATGAGCAGTGGGAGAGGCAGAGGGAGAGGGAGAAGCAGACTCCCGGCTGAGCCAGGAGCCCGATGTAGGGCTCGATCCCAGGACTCTGGGATCATGACCTGAGCCGAAGGCAGACGCTTAACCATCTGAGCCACCCAGGCGCCCCTGTTGTTAAAGTTTTATTGTGTAGTTTTTGTTTTTGAATATATGACATAACTAGCATTTAATAATTATATAATAAGGCCAAAATAATAGTCTTTGTTCTACATGGAGAGGTACTAAAATAGATGATCAAATCCTCCCAGTCTACAACAAATCCAAGTATTTTGAATAATACAGCTCACTTTAATATGAGAGAGAGACAGACAGAAACAGAGAAAGGGAGGGAAGGGAGAAGGGAGGAAGGAAGGAAAGAAGGAACGATGGAAGGAAGGAGGGAGAAGGAAGAAAGAAGAAGGGAAGGAGGGAGCAGGGAAGAGAAGCAAAAAATACAATAAGAGGTCAAGGTGATTCTGTGTAACTGGATAAACTGTTCATCAGGATTTTCCTGCATTGATATATTGCACACTGCACACTATCTACATAAGACTGTCTGAATGTCTACCTACGTCCTGAAGTCCTTCTATTTTTTTTTTTTTAAAGATTTTATTTATTTGACAGAGAGAGAGACAGCGAGAGCAGGAACACAAGCAGGGGGAGTGGGAGAGGGAGAAGCAGGCTTCCCGCCGAGCAGGGAGCCCGATGTGGGACTCGATCCCAGGACCCTGGGATCATGACCTGAGCCGAAGGCAGACGCTTAACGACTGAGCCACCCAGGCGCCCCTGAAGTCCTTCTAGAAGAAGTAGTTGACATGCTGGATTTAGAAGGCCGAAAGTGATTTAACTTATTGGAAATGGATGGCATGAGTAAGACCAAAATTAGCCAATTGAGAGCAATTCTAGGGTGCAAACTAGCTGAACTTCTATGAGAGGTACTGAGCAGGGACCAGTGGGAAAATGAGGCAAAGTTGTATGGGAGAAGAAACAGCTGGACTTTGCAGCCCATAATTAGGATCCTGAGCTTGGTGAAGTGTTTTAAGGAATAAAATAATGGCACCAAAGATTACTTCTTTAGAAGTGTTAAGAATTGACTGTACATAGGGAAATCACCAATAAATTCAGGAAAAGTTTGAATATGATGGCATGATATGAGTAGTGGGGGCAGAGGAGAAAGGAGTAGAAAAGAACGGATATTTTATCTATTCTTTTCTACTCCTTTAACTCCTTAAACTAAATCTTAAGGAAAGTCTATATTGAAAAATAAAATGGTAGAATAACTGAACTGTTTCAAAACCTAGAGCACATTAAACAAGTAGTTCAACCAATTTTCTCTTATAGGTGTTGTTTGGTGTTTCCCAGGAAGACATTGGGCACCTTGCAAGAAATGTTGGAATGATGCCACATTTGCATCATCCGTTCCATAAACTGCACCGAAATGAAGACCTGCCTAAAGGTGTGGAAACACACTAGGGCCATTTCTCTTTGCCCAACACAAATTCCCTCTGAACTTCACCCAAGTTCACCAATAGCAGTCATTTTGGTTGTGAGTTCTGTCTTTTCATGTTAGCTTTTAACTGACAGCTACCGGGTACATGGGACTTGATAGAAACCCTTGTGTCTTCCCACATTTCGAATGAACAGTCCAGAAATAAGTAGGAGGCAACATAAAAACCTGAGGTGAAAGAATAACTGGGAAATTTAATAAAGAAGAAATGACATGTTCAATTTGAGAATGAAATTGCTTTACCAGAACAAAATTCAGTAAGATTTGAAGCCCAGCCTCCAGTGCTACCACGGTGTGAAGAAACCTACCTCCGATTCTGAGCTGGAGTTTAAAGAGTCATTAAAAAGCAAAGCAAGACGAACAAAAACAAAAGCAACCATGTGCGATAAGACTCCAAATCATTTGATGTTAAGTTTTACGAGGAGTGTTTCTTCAGTGTTTTTTTCTATGTTAAATTTTATTAAATTTACTTTTTATATCACACAGCTGAATGCTATTCATTGAGCAGATACTCCAACCATTCTTTTTAGATTCTCTGGTTTGCAGCTAAATCAATATTTTCTTGAAATGAAAATATAATTTGAATTCTTCAGAGGTCAAAATATTTTGAAGAAAAACACCCGTGGTAATTGCAACCTACTAGTTGGATGCCAAAATCAATGGCAGCAACGTTTCTGCAGAGAGGATTCCCTTTAGCATGGAGTTGCCCTTTGTCTTACTTCTTCCCATGAAAAGATGAAGCTCATTCCATCCATGTTTAGGGCCAGTGCTCTGCAGAGAACAAGAATCTTCTACATTAGATCTCTATAGTTTCCTAAACTCTTAATGGTCACGCTCTCATTAATTCATTAAAATAATTCTATGAGTGCGTTAAAAGTAAGAAGGCTGCCTTACTCTCATAAACATCACCGCAGCATAGCGCAATGCCTGGTTAGTTATTCAATGAACATTCGCAGACTCGGTGGAATAAATATTACTAGCCTCACTTTATAGGTGAAGATACTAAGATCAGGAGAAAATGTGTCTAAGATGTTATAATAATTGAAAAGCAGAACCAAGAATCATCTGAATCTTCTGATTCCAAATCTTTTCTTACTAGAACATGCTGCTCCAAGATTTGCCACCCTGACGATTTTGCTGGCTAAGATGAGACGCTAGGATTCACATGTAATTCTACAGAAATAAGTAATATGGTAAACTCTAAACAGTCTTTTTGAAGAATGTGAGGCAATATTAATGACAATGTGAATAATATTCAATCTCTACAGATTCAATCTCCACTTGTCCAGTCCACACCCCTTTTAATTATGGGTTTATGTGATTTAAGAGTTCAATCGGATTGATTAATAAGGAGATACTTCCATAGTGTTTGAGAAACACTTTCCTGTAAGAGATTATGACTCTGCTATTACTGGGCTCTGCTATTACTCCCCCTCTCTGGACCACTCTGCAGCTTGGACGTCTATGGTACCACTTCCCAGCTTTATGGGAATAATAAACTTATTTTGTTTGAATTTCACGAAGCTTCAACTCTACTCCTAAATATGCTACATAGCCATTTTAAAGACTGTTTCAAAACATTCTGCAATGTCTATAAAGTCTTCCCAACTTGGTTAACAAGAAGAAAAAACAAGACCGCGGGATAAGGTTTCTTAAAGCGCAATGCCTACTGGGCCCACGGTACTACCTGGGCATGTGTTAGAAACACGGATTCTGTGGCCACACCAAGACCTGCTGATTCAGAGGTTAGATGTAGAGCCCAGAAATCTGTGTTTTAACACGTCCTGCAGGGGATGCTGATGGCCACTCAGGTCTGAAGAACCACTTCTCTGCAATATGGACTACAGCTTTTTGGATCCTCAGCTAGAAAAAAAAATTAAAAATAAATTTAAAAAAAGAGATCTCCCCTAGGAAAAGAAGACAACCTAAACGAAGAAAGAGTAAAAGAGTGAGGTAACTTTGTCCTCAGAGGGAATTATCGAGTGCCCTCAAGGGGCCAAATTGCAGGGCTTACATTTCTAGATAAATGTTCCTTTAGGGTCCTAATAAAATGTCTCCTTAAAGCCTCCTTTTGACCTTCACCATCTTGCCCATAGTATAATACTGATATTATCTTAGGTGACTTATCTGTGTTACTCATGTCAGGTGAGTTTTTTTGTTTTACAGAACTTGTCCCTGTAAAAAATTTAAGACAACCATTTTCAAACATCTAGCACTTGATTTTGAGTCATTCTTTGGCAAAAAAACACACAAAAAACAAAAAACAAAACAAAAAAACCCCAACTCTTTCAGAAATGGTTTTAATTTGATGGAGCAATAGTTACTGGACTAATTTCTGATGGGAAAATTACAAATGTAAATAAATTAGAATAGACCAGGTTACTATTCAGGAGAAATTCTTGACATTCAAACAGTAACTTTATAATGTCAAAATAACCGGTAGGTATTAATCAGTATCTGAGCTATGTAAATATTTGCTTGTTTCCATAGTGATTGGCAAGCCCAGATACAGAAAAAAATCCACACATGTTATCACTTCCTAATAATATGATCATAAAAACACGACTCAGACCAGACTGAGAGGAGAATAAACACCATTAATTAAAAGATTTATAAAATAGAGGAGGAGGTGACAAGTGAAGTATTGAGTGCAAAAATGCACAAAGGAGGTAAACCATACCTTTTTTTTTTTTAATTCTGAAGGAAACTTGAGCAACCCTTAATTATCTTCCAAAATGTTATTTGAAATTTTCCAAAAATAAAACATCTGACAACTGCTCCAAGCGCACCGCACCCCCACCCACAAAACATACACTTTTAAAGTGGATACACAGCCATGGCTGTGAAGTGTGTTTGAAAAAAAGTGAGACTGTTGGCATTTCACTTGAAATCAACTGAGAAGTTCTTTACTAAAGAAGTGAGAAGCTTAAAGCTGTTCTCCCAAGCTTTAGGGGAGTACAGCATATTACGGAAGAGGAGCATTTGGTCAAAGAGTAAATTAGTAGTGTGGTTCACACATTGCACGAGAAATCTACACAGGAACCACAGTTGTCTTAAATAATCAGTCCCGTTAACGGGCCTTTGGTTATGAAATTTCTTCACAAAGCAGTCACCAGCGCAAAGGCTGTTTTTAGAAACAGGCTTTTGTTCTTCTGGTATCTGCTAGGATAATGCGGCACCTTTCCCCCCGCCCCGAATGATTTCTAAAAATAAAAACAAACACAAAAAGCACAAACACACCCTCAAGTAGCAAGAGAAGAAATGAACATGCCACAGAAGGTTATTTCAATAGGTACTTAGTTAAATAGACACTCAAGGGGGAAATGCAGACGCAGATCCTAAATGGAGAAAAGTCCAAATTGAAGACTATTCTGAATGATCCTTTTCTGAGCACATGGTAAGACCAAATTTAAAGCAGCTTACTAAGGGGAGAAATTGAAGGGATTATACAGCTATTGGAGACTATCTCATATATATATGCAAATATACAAGTTAATAAAATATTTAAATAGCATTAAAACAAACTATATAAATTATAAAGGGACAATGAAGAATTCCTAAAAAAAAACCAAAAAACAATACCCAGATCACTGACAGATTTGATTCTGCAACTCAATATAAATTTTTAAACAGAAAACTTGATAAGCAAAGTTAACATAGCAGCAGAATAGAAGAAAATATATGTGAACCCTGTAATAGACAAATACTTTGCATCCTTAAGATACAAAGAATTACTATAAATCAATAAGGAAGAGGCAAGCAATAGGGGAAAAACAAAAAACAGACTAAAGAATGTACAGGAAAAAGGTAAATCTAATAAATATTCGAAAATGTGATCACTACACTAGCACTGAGTGACTTTATAATTAGAAGAACAATTATACTATTTCCACCCATCAGATCGACAAAAATGTTAAAGATTAAAAACACCCAGTGTCGCCAGACGTGGGCTCACTTATACAGTGTGGATACAAATGGATAGCGTTTTTAAGGACATTTTTGCATCACCTTTCATAGTTTGAAATGTGTTTGGCTTTTGATCCAGCAAGTCAACTGCTAGGAATCTGTACTACAGAAAAATCACATACTTGCTCAGAGATTCATCACAATGCACTGTGGTGTTTTGCAATGATGGAAAATTAGAAATAATCTCAATGCCCATCAAAAGTGAAATAAATGGTTAAAGAAATGATGCTTTAGGTAAGAGATACATACAGCCCTCTGTTTATTGCAGCATTATTTACAATAGCCAAATGATGGAAGCAGCCCTAGTGTCCACTGACTGATGAGTGGATAAGGAGGATGTGGTGTATATATACAATGGGGATATTACTCAGCTATAAAAGAATGAAATCTTGCCATTTGCAATGAAATGGATGGAGCTAGAGCGTATTATGCTAAGCAAAGTAAGCCAGTCAGAGAAAGACAAATACCATATGATTTCATGCATATGTGGAATTTAAGAAACAAAACAAATGAGCAAAGGGGGAAAAGAGAGAGAGAAAGAGAGACAATTCATGAAACAGACTCTTAACTATAGAGAACAAACTGATGGTTACCAGAGGGAAGGTGGGTGGGGATGATGGGGATTTAGAGTATACTCATCTTAATGAGCATCAGGTGATGCATGGAAGTTTTGAATTACCCACCATATTGTACACCTGAAACTAATATAACACTGTATGTTAACTATACTGGAATTGAAATAAACTTAATTTAAAAATATCATGCTTTATGTAGAATACTGACTATTTACAGCCATATATTAACTAAATAAAGTAAAGCAAACTATTACTTGAATTATTCCTTAAGAGGAGAGTGAGACCGGGGCGCCTGGGTGGCTCAGTTGGTTGAGCGGCTGCCTTCGGCTCAGGTCATGATCCTGGAGTCCCTGGATCGAGTCCCGCATCGGGCTCCCTGCTCGGCGGGGAGCCTGCTTCTCCCTCTGACCCTCCCCCCTCTCATGTGCTCTCTGTCTCTCTCATTCTCTCTGTCTCAAATAAATAAATAAAATCTTTAAAAAAAAAAAAAAAAGAGGAGAGTGAGACTAAAGAAATTTAAGGAATGGAGGGAGCAAATTAAAGGAAACTTTGATTTTTACTTTGTATGGTAATATTATTACCATAATATTTTTTTAAAATCTAAACTATGGAGCGCCTGGGTGGCTCAGTCAGTTAAGTGTCCGACTCTGGATTTTGGCTCCGGTCATGATCTCAGGGTCATGAGATCAAGCCCCTCATTGGGCTCCACAATGGGCATGGAGCCTGCTTAAGATTCTCTCTCTCCCTCATCCTCTGCTCCTCCCCCCAGCTCATGTGCATGCTCTATCTAAAAAAAATTTTTAAAAATTGAACGACGATCGGATACACATAAAATTTCCCATGTTAACCATTTTAAGTGCACAGCTCAGCGGCATTAAGTACATTCCCATTATTGTGCCACCAGCACCACCATCCATCTCAGAACCTTCACAACTTCCCAAACTAAAGCTCTGTGCGCAATTAACAACGACTCCCCATTTCTCTCTCTCCACGCGGCCCCTGGAAATCACCATTCTACTTTCCGTGTCTATGAATGTGACTACTCATGGTAGCTTGGCAGAGTTCAGGACATACTACCCCAAAATAAAGCCACTTGGCACATTGAATATTTTCAGCTAAAGGAATTTGAGAAACAGCAGGTGCAGGAAGGACTCTCTGACCTTCCCCTGAAGTAGGTTAGAGACCCTCGTGTGAGAGGTGCCCTCTGGGTACCTGGTGGAAAGGAGCATCCTGACCTCCAAGACAGAGGGACGCCAAAAGGAGTCTGAACAAACAGGCATTGCTGCTCTCCCACTTCCCTATAATTAGCTCCTACCTATCCCATTGTCCTATCACATTTTTCCATGACTCTCCATCCTCATCAAAGCTGGTCTAAAAACACTCAGGTTTCACTGCTTCTTTGGGTCCTTGTTTCCTTGTGATGGTTCCTGTGTCACCCAAAACTTATATTTAATAAATCAATATGCTTTTGTCTTGTCAATTTGTCTTTTGTTATAGGGCCCCTGGCTAGGAATTTGAAAGAGTAGAGGGAAAAATATTTTTCCTCTTCTACAATGTCTTGTAAACAGATGCTATTATTTGTCCTTTTGTAGCTGGCTTATTTCACTGAGCATAACATCCTCAATATTCCTCCTTGGTTAACATGTAGCAGAATTGCTTTCCTTTTTAAGGCAGAATAATATTCCACTGTATGTATTCCACAGGTATTTTTAATAATACACATGAAATCTTACTTCTATCATATAAACAATTAAAGTAAAAATAAAACTTAAAACTGTGCCTCCAAGGGTACATTTATGAAAATCCTTGTGTCAAAATACTTCTTGGCAACAATAATGACAAATTCCAAGGAAATTACATCTTGATTGAATATGTATTTCTATAGTCTGAAAACATATACTTACTTGTTTTCACTTAGCTGATTTGGGAGAGAACTGTAAAACCTGGTAGAGTTTGAAAATGAAGAAATACAGAGAACAGAGAGAGAATCTTCTATTGAATGATTAGTTATGTGCTAGGCACTGTTGTAAGTACCTTGCATTTTTAAACTCACTTAATTGTCAGTTACCCTGTGTGGTAGATCTTATTATTGCCCCCAGTTTACCAGGGTCCTATGACTTCCCCAGGTGCTATGGTTGTTAACAATTGAACACCTGCCCTCCAACTACAGAGCCCACACTCTTAGTTCTCAACACACCTGAGTATTCTATTTAGGACGTTACCACATCTGTTTACGAGGCTTGGGAGGTGGAATTTCCAAAAGATTTTGCATTAATTTTATGCTTCCTATCAATTCAGTTGTAGATACTAATCAATGAAATGACCATCAGGGGAGATGTCCATAGAAGGAACTACGATAAACCAGCCTGGAGGGAAAGACAGTGTAGACGTGATTGTGGTCAAAGTCAAGGCCTTGATGATCACAGGTTTGTGAGATTTGTTTCTTCACTTTTTTTTTTTTTTAAGATTTACTTATTTATTTGAGAGAGAGAAAGAAAGAGAGAGAGAGAGAGCATGCAACGGGGAGGGGCCGAGGGAGAAGGAGAGAAAGTCTTAAGCAGACTCCCCACTGAAAGCTGATGCTGAGGCAGGGCTCAATCTCATGACCCTGAGATTATGACCTGAGCCGAAACCAAGTGTCAGTCACTTAACTAACTGCGCCACCCAGGCACCCCTATTTCTTCACTTTTTAAAATGTTTATGGATTGCTGGGGCGTCTGGGTGGCTCAGTCGGTTAAGAGTCCAACTCTTGATTTCTGTTCAGGTCCTGTTCTCAGGGTCATGCTGTTGAGCCCTGTGTTGGGCTCCACACTCAGTGCAGAGTCTGCTTGAGATTCTCTCTCTCTCCCTCTGCTCCTCCCCCTGCTTGCTTGCTCTCTCTCTCTCTCTCTCACTGTCAAAATAAATAAACAAAATCTTTTAAAAAAAATGTTTGTGGATTGCCAAGCAAATGTATACTGAAGTCAAAAACTGCCTTCTCTTCCCAAAGATACACATTCCAGAAACATCTAGAGAAGACTGAATTAACAAACAATTGACTCATTTGCTTCAAATTAATTCTCATGTCTTCTTATTATAGATGTGGACTGTTTGGCAGGCCCCACATTTATAGTTTTGATAAATACATGTAAACAAACAATGAAGTTGTTCATGATCTGATCCTTTCTCTACAAAAAGTTGAACGCCACAAAACATGTGGGAAACCCTGTGAAGATGGGAAAAATCTCTCTGTAAATGGACTGAGAAACATTGACAAAAGAAACACTTCCCTGATTCTTTGCCATAGATTTCCACTGAATGCCCCCAGGGAGCTTACAGTCAAGCAGGAACAATGGACATTACACAGACTAACACATAAATATATGTGATTGCAAGGTATGATACGTTCTAGGAAAGAAATGCACAGTGTGTTATGAGAGGAGAGGCGTGGCTTGATTTAGACTGGGGGTTCTGGGGAGGCAGAAAAGTCTGAAAAGTGACATTTACACCCAGACTGGAAGGATGAGTGGGTATGGTGAAGTGTAGAGGAGTGGGGTTGGAGATTTTGAGATTGGGAAGGGTTTGGTCCAGCAGAGATCGGACAGGACAGTGGCACCAGATAGCCAGGAATCCTGGTTTTGCTGGCCATGTTGGATTTGGACTGTTTTCTGTGCCATGGGAAGCCAGTGATCTGAGGGAAGAGTTGAGATCTAATTTGCAATTTAAAAGAACCCTAGAGGGGCGCCTGGGGGGCTCAGTCGTTAAGTGTTTGCCTTTGGCTCAGGTCATGATCGAGCCCCACATCAGGTTCCCTGCTCCGTGGGAAGCCTGCTTCTCCCTCTCCCACTCCCCCTGCTTGTGTTCCTGCTCTCACTAACTCTCTCTCTCTCTGTCAAATAAATAAAATCTTTAAAAAAAATTTAAAAATTAAAAAATAAATAAATACAAGAACATTAGATGCTGCCAAATGGAGCAGGCATTATATTGGGGTAAGCAAAAAGGAAGGAAGAGGCCTCTGCAGGGGTCCTATGGGATAGCCTGCCCTTTGGACTAAGGTGCTGACAGTGAAGGTGAAGGTTGAGGCAGATCTAAGAGGTATTTTTGAGATGATAAATACTCATGCCCTCCCTGCCATGTCCCAATAATAAATCTACACTTCTTTTTTTTTTTTTTTTAATCCCAGATGGTTTAAGTGGAATTCTGTTATTTACTACCAAAGGAATCAGGACTACTGATCAGTCTATGCCTGTTCAAGTGTCTGAGCCTTGGAGTAGGTGCTCCCACCAGTAAGGATGCCACTACCCCCTTTCCAGGTGGAAATTTTCCCAGTAAGGCCCAATTAACTTGCTCAGAATTGGTTACCCACTCTAAGTCCCCGTCCCGCTGCATATGCACCTCTGTTTATTGCATGATATGTGTTGGTCTGTCTATCCAGCCCCTGGCACATAGGTTTACTCAATAAATGTTTGAATGAAGCAAGAACGCAAGGCTATAGGAAGAGAGGGAAGGGCAAAGAGGGGAAGAAGGAGGAAAGTAGAAGACAACTGGCTTTTCTTGATCACTCCTGCTTTGATCAGCACCAAAGATGTTAGTGGGAAGCAGTGGGCAATCCACTCTAATCTGGCTGGCTACTTCTGCAGAAATCACAGTTTCATTGGGACAGGGCTGATCAGGGACTGGCCACCCTTGAGATTCCTCTCCCCCATCAGAAGCTCAGTTGCTTCTCAGACACGGAAGTGATGTACAGGAGCATGTTCTCTCACTCCTCCCCCAGACGATGTCCCTTCTTCCCTGGTCCCTGAGAAGTTGGTAGCTCCAGCTGAAGCCTTGGGCTAATCTGGCAAGCTTGCTCCTTTTCAAGTATTTTGTGCCCTCCGCTTGAGAAGGCTTGGCAACCTATTTGTCCCCAGAGCCTTTCTATCAGGGCACTGGGTGGGCATGGAGTTCTCAGTGAACAGTCATTTACCAAACAAGCCCCACCCTGGGTGAGCCCAGAATCTCGCTGCAGGTGGAGTGCACACCCACTCCGGGGGGCTTCCGTGAGTTTAGAAAAAAATTAAGTTGGAATCTGCATTCTAACTCACAGGGCTGCATAAACAAATGGACACTCCAAATACAACCACAGCTAGGCTCAGACTATGGCCACAAAGAAGCCATTTCCAATCTGTTTAGACCACGAACATCCAGCTATTTGGCATCGTGGAGACCAAGTATTTGGACCACCGTATTTCTCTCCTTTTTGATCGATGTCCTATAGGCAGGTCACTGGATATTGTCTTTCCTAAAAGTCAGAGGAAACAAGTGTAGATGGCGGTCCCTGGAAGGGTGTGGAATGAAGGGAAGCTCTCTGTCCCACTTGGTGAAAACTGTCAAGCTTAATAGAATACATTTTATATTGTAAATATATCATTTATTTGTGCTTTCAAGGGGCTCCCTAAGCACTGTATCCTCTCTGCTCTGTCATCCTTCATGGTTAAAGGTCAGATATATCCAGGGAACAAAGACCCACACTCAAATATGTTACAGGTAAAGTCATGTTTTTAAACCAATGCTAACTCCTTAGGTCTAGCTTTAAGTTTATAACTCTCAATTTCTCTTGGTATGAAGAACAGAACCAAATGCTGATGAGTCAGTGTTGCTCATGTTCAGAACCAGAACCAGCTGAAAATTTTCCAGAAAAAAAAGCTTAAATAAATACTTCCTAGAATCAAATAATTTATTTATTTTTTCTAAAATAATTAGAACAAAATTGGGAGGGGGTGGTCGGGTGAGAAAATTTGACATAAAAAAAATTCACATAGTTTGGGAGTTTTGTGGAAAGCTGGAAAAGAAAAATAGACACTACTCTCTCTCTCTCTCTAGGAATTTGCTCTCCAAAACAAAAAATATTGATACAGGCTCACAACAAAAGACACATAGACAACTGCACAAACATTAAAAAAATAATTAAACAAGAGACCCAAATATTGATAGAAACGCTTCCTCAGACTTGTAGAATTTGTTTTTGCTGCACATTTACTTTTCTCACTTTCCTTTTATATCAAAGAGGCATGTGGCTGAGAAAGTCCAGAGAAGAACAGATCAAAGGCTGGCTGGAGAGAGCAGGGGCCCCGGGGCCCGGGGAAGGGTCCCTGCAGGTCCTTCCTGGAGAGAGGTGGCAGAGTCCATGGCTAGAACAGTGTCTTGCCAGGGAAGAACTGGGTTCTACACCTGCCCGCCACCAATTTTCTAAAACTTGGGTTGTGGTGCCTTGAATCTGGGAAACGGAAGTGATAATCACCCACTCGGGTTATTTCACCCTGTTGTTGGAGAACAAAAGGAGGCAATTGGTGAGAACACACTTTAAACAACCATGTAAAGATACCTATGGGAGGCTTACCTTTAGAGCCTTCTGGAAGGCTCTTTCTTTAGGCACTAGCTATTTTGTCCAGACAAAATTCTAGAATCCAGGATTCTAGCATTGTTTCCTGCTGTTCACAATAAGCCTAAATACATCCAGAAAGAAAAGAGCCTCGTTGTGTTAAAAAAAAAAAAAAAGTAAGGCTGTAAAAATTGCTGCTGAAATCTTGCTCAGCGAAGAAGATATTTATTCAAAGTAATGACTCACTGAAGAGAAAGGAAGAAGGAGCCTGGAGGAGAGAGAAGATTAGTTGGCAGTGAATATAATTCTCCGGGCTCTCTCCCGACATTTCTTCCTAAGAGATATTGTAATAGAAAGGAGAAGTCACCAAGAATGTAAAGGGGAGGGATGGTCCAGGGGTCTGGAAGAGTTTGAAAAATCTCCTAAAGGGAGAATATTGCCCCAGGGCGCATGGAGGGTGGAAGAGGGAAGGAATCTTTTTCTTGGTGAAAAGGGAAGCACAAAGCTGGTTCTTTTGGGAAAAGTGAGACACTAAGGGAGAGACCACGGTGACAATAGCTGGAGTTTTGGGGTTCCAAGGACTACTGTTTACGTCTTCCCTCTGCTTCCCATTACCTATGTGACCCCAGATAACTAGGTCAACTTTTTGCACTTCTGGGAATTGGGGGGCAGTAATAGAACATCTCTCAGAGGGTTGCAGTGAGGGATACAGAGGAGATCATTTGCAATCTTCCTAGCACATAGCAGGCACTCACATGGTATTTTTTCCCCCAGGAAAGGTCCACAGAATCAGAAATTGTTATGAGTGCATGAATTTTTCATTGATAACCATCGATGACGTATAGCCTCTTATTTAAAATGTGCTTAAGTATTTTGAAAGTAGTTTAATCAAACTTATACCAAAGTATAATTATACTTACAAGTGTAATTGCTAAGTAGGAGTCAGTTTAGGGAACCAGTCAATTACAAGTATAGCATTTGTCAACATGAATTAATCTCTATCATCAAAAGTCCTGGGGAAAATGTTTGACTTTTTTAGTCATTGAATAGACTTTACACTAACATGATATTGCTGCCAGTGAGGAATTTGAGAAGTCTGGAAATATTGAATTCACTTGCACAGATGAAGCACCTGCAAAAAAGAAGAAAAAAAAGGATGGGGGTTGGAGGGAATGTTGACAACAATTTAAATCAAAATGGAAGGCTCCCAGGTCCTGCTCCCAACTTAACATCCTCTATGACAGTTTGGGCTTTGATCTTTGTACATCTAACTTCTGACTCCAGGTTTGAGTCACTGAAGGAAGCACCTGGCTTTGATTTTAGCTGCTTCATTAAAAAGATTATAACCCAACTGTTGGCCTAAGTTTGTCCACAGAGCCAGAAATGTCAAGATGGGTCTCGGATCCCTGCAATGTCTCCTTGGGGAGCCTTGATAGACTGACCCCTACCAATCCAATGACCTCACAACACTTCATTCCACAATATTAGTGGCACTGACTAGATGCTGTGGACCACTCCAAGCCCTAAAGGTGGTTCTCCAAAGGCAGACAGAAAAGCTTAAAACAAGTTTCAGATGTGTGACTGTTTGTGAATATCTTCAAAAAAAATCTACTTCAAAGTTACACACACGCACACACAGAGATACACACACAGTTGGTGATTCCATCCATTCCAAGGAAGATGGGCAATGAGAAATGAGTGCAAAGTGTAAAATTCAGTTGCCACACTCCTAATGGAATTGAGTATCTATATTTTCTTAAATCATAAGGGTTTGTGCTTACTATATCACTAAAATTTCGAGTTTGATACCACACTAAAAAAACATTCAAATGTTTTTTTATATCAGTTAGAAATTGCATTCTTATGCACCACAGAGGACATGAAAAGTTCCATAATTCAGAACCCTTGGTTCTAAACAATGTCTTTGATCTGATGGGGCAGCACAGTAAATTGTTTTAATAAGATCCTTGAACAGGAGCACCTGAGTGGCTCAGTCGGCTAAGCCTCTGCCTTTGGCTCAGGTCATGATCCCAGGGTCCTGGGATTGAGCCCCGCGTAGGGCTCTCTGCTCAGTGGGAAGTCTGCTTCTCCCTCTGCCCCTCCCCCTGCTTGTGCACTCTCTCTCCCTCTCTCAAATAAAAAAGTAAAATCTTAAAAAAAAAACCAGGATCCTTGAACAAATTTTTAGGCCGCATTTAATTTAATTAAGCAAGAACTCATTTTCTAAGTCTCTAATCCTTCCCAAATAGAGAAGAGATTCCAAATACAAATGACAAAGTTAGAGTCATCTTCTCCAAGGCATCTTGCCACCTGGTTCATCTGGGAGCTCACCACATTCCTTACTCAGGGCCAGCAACACTGTACTCACCCAGGACCCTGTGTTCCGAAGAGCTCCATGCTTGGGATTTAAGCTCTATAGTTGCTGCCTTGAAACTCATAATTTTATGTTTGAATACACTTTGTAAGCAAAGTCCCCTAGGATAGTGGAGCTTGGGGGAGGGACAGGAGGGAGCATGGAGGGGAAAGTGGAGCACCAACACACAGGCTGTCCCACATCCTCCAGTCTGCCGGCATTAGCCCCACCTCCTGCTGCACCCAGCCCTACTTGGGTTTACTCTCCCCACCTCCTGGAAGGTGAGAGTATTGTCATCCACCCACTTCTGGACATCTCAACACCCAGGGTTCCCTCGAAGAGTCAGGGTTGGGCATGACGAGGTCATAGCATCTGCTGTGGGCAGCTCAGCAGGGATGAGAATTTTGCTCATCCCCATTCTGATACTTAGTGTACCCTTGGGTTTGGAGGTCACCATCTGCCATGGATTGGGGCAGAGAGTCTATGGGGAAGGGAGATGCCTGGCTTATCTTCCCACTCTGGTGGGGCCCAGCTTATAAATCCTGCCCATGGCAGGAGAGGGGAGTCCAGCAGTTGTCTGGCTTGAGTGTACTCAGTTTCTCTGACTTTCAAGGCAAGGATCCCCCAGGTGCCTATAAAGTCTGCAATCACCCCAAGAGTATCCATTGCAGGAGGGAGCGCTTCCCCAGGCTAGCTCTGTGCTTTAGGAGACGCTCTCCCTCCTTCCAACAGTTGTACATCTAGCTTGCTTTTGTCTTTCTAGTCAGCTTGAGGCACCTTGCAGGGACAAGCTACGGAAAACAAAATTCTATAAATTCAGTGATGCCACGTGCGAACCAAATGTTATGATATTTGCATTTAAAAAAAGACACTATGGGGCGCCTGGGTGGCTCAGTTGGTTAAGCGACTGCCTTCGGCTCAGGTCATGATCCTGGAGTCCCGGGATCGAGTCCCGCATCGGGCTCCCTGCTCAGCAGGAAGTCTGCTTCTCCCTCTGACCCTCCTCCCTCTCATGTTCTCTGTCTCTCATTCTCTCTCTTGCAAATAAATAAAATCTTAAAAAAAAAAAAAGAAAGAATTTAAAAAAAAAATAAAAAATAAAAAATAAAAAAAGACACTATACAATCTAAAGATGAATAAGAAAATTCATGTTCATAATATAAATTTTAATTTTTCTTGACTTAGAATAACATTAAATGACAAAAATTCATTGACAAGTTGAGACACAAAGGACAGAAGAAATGAAAAAACTTTATATATTAGTACTTTCAATTTTTTCTACTTTTTGAACAAGGGTGCTTACATTTTTATTTTACACTGGGTTCCCTCTACCCAGTGGAGGCTCAGGCAAAAGCTAGTATGGATAAAGAGTTTAAAAAAAAATCACAGTTTAAAATTTTCACTTCTCAGTTGATTGGTGAATAGTTGTGAGGACACAGGAATCTTTCCATTCCCAGATGATTACTTACATTTCTGATAGATCCCAAGGCCAGATCTTCTTTTCTTCTGTTTTCCTGTTTTCTTTTAGGAACTATTTTACATGTGGAGTTTTTCTCTTTCTAGGGCTCCTGTGTGGTTGGAACACAATTACTTGTGGAAAACCATAAAATATATACTCCACAACTCTTCATTTGTGAAGCTTTTTGTAAATATAAAACTTACAAAGCTATCTCCCAAATAGTCTAGTCTAAGAGTGATCAAAGAAATATACTCCATTAACAGGAAATAAAATTCAAAATAATTCAAATTCTTTATTTGGGCTTTTCATATTCAATGACAAGGCCCTTGGATATTCTTGAAATTCGATGTCTTTTTTTTTTTTTTAAAGATTTCATTTATTTATTTGACAGAGAGAGACACAGCGAGAGGGAACACAAACGGGGAGTGGGAGAGGGGGAAGCAGGCTTCCCGCCGAGCAAGGGAGCCCGATGCGGGGCTCGATCCCAGGACTCTGGGATCATGATCTGAGCCGAAGGCAGAGGCTTAACGACTGAGCCACCCAGGCGCCCTTTTTTTATTTTTAAAGATTTTATTTATTTATTTGACAGAGAGAGACACAACGAGAGAGGGAACACAAACAGGCTTCCCGCAGACAGGGAGACCTAGGCGGGGCTCGATCCCAGGACCCTGGGATCATGATCTGAGCCGAAGGCAGAGGCTTAACGACTGAGCCACCCAGGCGCCCCATTGAAATTCGATGT
>NC_138381.1:17387181-17409672 GCF_054177405.1 Leptonychotes weddellii | reverse complement strand
TTTTTTTTTTTTTTTAAGATTTTATTTATTTATTTGAGAGAGAGAACACAAGCAGGGTGAAGGGCAGAGGGAGAAGCAGGCTCCCCACTGAGCAGGGAGCCCGATGCAGGACTCGATCCCAGGACCCCGGGATCATGACCTGAGCCAAAGGCAGATGCTTAACCGACTGAGCCACCCAGGCGCCCAGATTCTGCGTTTCTAACAAGTTCCCAGGTGATGCTACTGCTGCTAGGCCAGGACCACACTTTGAAACCCACTGACTGTGTAGCAGTTTAAACTCTGATATAAAATAAATGGCAGAAAGAAACTTCATTTTCCTAGAGCTTTCTCGCACAAAGGAAGGATACTTAGCCTTATGATGTTCCTTGCACAGAGGAAAGATACTCACCTGCTAATAATTTTCTTTACATCTTCGGGCCCATTCTGCAGTGCCGGCCACAGCCGCCAAGACCAGCTCTTGCACAGGTCTGGTGGCCAGTTAGCCTCCTGTGCTCTGTGCGGGGGTGTCGAAACGGATCTGGGCACTTCTCATCCAACAACTGCAGTGACAGGAACTGCTCTCAAAAATGGGGATGACAACTCACTTTGACGTTCTTTGCAACCGTAGAAGTGGTTGAACGCTCTCAGTCAGCTTGGAGTTTCCAGTTACACAGAACAATGAGAATCACCAACCATGCTGCTAGAAGCCTGCTCAGTTTTGCTCTGGCATAAGTTAGTGTAGTAAACTCTTTTTTTTTTTTTTTACATGTGTTCATTATAAAAATAATTTTAAAAATTTACAGGCAATTTGGAAAAGAAGGGGTAAATGACCCATAATCTCACTACTCTCACAAAACTGATATTGGCATTCTGGTTTATTGCCTTCCAGTCTCATTTCTATTCATATTATTTAACATAGTCGTAATTTGTAATTACATTGTCAATAACTCTTCTTTTACTTAACATTATACAAGATAATAATCTGCGTAATTACTTAGACTTCAAATACAGAAGAGTCTTTAAATGTCCACAGCATTTCTCCCCGTCGGTATTATGAGACAATCAACGGTCATATTTAAGATAGACCCAGGCTTTCACTTGGATTCCAGGGGCTTTTTTGTTTGTTCATTTTTGCTCTACAGTATTTATTCAGATGGTTCAGTGCTTACCCCAAGAGGAGGGTGTCTTCTCAAGCTCTACTCAGAAATCTCCAAGTTCACAGATCAAAACCAGCGACCTGTCCTTTGGGTGGAGGCCAGCTCACTCCTTGGGTTTCACATTCCACTCCTTCACTCCTATTTCTGTCTCCACAGAACAGGGCAACAAAGGCGCTCCTTCATTCATTTCTTCATTATAAATGCTTCTTCCATTTATTTCGGGAAAGAAGCACCCTTTTCCCACCAGAATTCCTTCACCTTCTCATTCATGCATCTGAGTCCTACAGATCCTGCAGGCCACAGTGATGGAGTCTGCGTCCGAGCCCATTCAGACAAGAGTGCAGCTTCCCGTGGGGTGCTAACATGCCCTGTTCATGTTGGCTCTATTGTCCCAGGGAGCACCGAGACCCCTGGGCTAAAGGGCCTTTGTCTTCCAGTCTCTGCATTTGTGCTGCATTTACCCACGAAAACAGGGATCAGGACTGAAGTAAGACATGATCAGGGCACTGAGCATCCTGCAGCAGGCCCTGCTCCATTGTATGAGGTTTCCTGCTGGAAAATTAATTTATAAGGTTTTGAAAAATCAAATACTGATTAGCAAAGAAATAAATCTTACTAATCAAGATAATCAAGGATAACTTTAACAAAGAATATGCACAGAGGAGAGTGCCTTAAAACCTATTTTTTTTTTAGACAAAGAGCCTTTGTAAATAAACACACACATACACACACACACATTAATGAAGAGGTAAAGACAAATGTGTAGGAACTAGGATGAGCTGTAAAGTGTCATGAAGAAACTAAGAAAGTAGTTCGTAGTCTGGAATTCCTCCCTGCTCTAACTCTGACCCCTCTCCCTCTCTATCCACACATCCCCCCACCACACACACACACAAACATGCATAGTCTACACATAAACTCACACACACAGTGTCTGGCAAGACATTAGAAAGTTTTAAATTCATGTATACCACCATCGAACGGGAACACTTCAAATTTTCAGTACCTTAAGAATCCGTGGAGAATAATTGAGTAAAATGAACCTTTTAAAAAGGCAGCTACTCATAACGTATAAACTTGTCAAATCACTACAATTACGCACCTGAAACTAAGGCAACACTGGGTGTCAACTATAGTCAAACATAAATTAATAAATAAATTCATCAAAATAAAAGGCAGCTATTAAACTGGTCCCTCGAACCACATTTATGTACTGCAAAAGTGAGTTGAGCTATTAAGCAATTATTCAGGACTTTCAGCTCATACTAACCTCAAGCTTTCCTTATTGCAGTTGTAAGTTATCTAAATACTCGAATCAGTGCTACATTTTGACTATGAAGACATATCCTAAGTTAGCTTTATCTTCTACCATTTGTGGAGGGGGGAGAGAGTGGGGGTGGAAAACAGCATTCTATAAAACAAAGAAAGACAAATTCCGCCTTCAGATATTCACCCATAAGTCCCTCTAATTTCATGTCAACATGCACACATTTTTCTGAGCAAAGAATTTGGCCGAGCCCAACCAAATGCTAATTTAATGTTCTTGTAAGATTTAACAAATTATGTGTAACTCGGTGCATATGCTCATCAAGTTTTTAGAGATGAAGAGCATATTTACCCTAGTCAATATTCATATCTTTGAGAAAAGTTCTTTATATATATATATATATATTGGTGCTTTGACATGAGCTCAAGTGAATCTGCTTATTTATTCTGAGAGGACAGTCTTAATTTGTCCATCAGAAGATAGAAAAGATTTGCTATCTCATTATGATGTTTCCTTAATCATACCTGAACTTTGAGCAGCTACCTTGATTGGTTGGCTCTACGTTACAATCTATAACAACCGGAAAATACATATGGGTTGCATGAATTTGAAATCTCATCTGACATCTGAGTAATGTTAATCTTGTTTATATGACAACCTCATTATGGCATATAATTGCTCAGCAATCTCCTAGCAAATACTGGGTTAAAAATGCCTGGAAGATGCTTGTTCTTCTCATTATTAATTAGCACGTGTCCACTTAGCCAGATCCAGTGCCCAAACTTCATTTGTTATGTTCAGCCAAATGCATGAATAGCTTTGGAGTAATTATTTTCCAACATCATCTAATACCTCTCTGCACATCAATTAAAAATCCTCTTAACAAGGAACTGCATTTCGTTTGAGATCAAATGCCTGGTCCAAAGCTATATCAATCATGTAGAGCTAATTAGTGGCTCTGCTTTATATCATTTGTTTTACTTTATTATTTCATTGTACACTTCCTTATGAAACCAATTGAACAATTTAGAAATCTTTGTTCAATTAATTGACGGCTTAAAGGCCAGCTACCTAGTCGGGCTTTCTTCGCTTTGAAAGGAAATACACGTAAAGATGGGCAGTGAAGGGGAACCCCATAGATGTGTTATTATACCTATTTACTTTCTGAAGTGCCCGCTCCATAGATACAAGTTTTAAAAGGTTTGTCGCCATTCTTATTCGGCTTGCAAATACTTCATTGCTCACCATACCTTTATAGCTTTCCTCTATGTGGAAACCATTTCAGAAGGATGAGTTGAAACAATAATAGGAGATGTAGGGCAGTTAATCTTGGAGACTGCACATAGAAGCTCTCTAAATTACTGTGTATTTCTGTCAGCATTTTATAAACTGGTTGTCCAGCTTTCTTCCTTAGTGCAAAAAAGTGCTGAGCTGTGAAAACTGTTTAGTAGCACTCCTTTGGGGTCTGGATAGAGCTGTGGATTCCAATACAAATATGAATGAATTAAATGCATACTAACTACCCAAAGTGGGAAACTATAATGAGGAGGACAAATTCCAGCTCTTTAGAATTTCCGCTGGCTCATCAGAACCGGGCCTCCGTGCAGGACAAACAGGGGCAAGAGAGGGCTGCCTCGTTGGCCCCAAGTGTGCTCCATCCTGGCCTGTGGCCTCTGTCACACCCACCCTCCCTGTGGGTATTCCTCTTGATTTATGAAATCTCCCCAGTTCACCAAATCCTGGGGTGAAGTGGCCCTGGCAGTCACAGAGCCTATCACAATTAATGCAAAATCAGGGAGTTCACACTGGTAGAAGAACTCATTTGCTTCAACACTGGTTCCTCTAAATGGCCCCCTTCCCCACAAACGTGAATCTACTTTAACTAAACAAAACTGACAAATTGGCAGATGTCAGGGCCTCCAACAAATGGGCTGGGTTCTCTTTGGTCTGTGCCAGAAGGGGGAAAATAGAGACCAAATTTTCTGAATAGTTATGCTGGATTAAAAAATGCTTCAGGGCTCTGCAAGTGTATAAACGAATGGCATGTATTTACACATTTATTACTTCAAAAATAAACGGATGGGAGAGATTCTGTCCAAGGATAAGAAGGATGAGAATTTTTTTTAAGAAAGCTTTTACAAGGTTTGAAAATCCTCTAGAATCTCGGGGCAGGGGTGGAGATTAAAAGGCTTGGGAATCCCCTAATTTACTCGTTCCTCACCCAGACGTCTGTTCTTTATAATGATTAAGTTACTAATCTTTATTTGTCAGTAATAATTGAATTTTACACCAAAGTGAATTATCGCAACAAATGAACTGCTCTGCCACAATTTTAAATAGCCTTCTTTGCAAATTATCTCCCGTGATTTATATTAATCCTATAGGGAATGCAGAGAAAAATTGTATGAGGATGGATGGTTTGGATTTAATGTAAATGGATAAAAGTATGTGATTGCTTCTCATGGTTCTGCAAATGAATTTAACATGATACCCTCCTGGCTCCAGTATTCATTTCAAAGTCTGGGTAGCAAGTTTAAATATAAATCTTCAAAAGATCTGCAGGTTAGACCATGGCGTGCTCTAGTCTAATGGGGCGGCGGGGAGAGAGAGCCTGATCGAGAGAGAGAGAATTTCACTTATGGCCACATTACTTTTATTCTCCCCCCAAATCTCTGATCTATAGGGTTAAGTACCTCTATAAAACCCCTTCGGCAAGTAGCCAAGGGACTCATTTGGTTGTATCAGTTTCCCGTTTCCCGTTGATATGGACTTAAATTCACATTGTTTCTTCCACGAAGCCTTCCCTAGAACTCTTGCCCTCTGACTTTTCTGCCTAATGTCTGCCCATCCTTTAATGTTTTTCTCATGTTCCAGCAACTCTTAAACCTTCCCTGGTTGTTCTCGTTCATGTTTTCCCCAACATCTGTGATAACAGGAATCATCTGGGAAGTATAGATTCCCAGGCCTCTTCTCTAGAGATTCTGAATGAATCAATTTGGAGCGGGGGCTCAGGAATCTGTATGTTTAACAAACAACCCAGTCAATTTATATCATCAAGGAAGTTTCTAAAAACACACTGGGAGAGGGATGGGTCATGTTTTCTGAAGGCCTAGGCAATTACAGCATTGACCACACATTTCTGTCCATGTTTTTACTGCTGTGTAATATTCTGTAGTGATTTCATGTATGTCTCCCCTGGGGCGTTAAAAATACCTGGAATGTGGGGGCACCTGGGTGACTCAGTCGTTAAGCGTCTGCCTTCAGCTCAGGTCCTAATCCTGGGGTCCTGGGATCGAGCCCCACATCAGGTTCCCTGCTCAGCAGGGAGCCTGCGTCTCCCTCTCCCACTCTCCCTGCTTGTGTTCCCTCTCTGTCAAATAAATAAATAAATAAATAAATAAATAAATAAATAAATAAATAAATAAACGAACAAATGAATAAATGAATAAATAAATAAAATAAATACCTGGAATGTGGAGAATAATTGATTTTGGGCACTTCTTCTCCATCTAATCCTCCTAAAGAACCAAGAATACCTTGTGGGATCTTGATAAGAAATAACTGGATATAATTTAAATGAGAGTGTTGCCAACACTTAGAAAGACTGCAGGAGACACAGCAAGGAAGGTGTGGAAAAGGGCGAGAGGGAAAGGACATGTCCTCTGCCTTCCAAAGGTAAGAAAGCTTGCTGTGCCATCTTCATAAAGACCAGTGATATTTACTGACTTCTTTCTGATGAAGGAATATTTACAAAAATTTCACGAAACATGGAAAAGTGCAAACATGAAAAAAAAAAAAAAGGAGGGGAGTAGGAAAAATGGTTGAAGGTGGTCAAAAGATACAAACTTCCAGCTATAAAATAATTAAGTCCTGGGAATAAAATATAACAACCACGACAACAAAAGGCTTATCAGTGCAACCACCAAGAAATTGCCATTATTAATATTCTGGCATTTATCTAATTATTACATATCTAATTATTATAAATCTCCAACTTGCAAAATGTCCATTTGCTTCATGGGCATGCAGAATTGGTGAACTTGGCCTCTGCCCAGGATGGGGCCAGTCAGGTATGTTTATCTCATGTGTGTCTTTGTAGCTTACATTTTTGGGTTGCCATGAGCCTGGTACTGAGGACAAACCCTGGAAAACAAACAAAACAGCAAAATCAGTTGTTGCTAAAACAGAAATGAGTAAGAGAACATTCAGATCCAAAACAGAGTCCTGCCCCTGACAAGATAGGAATGTCCAACCAATAGAATAGGATGAAAGGCAGAAACATGGAAAATGGGATGTAAGTTTATATATGAATTTCAGGTTGAGGAAAAGGATTTAAAACTTAAGGGGAGGGGCACCTGGGTGGCACAGTTGGTTAAGCATCGGACTCTTGGTTTCAGCTCAGGTCCTGATCTCAGGGTCATGGGATCAAGTACCGCATCGGGCTCCATGCTCAGTGCAGAGTCTGCTTAAGACTCTCTCTCTCCTTCTGCGCCACCCCTCCCCCCCGCATTCTCTCTCTCAAATAAATAAATAAATCTTTAAAAAAAACAACAACAGAACCCCAAAAAACCTAAGGGGATAAAAATTAGAATATAAATTTCAAAAGTACCTGAAATTAGAAGGCTTTGAAAAGTGTCCACAGTCATGAGCATTTTAACATAAAGAGATGACAGTAAAAATTCTAATCATGGAGATGTTGATGATATATTGAACTTTGGGGCACTTATTTAGATGTTTGATAGTGGACAAATCTAGCCACATTTTACAGAGAGCTCTGATCCTCCCTTCTGCCTTCTTGATATTATATTTTCACCGATTTTTCAAGAGGAACATTATTTCATCAATGTCATGCTCACTTTCTACACAAAGCTCACAATATCTTTATGACTGACACATACAGAGATGGTGTCAAGGTCTTTGATTTGTGCCTGTGTGTATTTGTAAAATACATTTAGCCCTAGTTCAAATATGAGAGCTCTCTTCAAATTTAGGTTCAGGAAAAAAAGCATAGATTCTCCTACTAAACAATGTCTTCCTGAATATTAGAGAATATTTTGAACCCTAAATCTGCATATAAATAAAACTTCCATCTAGGAGAAAAAATTGAAGATACGCAAGAGAAAGAAAATCACAGCTAAATATTGTGTCTAGCATTTGTACTGCTGAATGATAATTGCCATATTTTCTTCATTCTTCAAAACTCATTGAAAAATTTAAATGTTTAAGGAAGTGTTTCCCAGAGTTTATCTCAGAATACTAGTCCCAAGAGATGCTCCAGTTAAAGATACTCAGAGTTTGAATAAATCTGTGAGGTTCTTGTTACCCACTAAACCATTCAGTTGGAGCTTCCGTGAAGTATTTTAGCATATTAAAGTCTCCAATAAATCCTGCAGCAAAGACATGAATTTGCTTGGCTTTATCCCTTGATTCCTCTAAATAATTGTCTTTTCTCACACATACTTTGACAATCTCTATGGGTATCCTTTTTTATAAAACAACAAGTGTGATATTCTAAATATCTAAGGACCAGGATAGCAGGGAAATGACCACTCAAGAGAGACACTGGCTATAAACATCCAAGGTAGCTGGAGCACCACATCCTGGCTGCATATTAGATCTGATCAGTCCCATGAAGAACTATATGGGATTTTGTATTTGGGGGCCACACAAGTGGAAAAGACACTAAAATTTAGATTTTTTTCTGTCCTACAGATTAACCTGTGTCTCTACACTAAATCAAAATAAAGGCAATATTGATTTTTAAAAAAATTTTTGTATTACAATGTTTAATAGAGCTTTAAAAGCTATAAAGGGCTTTTGGGTTAAGATAGTACATTAAAACTCTGTTAGAAAATCTCTCCTCTTCAATATATAAGGACATGATTATTCATAGAGGTGAAAGGGCATAATGAAAGAAGTGTCAAAGACCAGTTGCCAAGGTAGGAAGCAGAAGCTTCTGGAGTGAAACAGATGCCAGGCATGGTTCAGCTCCTGACTCTGCTCTCACCCTCTAGAGATTGTACCAGTGAGTCCACAAATCTCTAATATTCCCCCATTCTGGTGAGAAGCAAATTGGATCAGTATGCACATCTTTCATTCTTCTGACCTGTGGAAATGCCCTGTGGGAAGAAATGGGAAAAGATGTGGTGGGTTTGACTCTCTGAGGTGGAAGTCAGGCTCAGGGCTACACAACGAATTAGAAGAGCAAACTGCACCCTAATGGTCATGGTCCACACCCACCAACCGTGTAGCTAAAACCCTCATAAAGAACAATATCTCTGAGAGAGCACAGCACAGCTATTTTAACAAGGACCACTTTGGCATCACCTAAAAACTCCTACCCTTGCCAGCCCTCCGGACTGCTAAAAAATAGGTAGAGCAGTTTTGATTAGGAATTGCCTTCAAAGGCTGGTAACAGAGACCTAATTATAGTGGCTTAAAGAATTAAAAGCTTGTTCTTTCACAAAAAATAATTCCAAAGCTGGGTAATCCAGGGTTAAGATAGTGAAACCACAAATTTACAAAGCATTCAAATTCCTTCTCTCTTTCTTTTCCTTCACCAATAATTTATGGCATTCATTCTAAAGTTGCAGTATGGCTGTTAGAGATCCAGCCATCGTGCTGACATTCCAGGAGGGAAGAAGGCAAAGAGCAAGGGAAAAAAAATCCTCATAGCTAAACTGGATCTTTTAAAGAGATAGTCCAGAAGCCTCACTTACTGACTTGCAAATATATCTATCTCATTGGCTATTGCTATCTACAAATGAAGCTGAGAAATAGTCTTTTCTATCAGGGCACATTGCTTCTTGGAAAAAATACAGTTCATTTGGTTTACTTTCCTTCTGATGTTTTAGTGACTGCTTTTTTTTTTTAAAGATTTTATTTATTTATCTGACAGAGAGAGAGAGACAGCGATAGAGGGAACACAAGCAGGGGGAGTGGGAGAGGGAGAAGCAGGCCCCCTGCTGAGCAGGGAGACCAATGCGGGGCTCGATCCCAGGACCCTGGGATCACGACCCGAGCCGAAGGCAGACACTTAACGACTGAGCCACCCAGGTGCCCCATAGTGACTGCTTTTTAATTTTAAATTTTGTTTTGGGGCACCTGGGTGACTCAGTGGGATAAGTGTCTGCCTTTGGCTCAGGCCATGATTTTAGAGTACTGGAATCAAGCCCCAAGCCACATGTTGTCAGGCTCCCTGCTTGGTGGGGAGCCTGCTTCTCCCTCTCCCTCTTCCCCTACTCCTACTTGTGCTCGCTCTCTCATGAATAAATAAAATATTTTTTAAAAATTTAAATTTTGTTTTATAATTAAATAAAATGTTTACAAGTTTCTAAAGTCAAAACTACAAAAAGATGCATATTCAGGTAAGTCAAGCTTCTATGACTCCTCTTTTTTAGTAACTTTAAAAAAATATTAATTCTTCCATTTTTCAAATAATTCACAATATATCAAAATTTAGAAATATTCCTCATTCCTGTTTTGATCTACATAGTACCCTACTGCAAGGATGCACCATGTTTTACTCAACTTGGTCCCTATTGATGGACATTTGGGTTGTTTTCAATCTTTTATTACTACAAATAATGCTGGAATTAGTAGTCTATAGTACACATCTCTTCAATTTTTGCCAGCATACCTTTGTGACAGATTTCTAAAACTGAGATTCAGAGGTCAAAGTTTATGTGTATGTAATTTTGCTAGATATTGCCAATTCCCTTTCAAAGTTACCATTTTGTTATTCCCATCAGTTAAAGGCCTTTCCCCCAACTGCCTTCCCAATAGAGTATGTTGTCAAACTTTTGGAATTTTGTCAATTTGAGACACGAGAGATAATATCTTTTTTTAAAAGATTTTATTTATTTATTTGAGAGAGAGAGAGCACAGAGGGAGAGAAGGAGAAGCAGACTCCCTGCTAAGCAGAGGGCCCAATGTGGGGCTCGATCCCAGGACCCTAAAATCATGACTTGAGCTGAAGGCAGACACTTAACCGACTAAGCCACCCAGGTGCCCCAAGAGATAATATCTTGATGTAATTTTATTTTGCATTTCCCTTATTATGAGGAAGGGAGATTGAATACCTTTTCACAAGTTCAAGAGTCACTGCATCTTCTTTTCTTTGAATAGTTTCTTCATTTCATTAGCTCATTTTGCTAGGGTTCTTGGTCTTTTTCTTCTCTAATTTAAGAAACTGTGATGTCAGTTGCAAATGGTTTTCTCCATTTGTTTGTTGTCTTTCTACTTTGCTTATGATAATTTTGCTATGAAAATGTGGGTTTTTTCCAAACTCATAGAAACCAGAGAACAGGTTAGTGATTGCCAGAGGCAGGAAAGCTGGGGATAGGGGCTGTGGGGCTGGGCAAAGTAGATGAAGATGGTCAAAAGATACAAACCTTCCAGTTATAAAATAAGTTAGTTATGAGGATGTAATGTACAGCATGGCAACTAAGGTTAATAATGTTCTATTAATAGGGATGCCTGGGTGGCTCAGTCGGTTAAGCGTCTTCCTTCGGTTCAGGTCATGATCCCAGGGTCCTGGGATCAAGTCGCACATTGGGCTCCTTACTCAGTGGGGTGCCTGCTTCTCCCTCTGCCTGCCACTCCCCCTGTTTGTCCTCTCTCTCTATCTATCTATCTGACAAACAAAATCTTAAAAAAAAATATTATATATTTGAAAGTTGCTAAGAGAGTAGATCTTCAAATTCTCATCACAAGAAAAAAAATCCCTTAACTATGAACTATGCATGGTGACAGATGTTTACTAGGCTTATTGTGGTGACCGCTTTGCAGTGTACAAATATCAAATCATTATGTTGTACACCTGACACTAATACAATGGTGTATGTTAATTATACTTCGATAAAAATTTTTATTAGAAAATGTGGGGTTTTTAAGGTAATACAATTATTCTGGATTTTTAGTCATAATTAGGAAAGTTTTCTCTCTCATGTATTATAGAACCATAATCCACATTTTATTCTAGTAGTTGTATATTTTCTTTTCTTAATATATAAATATGGGATCCATTTGGAATTTATCCTGAATGTAAGAGAGAGTTTCAATTTTATCTTTCACCAAACAGCCATCTAGCTATCCCAATGCACTCGAATATCCAAAGACAATTACATTGATTTCTGGGTTTTTGGTCTGTCCCATTGGTCTGTCTATTCATGTGCTAATATCACATTATTTTAATTATAGAGAGTTTTAATATGTTCTTCTACTGAGTAGGGCAAATATCATGTGCCATGTCATTGTTCTTCTTTTTCAAGATTTTACTGGCTATTTTTGCTTCTTTTTCCTTTCAAATAAACTTTGTAACCAACTTGTCTTGCTGAAGAAAAAGAAATTATGGTATTTTTCTTGATATTAAATTAAAATTATCTTTGCAATACTGAATCTTTCTGTCTAAGAAAAAAAGGTTGGGGTGCCTGGGTGGCTCAGTCGGTTAAGCGTCTGACTCTTGATTTCAGCTGAGGTTGAAATCTCAGGATTGTGACCCCATGTGCTCTGTGTTGAGCAGGGAGTCTGCTTAGGATTCTCCCTCTCCCTCTCCCTCTGCTCCTCTGCCCCTCCCCCGCTCACACTCTCTCTCTAAAAAAAAAAAAAAGGTCTCATATCTTCTTTTGGTAGTATTCATAAAAGCTATTCTTTTTAAGCTTTGTTTTATAACATGTTTATAAAGCTTCTGTTTTCCCATTGACTCTTGATTTCTCCAGATTTGTAATCATTTGCAAAAAAAGATGGTCGTTACTTCTTGTTTGCCAATTCTTTTGCCTTTAGTTCTCTTTTAGAGTCCAGAGTGCTAACTAGTTCTCTTTTATATAATTGCATATCTTTTATATAATTGTATATACCTATAATACATTATTAGATAATAATGATTACAGTGAGCATGCTTTAATTGTTCTTGGATTTAGCAGGAAAGTCTTTGATGTTTCTCTACTAATTAAGAAGCTATCTATCTATTTCTCTATCCATTAATTAAGAAGTTATCTATCAAGAAGCTACCTATCATCTCTCTTTAAGGAAATAGCCACCCATTTCTACCTTATTGAGTACTTTTATTGTGAATAGGTGTTAAATTTTTCAAATATTTTACATATTTGTGGAGATATTGTATGAATTTTCTTCCTAGCTCTATAAATATAATGGATTATAATAAATTTTTTAAACTTTTTATTTTTTTAAAGTAATCTCTACACCCAACATGGGGCTCAAACTCACGACCCCCAAGATTGAGAGTCACATGCTCTACCAACTGAGCAATCCAGGCACCCCTAACAATCAATTTATTTAATATTGAGCCCTCTTGCAAAAAAACTTAGTCATGGTATGTCATTATTTTGATGTGCTATTGGATTCTGACTAGCAATATTCCATGTACTTTACTTTTTTCATTGGTACTCATAAAAGAGATTGTTACATAGTTTACATTTTGGGATTAATCTTTGTGTAGCTTGATGTATTCCTCCTTGAATCTCCAAGGTTGACTCTCTATTCATAAATTTTATCTTCATTGCAATTTTAGCCTTTATCTTTTAAACTTATTTGTCACTTGTAATGCTTCCTGTTCTCTACTTTATCAAGAAACAAGATTCTAACCCCTGCTTCCTTTATGTTTTCATTGCCTGATATATCTTTGTCAATCTTTTTATTTTTAGCCTTTCTAAATCTCCCGGCTTTAAATGTGTGTATACTACACAGGATAGGGTTGATTTTTTTGGCTGGTGTCTTTCTGGTCAGTTTGTTTAGGTAAAGCATGTTTACAAATAAAGTTTTTAGGAAGTGTTCATGAGAAGAATATTCCTTGAATTCTTCCTTGCATATTCATAACAATTTGTCTGTAGCCTTTATGTTTGGAAGTTGCTTTAGCTGGGTATAAATCCTTGGCTCCTTTTTAAACTTGAGTCTTTAAAGGAAAATATGTTACTCCACCATCTTCTACTATCAACCATCACAACAAAAAAAATCTAATGAAAATGTGATTTCTTTCCTTTATAAATAACATTTTCATTCATATTTGTTTTTGTTCTGGTTGTGGAAACAGTGGTTCCTAGATGTCCAAATGATTTTTTTTAAATTTAATGTCCACTAATTTGAATAACATGCATCTTGGTGCTGGGTGTCCCAGAAATATGATGTCTCCTTTCAAGATACAGTTTTGAGTCTTCCTTTATTTCAGGAATATTTTCTCAAATTATAATTTTTAGGATTTCTTCTGTCCCTCTGTTTTTTGTTGTTGTTGTTGTTGTTATTCTCTCTCTCTTTAAAATAATAACTTTGTATAAGATGCATGGTGATGTTTAATTTTAAAGTCAATGTTAAACCCCTATTTTTGATCTTGGTGAGGATGGCATTGGGTGAGAGAATCATGGGGTGAGAAAGTTATGGTGTGAAGGGAGAGGAAGGGAACCTAATACTTATCTTGGTTCAAAGAAAGAACACCATATTCAAATTTAGCAAAATTGTTTGAGTTCTAGTTCTGCTTTATCTTCTCTGAGCCTTGGTTACTTCATCCGTAAAGTGAAAATAGAGTTCTACATATCTCACAAGGTGGTTGTAAGGATCAAATGAAATATTGAATTTGAAAGAGCTTTAAGAGCATTATAAAGCATAGAGGACCGCACACCTATAAGTACAAATAAAAAAAGTGAAAAGCAGCCCCTACCACAGGAGTTGACCTGAGGAGAAAAGAGTTTCCTGCAGAGGCAAGCACACAATTTGACTTCTGCTTTTGCTTTTCCTTTCACCTTCTCAAAACCCCACCCTCTGCCTCTCCTGAGCTCAGAGAACTCATGCAGAAAACCACAAGCTCAGATCTTTGCCAGCCTCAACAGACAGAGAACATCTGTTCAAAAGGGTAATTATGAATGCAACCTTTGCATCCAGTTTACTTACTAACCCTGTATCTCAGAAATATAACATGAGAAGGTAATCTGGAAATTCATCAAATATCCATCTTTTTTTTTCCCCCTTTGGGCAGAATTACAAAAAGGTCTTTCTTCAATGGGCATTGAGCAAAACAGGTAGTGATCATATTCTATGATCCCATTTAGGCTTCAAAAAATCTTGCATATACTTACATATATTCACACTGCAAGTACTAAATGAAATGATTTGAAATGCAAGTACTTTCAACAAAGTGTGACTATTTATATAATGTCATATTAAGGAGAAACCATTGTAGTTTTTAAAATTCATATAGGAAGGCAATTTTATACCTTTCTTCATGAGTTTTGCTTATAATTTAGCCTTTCATTTTAGAGTGTTCTAATATTCTTCTCTCATTGGAATATTAATATTCATGGATGCTTCTTGTTAGTTTCCCTTAAAAACATCCTCTGTGAAAAGTAGAAATTAGTTGATGGGTGCCATTTCAGCATCCAAGCCCCAAACATATTTGTCCCTGACAAACAGTACTATGAAGGACTTGATGTTTCTATTCTATATCCTACAACCTCCCTAATGCAACATGGGGCCTGGGCTTTAGTGAAGGCTATAATTATTATTTTCTTTATCAACAATAATTTTAATTAGAAAGAAGGCTTTACATAGGGTAAAAAGGAAAAGAACATTTCACTCAGGGCAACTAGGAAAGGGCATCTTTATAGGAAAGATGATAATCGAAGGCAGACATTAAAGCAAAATGTTTAGAATGCAAAGTATATGTTGATTGAAAGTATACTATGCACACCAAAATGAGTTTGCAAAACATTTGCTAACTATTAAAAAAAAATTTTAACACTAATTCTATATGAAAATAGAATAGTCATTTACTGAAAATTCTGGGTTATATAAAGAAACTTAGAAATTATCCTAGAGTGGGGCGCCTGGGTGGCTCAGTTGGTTATGCAACTGCCTTCGGCTCAGGTCATGATCCTGGAGTCCCTGGATCGAGTCCCTGGATCGAGTCCCGCATTGGGCTCCCTGCTCGGCAGGGGGTCTGCTTCTCCCTCTGACCCTCCCCCCTCTCATGTGCTCTCTCTCATTCTCTCTCTCTCTCAAATAAATAAATAAAATCTTTAAAAAAAAAAAAGAAATTATCCTAGAAAACTGTTATATTATATTATATTATATTATATTATATTATATTTTTTATATTTTTTATATTTTTTATTTTCAATTGAGTCTTAGTTTTGGAAGGTTCAGTTTATTCTACTTTTAAGTTCATAGCATATAATCATCGTACAAAGCATTTCTTTTGTTTTATTTACTTCCTATAACCTCCTTCTATATTCCCATCATCTAAACCCCTGCCAAATGGCATTCTTTTCTTTATACATCTTTACGTATAACATATATTATTATTCTGTCCTTGTATTTTTAATTTATAAAACAGTCATATTGTTCTAGATCTTATTCTCTTTCTTACTTTTTTTTTCCCACTCAGCACTATGTTTTTAAGATCTATCCATGTTGCCATGTGTATATCTAGCTCTTGGTATGCATCTGCCATATATTCCCCAGTCACCCCCTCTGTGGTGGTTGTCAGACATTTTCCCTATCATGGCATGACAAAAAATGGTGGGTTTTTGTTGTTGTTGTTGTTGTTGTTTGCTTGCTTTATTTATTTATTTTTTAAAGATTATTTATTTATTTATTTATTGGAGAGCGAGAGAGAAACAGCATGAGAGAGGAGAGGGTCAGAGGGAGAAGCAGGCTCCCCACTGAGCCGGGAGCCCGATGTGGGACTCGATCCCAGGACCCTGGGATCATGACCTGAGCCGAAGGCAGACGCTTAACCAACTGAGCCACCCAGGCGCCCTGTTTGCTTGCTTTTTAAGATTTATTTATTTGAGGAGAAAGAGTGCATCTGCACAGGGGGCAGGGGCAGAGGGAGAGGGAGAAAGAGTCCTAAGCAGACTCCATGCTGAACCCCGAGCCAGTCTCAGGGCTCGATCTCACAACCCTGAGATCAGGACCTGAGCCAACACCAAGAGTCAGAGGCTTAACCAACTGCACCACCCAGGGGTCCCGACATGACAAAGAATGTTTCAATGAACACCCTCATACATGGGCCCTTATATAGGAATTTCTTTGAGATTGAGAGCCAGGAGTGGAATCGATATGTACATTCATAATTTGAGTAAATACTACTAATTTGCTGTCCAGAATAGCTCATTAGTCTATATTCCATCGACACTGCATAAAGGTTCTTGTATCCCACCAACACTTAGCGTTATCCATCCTTTTTTTTTTCCATTTTATGTTTTTGTGTTAGTTGCATTTTTAATTTTTTTTAAAGATTTTATTTATTTATTTGAGAGAGAGAGAATGAGAGAGAGCACATGAGAGGGGGGAGGGTCAGAGGGAGAAGCAGACCCCCTGCCGAGCAGGGAGCCCGATGCGGGACTCAATCCAGGGACTCCAGGATCATGACCTGAGCCGAAGGCAGTCGCTTAACCAACTGAGCCACCCAGGCGCCCTAGTTACATTTTTTAGACTACACATTATTCTATTTGGGTTCCTGGCCTAACTCACTGTATAATCTAAATATTTGTTCTTTGTCTGGTTTAAATATTACAAATATATTTTCCCAACCTATCATCAGTCTGTTGACTTTTCCATAGTGTTGAATAGATGTCTTTAATATCAGTGTAATCACCCTTACTTAAATTTTTTAATGTTTAGAAAAAAAAACAAACCTTTCCTCATTCATCCATTCAGTCAACAAGTTTTATTTAGTGCTTCCTATGTGCCAGGTACATAGGTTTTAGTAGCTGGCAGCACATCAACCAGTAAACAAACAGAAAGCACTGCCCTTCTGCAACTTATATCCTAAATGGAGAAGATGTATCATAATTAATAGACATAATAAATAGGTGAATTATGCAGCATGTTAGGAGGTAGTAGGCCTGTGGAGGAAAATGGGGAGCAGGGTAATGGAGATCAGGGCTGTCGTGCACAGAACCAAATTTTTACAATGGGTGTTACTGATTTAAAGATATAAATTTATATACATATAAACTTCCCTCTACATGCTGTTTTAAACCAAGACTTCCTTACCAGCTGTACTGGTGAATGAGACTTCTCTTGAGTCTGTTGGAGTGAAGTTCTAAGGCCCAAAGGACCTGCCAAGGCACTTTGATCATGTATGGGTGTCTAATTCATTGACTTAAAAGGGGATTAAAGGGAGGAATGTTTTATGCCACCATGATGCTGATGCCACCGATCCTAAATTTAGACTTCTTTGGAGGCCTGAATCATAGCCTGTTTTTGTAAATATTCCATGTGTACTCAGAAAAAATATTTTTTTTCTCAATTTCTTGGAGATATATTGATATACATAGGCATATACATATCTATATGAACCAAAAGTTTATTCATTTTATTATTTATTTACTTATACCTTTTTCCCTTGCTTGACCTTACTTTTGCAAGACATTTAATAGAGCCTCCAACTACAATGTTTAATGTATCCACTTTCCTTTTCATTTTATAAATTAAAAACCCAGTTAAGATTTGAGTTAAAAAGTTGATCACTATAACCTTCAAGTACCAGCTCAAACTGCAGACAATTTTTTTTATTACATAGGTTCATAGAAATAAACTAGATACAATGCTAGTAATGAAAAGCAAAATAAGTTTAAAACATCATTTTAATATGGAATATGTCCTCTGCTAATGACCTCAGCAGATTTTGAAACTGCAATTATATTTGTAGCCATTGGACTATATGGTCTTAAATTACCTCTTACAGATTAAAGTGGAAATGGGATGCAGTACATTTTGTGACATGAATCTATTACATAAAAAGGATGAAATAGAAGCGTCTCAAAAGCTGCCACTGTTAATTCAAATTACAACAGGAAAAAAATGCTAAATGTTAAATAATGATGTAGTAAAGTCCTTTCAGTTCATACAACAATAAAGAACACACCTAATGAAGTTATGATTTCCATGCAATGGGTTCTAAAACTGTACTGCTTGGCTAACCAAATCTTCTCTTTCTCCTTGGAAATGTTCCTGACTTATTAATCATATTGCTCTTTTTCTTTTCTGAGATGCTATTGCCCTTACTTTGAATCAGTGGTACCTAAAATAATGCTTAGTGGTTCCCTCTTTGACTCAGGACCAGCTCAGGACCTGGTGATGGAGCAGAAAGATATGCCACCCAGACAGTATATGGGTAGAAAGGGGAGAGGAGGTGGCCCAGTGTTACATGTGACCTGAGAACCAAAGCAGTTATCCCACTGATGGAGAGTTGAAGGTAGTATTTCAGTCTTATCCCAGTGCCTCAGGCAACAGTCAATGACTCTATGTGGCTCTGGACATTTGCAAGTGATATGAACAGCAAAGAGCAGCAGAATGGACCAAATGCATGGTCTTTCTGGAGAAAAGGGGGCATGCCAGAGGCTGCCCATACCATCTCTACAAAGTACTCAGTGGACTTTCCCAGAAACCTGAAAACATTTAAGTTTGTCTGTAAGTCTGTGATAAAGCCCAGGCATCCACCAGTGTAGAATCTCCCCAGCCAATTCTGATATAACCTGGTTGCAGGTGATGTGTTTTAGCAGCACAGATCCAGGAGCTTTGGAGGTAGACATAAGTGAGTTGAGTTCTGCCACTTATTAGCTGTGTGGTCTTTGGCAAGTTACTTAACTTTTCTAAACTTCTGTTTCCTCATCCATATGATGGGCTGATTATGCCTACCTTCAAGAATTGTTATGAGGATTAAATGAGATAATATATATATTAAAAAAACCACTTAGCACAGTGTCGGGCATAGAATAAAAGTGCAGTAAATACTCGCTATTGGCCTTCTTTCCCATAAGATGGACCTGCCTGATGCCACAGTTTTGAAACTGAATGACATAAGGTGTCTCCAGGACATTCTTCTCCATTTATATTGCCCTCTGACATGGAGCTGGGCAAACTGCTAAGGATAAGGCAGGGAAGGAACCTGACTCATGGGCTGAGTCTAGCCTGGCTAGCACAGTTACATATGATGGAAAGAAAAAAGAATAATGAAAAAAGCATCTTTTAGAGCAGTCCAATAGAACTTTCTGCAATGATGGGAGTGGGATCTGTATAACTGTGTCCAATATGGTAGCCACTAGGCTCATGTGGCTATCGAGCACTTGGCATGTGGCTTGTGCAGCCATGGAATTAATTCTTAATATTTTTTAATTAATTTAGATTCAAAATTAAATAGCCACAGGTGCCTAGTGGCTACCATACTGGACAGGATGTTCTAGAGGGAACTGTACATCGATGAGCTTCTGAGAGGGTCTAGCTCTAAAGAGGATGACTGAATGAAGAGTCATAGCTGGGATCCTTCAGTGAGGCCTGCACTGCACAAAAAAAAATGTAAGTTTACACTTTTTTTTTTTTTACTACAAATAACGCAGCATATGAAAATTTATTTGGTGGCTTGTACTTGAGACATGGTTAGTCTACCTATATAGATCAGTTCCCTAAGTCTTAGAAGATGAATTGGACATGGATCAGAACCATCTTCTCTCTCTCAGGTAGAACCTCCTCCTCTCTGTTACCACTACCACTGTTCAGAGCACCCTGACTGTACCTATCCCATAGCACCAGGGTAGATGATTTCCTTGGCTGCCTTCCTATGAGCTCCCTGAGGACAGGACCTATGTCTCATTTGTTTGTGTCCCCAGAAACACAAATAATATAGATGATTTATCAATGCTTGTGAAAGAAAAAGACAAAGGGAAAAAGGGGATATGAATAGAAATAAGAAGGAAGGAGGGAAATAGAAAGGAGGGAAGGAAGAAAAAGAGGAAGGAAGGAAGGTCTCTGAGGCATTGAGTAAGGTTACTCTTGTATTAAAGACAGAACCTTCAGGTTCTTAGTTGTGTTCATTCTTCTACACCACATTGGAACTTCCTGTTAAAGATTCTAAAAGGAAACACTTTTAGGACATGACCACAATGTTCTTGTTTCAAGTTATGAAGCATTATTTGACCACAATTTCTTTTCCCTCAGTAGCTCAGAAGTTCATCTCTAAAAGCAGAGGAAACACACGGTTGGACTATTGGGAAGCTGTGTCTTAAAGGGTAGATGTACTTAAAGATGACAGACAGAATCTGGGAGTGGGGGTGACCAGCCAGTGAACAATTAAAATAGTGTATCATTGAGATCGGAGCTGGATACACAAGTGAAAATTAAAGGGTCCCAAGTCTGGAAGACTGACTCAATGAGGTCAATGAAGAAGTCTAATGGTGGTAGAAGGCATTGGGAGGACAGAGAGAGATCATCAGAAGTTTCAAGGATGCAATAATGATGAGGGTGGCCAGAAAAGTATGATACTGCAACAGAAATGCTATAAAGGTCATTGGAATTAACAATTCCAAGGGGAAAAAAATGAGATTAGAAGGGAGATTACATGGATTACCTGAACACACATTGAAGATGTATATTATGATGGTTAGCAGAAATTAAAATCACAGATCATAGAACACAATTGTGGCTTGGGGGACAGAATGGTGAGGACTCAACAGATGAGAGAGACAATAGGCTATCGTGTAGAAGGTAGTCTGGATGGATGCTGTAAGGATCCAAAAGGAGGGCGATTTTGCAAGGGTAGAAGAATAATGAGTGAGAGTGGCTATGGGGGTCAAAGAGCATGCTGCATACCTTCCTCTCTCCTGACCTGGGCTGCTTGGGGCATAGGGAAAGAACAACTTTTGCTTTTTTGAGTTCTAGAAGAATCTGTAGCCCCAGAGAAAGCAAAACTCCAGTTAAGGCAAGAAGTGTAGTGAGTATACTTGGAAGACCTCCACTCAGCAGAGCAGGAAATGGAAGAAGGCCAAGTCCGGGCTGGAAATAAGATTGGGAAAGATGGCTTCAAGGGACAGAGAGGAGAGAGTTTGTCGAAGTGGAGCACCTGTCAGGGAACAGGAGGTGATGAGATTGAACAGATTGATAATGATTCCTACACAGCCTTGAATCCAAGTTGAGTTTGGACTTCCATGGTCAGCAACGGGCAGACGTTCAGGGCCCTCTGAATGGGTGATTAATATGACAAAAGCTGTGATGTTTCAAAAAAAAATTTTATTTAGGGTGCTGATCAGGATGAATGGAATAGGAAAGAAATTGGAATTAGGAACTCCTTGTCCTTCCCAGGGCCTGTGAAAACACCAGTAAACTTCGCACACTAGATTTCTAACATCTTCTGTCTTGGCCTTATAAAGATGCAACATTATTTTCAATACACTAAGTGTGAACTGAACCAGGAAGAAATAGAAAACCTGAACAGACCTATAACCCGTAAGGAAATTGAAGCAGTTGTCAAAAATCTCCCAACAAATAAGAGCCCAGGGCCAGATGGCTTCCCAGGGGAATTCTACCAAACATTTAAAGAAGAATTAATACCTATTCTTCTGGAACTGTTCCAAAAAATAGAAATGGAAGGAAAACTTCCAAACTTGTTTTATGAGGCCACCATTACCTTGATCCCAAAACCAGACAAAGACCCCATCAAAAAGGAGAATTACAGACCAATATCCCTGATGAACACAGATGCAAAAATTCTCACCAAAATACTAGCCAAGAGGATCCAACAATACATTAAAAGGATTATTCACCACGACCAAGTGGGATTTATCTCTGGGCTGCAAGTTTGGCTCAACATCCGCAAATCAATCAATGTGATACAATACATTAATAAAAGAGAACAAGAACCATATGATCCTCTCAATAGATACAGAAGAAGCATTTGACAAAGTACAGCATCCTTTCTTGATCAAAACCTTTCAGAGTATAGGGATAGAGGGTACATACCTCAATATCATAAAAGCCATCTATGAAAAACCCACAACGAATATCATTCTCAATGGGGAAAAACTGAGAGCTTTCCCCCTAAGGTCAGAAACACGGCAGGGATGTCCACTATCACCACTGCTATTCAAAATACTGGAAGTCCTAGCCACAGCAATCAGACAACAAAAAGAAATAAAAGGCATCCGAATTGGCAATGAAGAAGTCAAACTCTCACTCTTTGCAGATGATATGATACTTTATGTGGAAAACCCAAAAGACTCCACCCCAAAACTGCTAGAACTCATATAGGAATTCAGTAAAGTGGCAGGATATAAAATCAATGCACAGAAATCAGTGGCA
>NC_138381.1:17359001-17386681 GCF_054177405.1 Leptonychotes weddellii | reverse complement strand
GCGTTAGCCTGGTGATGGGTATTAAAGAGGGCACGTTCTGCATGGAGCACTGGGTGTTATGCACAAACAATGAATCATGGAACACTTCATCTAAAACTAATGATGTAATGTATGGGGATTAACATAACATAATAAAATAAAAATTAAAAAATACACTAGGTGTGGCTTAAGTGGGCATTGACTCAGGCCTCTGAGTAGAATCCATTGTTTCCAACCAGTGGATCATTCGGTGGAGTGGTCCATGCAATGCAGATGGCTCAACATGTAAATTAGGATGAAGAGCTTGACAGGTCCCTACAGTGGTTGCCCAGAACACAACCTTTTCATGACCAAGTCAATGCACCACATGGCCACGGCATCTGCCCTAAAATGCTGGAGTAGAGGAAGGAATACTGTATTAGGTCAGTGTGGAGGTGAAAACTTTTATCCTCATCCTGTCATATTAGTTGTCATTTCCATATGGGCCACTGACAGCTGTCAGTCAAGCAAGACTTACCCTGCTGCTGGCAAACCTCACAGCATACAAAAAAGAGACTAACGCAAGTCTGTCTTAATTAGGTGATAATTAAACATTCCAGCCAGAAACTTCCAATCAATCTGACAGAACACACCCGTTCAAAACAAGGTTTTGCAGCAATAGCCCATCAGACTGATAAGGTTTTGCCTGTCTTGGAACAACAAAACTTTGAAGTCCCCATCAAGTATCTCAGAGATCTGAGGTGAGGAGTAAGTAGAGATACACGTAAAGGGGCAGGAAACGGGGGTATCCCTGGGCAGTTGTGTTCCTCTCCCTGCAAGGGAAGTGGGTTACAATAAGCATTGTGAGCAGACTCAAAAGTGGGAAAGGAGCCGCGAGAGGCTCCTCGTGGTGAGAGTGGTGTGCCTGGGCAGAGATGGTCATGAGAGAATGAACGGCAGCAGAGAGAGAGAGAATGAACGGCAACAGAGAGAGAGAATGAAGGACAACAGAGCCATTGGGACCCAGGCTGATTACGTGGGCCCCTGTGAGCCTCATCCCCCCCATGAGCACTCACTGGCAGAGTTACCGTTCTAATCTCCACAGGGCATCTCCTGAGCAACTGTCCAGACCTGGCCAGCTCAGCCTCCACAGAGACTTCCAGAGCTGAGAGTGCTTCTGTGTCTTAAAAAGCAGGTCAAGGAATAGGTGGTGCTTCTATTAAGGAACTTTTAAACCTCATTAAATTCAGAATTTCCTATCTAGCAAATTCATGGCATGCAGAGTTAAATATAGAAAAAGTATTTACACAAAGCCTGTATTAGATTAGTTCCCTGCTTAACTGATATAATTAAATATTGAGTTGACCCAGAGTGCTGAATATTACTTTTTGGTGGGACCTATGCTACCAAATACCTAAAAGTCTTTCATTGTTTCTCTGCTGCAATGGATCAAATTAAGCTGGAGCTCCCCAGGCCTCATTTGACCTAAAACTATTCTGATGCTGAAATGCTTTGCCAAGTATCACACTAGTTATCCATGATCTAAGACCTAATCAGACTATCACTTGAAGTTCATGGGGCAGCCTGGATGGGACAGAATGGTGACAGTCTAGCAGTTTTTGGAAGAAATTCCTAAATTCTAGTTCTATTTTGTAGCTGTCACCAATCTACACACACACACACACACACAGCAGAGTGGGGCATGATCCGGAATGTTAGTATTGTATCTTTGAAATCCTCCCACAAAGGAAACTTAGACATTTTCTCTTCTCCACTAAACCTTGAAATTAACAAGAAGCAAAATTATAAAAAGGAAGACTAAGGTCTCTGGTGAGCGGGGGGAGAGGGTTGCCGCCATCCAGATAGGACACCCATTAGACTGAAAGTTCCCGTACAATTCAAATGGGGTGGTTTCTTTAGAAAGTTTTACAAAGATTTAACAATTTCTACCAGTATTACGAAATGTTGCCTAATTCCATTCCTCCTCCCTCTTAATATTCTGTTTTTCGATTTCTTCTTTTTTGTTTCCTCTGAGATAAGAGCCTAATACCCAATTCTTTAATTTTCCGTTCCTAAACAAAAGCAATCACAATATTTTTAGTCGACTTCAAAGGCTTTTATGTCACTGTTATGAGTTGGTATGTTTTTCTCTGTTCATGTGACTGAAATCACTTTGTGAAAGCTGAGAAAACTTGCTCTGAATTTTTTAAGAGGTTCTGTATGTCCACCCTTGTCCGTGTAGAACAGGAATATACACCTTGCAGCTTCTGTCTTGTGAAAAAAACAGTCAATTGCCTGCTGAAATAAAGGCTCTGATGGCCCGGGTATTTTCATTCTCCCAGGACACTGAAAGGTTTCTACTTCTGAATCTAGACTCTTGCATCGCAAATAAAATGTGTCTACCCCGAGGATCATTTCCTTTGGGGGCTGCTCCCACCGTCCCCTCCTCCCACCCCAATTAATTTGTGGTTCTGAAGTTCTCCGTGCTCCTGCATTTCAAAGGCCTCACCAAAGAACAATCGATCTGTGATTCCAACATCCTAAAACCGTGGTAATATTTTATGACGATATTTCACTCCAGCTGTCACACAGACAAATCAATGACTTATTAAAAAGGTTGATCTCTAGCTCACATCATAGTTTGCAGTGGGTTGAGTGGCTTTACAGGGCACCACTCCTCCTAAGGGGTGACTCAGAGATCCAGTCTGTTTTCATCTCCTAGCTAGGTCGTTAGGAACATGTCATCTCTAAATTTGCCCAGCAGAGGAAGAGCATGTTGGAGGAGGCACAGTAGTAATTAACAGCCTCCACCTGGATGACACACACAAAACTCCACTCACATTTTAGAGAATGGAGTGAGCACCAGTGGTTTGGCCGGTAACTGCAAGTGAGGCTGAGAAATGAGTAGGAGTGTTTCATTTGGTAAACACGGTCTCTGACACAAGGACAGACTGTGGTACCTTTAATTGGATACTTTGTATGCTTTTGAAAGACATCTCTTGTATTATTGGCTTGTCTTCCTATTTAATTTTGTGTCTGTCATGGCTCCCAGTCCTACTGTAAGTACTTTGAGAATAGAAACAATATGTCACACATCTCTGTGTCTCTTTTCATATCCAGCAAAATGTCTTTCCTATAATTGTTTCATTCAACATTCAGTCGATAAATACTCATTGAGTTTCCATTATATGCACTGTTTTAAGTAGTGGGAATACCTTGGTTTTGAAAATACACTAATTTCTCCATACTGAACTTATAAAATCAATTAAATAGTCACACAGATAAATGTAAAATTGCAGCCATGGTGAATATTAGGATGTAAAACACATTGTGGTAAAAAAAAAACAAAAACACTCTTAGAACCAAGTTTAAAGACGATGATGTTGAGTAAACTAAAAAAAAAAAAAAGATTGTCATGTGGATTGTGGGAAACCTTGCCCTGTGGAAATTCCCAGAGGTAGAGAGCAATGCAAAGGGGTACTGGGCAATTAGGAGGTGCTTCTGAACTCCCTGGAGGAGTGAAGTTTTCAAACAGCATTCCCTCATTTCCCATACTGTGCCTGGTGTGATAGGCAACATGTCAGGAATAATAAAGAAAAATGGCAGTGTAACTACAAACATAAGAAACACATCTTTGGTACATTTCCATTCTGTCAGCAGTTTTCTGTCATGCTCTAATGGGATCATATAAATAATTTTGTTTTCTCTAATAGGAACCCCCCAAATATATAATCTCATCAGGTTGTTTTTATATCATTCTAGGAAAAAATGAATACTAACATGATGAAAAGAAAAGATAAGCAATAGAAATACAAGTAAAATGGAATATTTGTGGACATGATTATTTTAGATATTCATATGGCATCTGTGATAAGAATGTTGTTTCTGCCTGCTCCTCTGTGCTTGATGAACTATGGGTAGTTATCCGAGAATGGCAGGCATCTTTGTCTTCCTATGTTTTTATACTGGGAAAGGAATGTGTCTCCTTGACTTACATATGTTGCTTTATTTATTTATTTTGCTCAATCGTGTGCTTATGAGCTTTCAGTCTGCTCCCATGGCATAATCCAAATGACTTGGACAATTTGTTATTGTCGGCTTTTGAGATGAGAACTTGAGGGCACCCTGCAGCCCTAAAAGTTCAAACTCTTGATGATTGTAATTTAAAATTATTTCAGCGAAGCCTCCTTCTTTTCTTCCAGAATTGTTTGGGGAATTTTATTTGGTGTCTGCCTGTGTTATTAAACAGGTTGCTCATAGGCTGGGTTGAAATCCAAAACTGGATCAACCATAATTCACATACTACAGTGAATGCATATAATAAGCATTTAATAAACACTGGTTAAAATTAAGTCAGTTGAATTGAACTGAACTGAACTGAAAAATTAAAGACTTGTGTGCTTCAGCAAATTAGAACATTCTGTTAAAAATGGACAATCCATAGAGTGGAGGTGTATGAGTAACCATGTGCTTAGCCAGTCATGTATTCAAGCACTGAAAGCAGGTTATTTTTGTTGCATAATGTCATTGTGAGTTTCCTGTCTTTGTAACTCAAAAAATATGGGCCTTCACAAACCAAGGAGGAAGGAATGAATTATTCAACAATGGTGTTGGGAAAATTGGCTCACTATCTGGAAGAAAAAAAATTGTCAAGTTAGATTTTCACGTCAGACCACACAACAAAATAAATTCCAGCTGATGTTAAAAAGTGAAATGTAAAAAGTGAAAGCATCAAAAACTGAAGGAGCGTCTGTGGATTGGGATTAGCAGAAAGAAGGGGGTGGGGAACAAAGACACTTCTACTTTTACTTTCTACTTCTCTTTTGTCTTTTAAAAAACAATAAGCCACAATTTCATGCATAGTTTTCAAAATGGAGAGAAAATGTAGATGAATATTTTATTGAGCTTGGGGTGATGAAAGATTTTCAAAACCTAGAAGCCATGGAAGAAAGACCAAAAAATCAAGACATTTGACACAATTTCTGTATGTCAATAAAAGCATCAAAATGTAAAAGATGAATGAACAATTGGGGAAACATTTGGAACAAGTATTACAAAGTGGTCATATTGTCAATGTATAAAGAACAATTACAACTTTATAAGAAAAACATGCACCTGCACCCTACATTAGGAAAGGGTATAAAATAGAGGTTGCATAGAATATAATTAAAAGAAAAAAACCCTGACAAAATAATAAGTAAACCTATGCAGGAGACGAAAAATTTTTCTCCTACCCTTCTAGGTTCTTTTGGCTGGTTTATTAATTAAATCAACATGAGACAGATTAAGAGGAGAAAAACAAATTCAACTTAATATGTAGGGGAGCCCCACAAAGACATGAGAGGCAGAAAGACAGACAATTGAGGTTTATATGCCATCCTAAGCTAAGAAGGGGATAGGAGTCTGAGGCTATAAAGAGTAGGAAGACAATTCACAGGAAGATGGGAAGAGCAAATGTTTGGTAAATAAATGTTTGCCATGCCATGCAGAGAGAATAGGACACACAGAGGAATCTAAACAAAAAGGCCCTGCTGAGTGCCATACCCCAAACCGTCCACCCTCCTCCCCCCCACCCCAGGCTTACCACACCTAGCCCACACTTTTTGTACTGATCTCTGGTGATAGGTCTTTCCTGGGCCAGGCCCTCTATCAAAATTCTCATGGCAATTAGGGGGAGGTAAAAAGTTCTTCCTGAGTCTTTTGGGCCTTGACTGTCTTCAGCCCAAAATATATATGTCAAGGTGGCACATGTTGGGGAGGCTCATTCTGAAGCCCTTTAATGCAACAATTGTTGTACCAGAATGTCCATCATAGCCTTATTTATAGTATTAAAAACTTTAGAACTGATCTCAATGTGTAATAGAAGAATGTTAAGTGGGCTATTGTTTAAAGAGTATATATAATAATGTAAGGATATTTTAATTATGTAAATGCAAAAAGGGCTTCAAAACCAGATACAAAATATTTAATTTTATGAAACGTGTTCATGTGCACAAGCATGCAAGAAAATGCTTAGAAGGGAATTTTTTCTCTAATATTTTTCCAAAAATATTAGCAGTGCTTATTTCTTGGTAGTGAGATTACTGTCATTTTAATTTTTCTGTCTTTCTATTAACAGCATGTATTATTTTATAATCAGAAAAAATAAAAGAAGCATTTATTTTAGGCTCAGGTCTTCTTTCCTTTCAAAAAAAATGCCACATATTAAGTTTAATGTCATTTTTTTTTTAAGATTTTATTTATTTGACAGAGAGAGACACAGCAAGAGAGGGAACATAAGCAGGGGGAGTGGGAGAGGGAGAAGTAGGCTTGATGCGGGGCTCGATCCCAGGACCCTGGGATCATGACCTGAGCCGAAGGCAGACGTTTAATGACTGAGCCATCCAGGCACCCCTTAAGTTTAATGTTCTTAACCAGATAAAATATTGTGAAAACTCTGAATGAAAGACATTGAAGATCATTTCTCTGCACCTAACTTTCACAGGTTTCTAGTTTAACATAGAGCATAATGCCAGTGAATTAATTTAATTTTAACTTGACCCATTTAATATTTATGCCCATGCTCCTTTTTTTCTCACCATCATCTCCTCTCCTACTGGTTGGCTTATTTTTTACCAAAGTGTCAGCTAATATGGGACACCTTGAGAGTGTAAATTGCACTTTTTGAAACAGATCATGTCTTTTTTTTTTCTCATCCTTTGAAAATGTTTAAATGGAATAAGTAGAACAAATAGCTGACAGGTAGGCCCTTAGGGATAAGTTCTGTTAAATTTTTTCCTCATCAGGGATGTAGACTTAGGCCCACATTATAATTTTTTTCTCATAATTTGGACAAGTCCTTCACCATTGATTGAATTCTTTCTGGTCCAGGTGTAAAGCATCTAGATCATTCCTAAATAAACATAAGTCATCCTCATGCCTTTAGCCACTTAATAACTTTCTTTAATAGTTTTACTTCTTGTCTTCCTTGTTTCTCTGTCCCATCACTGGCTTCCAGTTGTGTTTTGTTTCTTGTGTCGGGATGGGGGGGAGGATTTTTTTAGGGTTTTCTTTTGTTTTGTTGAGCAGAAATATAGCTGTGAAGAGTAGATGAAGATGCACACTTGAAAACACAAAATTGATAAATGATACTTTACAGTCCTATGCTCCATACTGATTTAAAAAACAAACAAACAAACAGTAGGCAGCCATCTAATCAGAGTGAAGCCCACTCCTGAATAAATGTATCTCCCTTTCTAATGCCTTAAATTTGATTATTACTGAATGATTATTTGCAATAAACCTTACCTTTCCCAGATCTCCTCGTTGAAAAGGTAAATACTCCTGAAAATGGACTATCACTCACACAAGGGATTGAGTTTTCTTTAGGATTTCCTTTGTTATCAGCAAAATGTTGTGGGCCCAAAAGCTGAAGGTTCTCAAAAGGAGGATGGGGAAAACCAAGGGCAAACTTTGTAAACTTTATTACATTATATTGGGAAAGCCCCACACCTACTCTGGCAATGTGCCCTGTGACCTCTTTCTCTCCTTAGTCAGTGCTGTCAGAGGTGGAAAGGAAAGAACCAACTCAGGGGGACAGCAGCAAGAAGGTCAGGGGTAACTCCACCCCTGTACCATGAATGGCCAGGGATAGATCAGCGGAAGCTGAGCATCTATACAGCAGTCAGATATTAACCTCTAGCTCACTACTTTATCAGCACAGGAAGGAAATGACAACCAGACCACTACTGAAAAACTCACATTTTGACAGCACTGGCCCTGTCTCAGCTAAAACAATAAAATGTGGATTGCAGAACAAGACCCAATAACAGGAAACAAGAACAGTACTGAGGGTGTTTTGGTAAACAATGGCAGTTTTCCCCACTGAGGTCTTGATTAATACCCTCAGCAAAGCTAGAGAAAGGGTTAAGGCTTCCCTGTCAGGAGGGCTAACCACAAACTTGTGTAATGTTCATCAGTCTCTGACATCCCTACCCAAGACATGCACTTATGGCAGAACCATCCATCTTGTCCTAGGACAGGTAATGAAACCTAATGACAGTCTTTCCCTGCTCCACTTCCAGCTGCTTCACAATGGCTGCTACTAAAGGTGCTTGGCTTCCATGTTGTCCATCTGTGCCCCAAAAGCAAACATGGAATTGTGTTTTCCTCTTTGGTCTGTCCCCAGCCTAGAAGAATGTGTCCTGGGAAAGACAAGCCAACCTTGAGCTGACCTCTAGCTGTTTTCTTTAGGCTAGATTTCAATACTTCTGACAGTGCTTCCAGATCTCTTGCTTCCACAAAACATATTTGTTTATTTTTAAAAGTATAAAAGAACTGTAGTAGTCTTATTAGCAATCCAACAGAATCAAGCCTTGTTCACAGAAAGCACTTGGATTCCAGTGTGTGTGATTTTACTCTGGTTTGTTTATTTTCTATTTAATACAAGAGACTCTGGAGGATGGGTTAAAGAATTGAAAGCAGGCTAAGAAAAGGACTTGGAGAAGTTTTGCTTTGGAAGCCAATGTAAAAATTAGATTCTTATCTACTCTACAATATTATTGCTTTCAGCATTCATGGCGGCTGCTATTTGAATGTAATCATTCTCTAAGGTTTCATGTCCTAACAATTTGGCATCAATGTTTTGGGGGACTTTTAAACTAAACAACAGCACAAACTCCTAATATTGCCAAAGCAAATAGCACAGATACATTGGCCTTCTGTTCTTCTCAAAAGCAACTGAGTGAAATCAGTTGAACTTCTACCCAGAATCTCGAACAGAAGAACTTAGAAGATACAGTTGACTCTCTTAATTGCCTACTACCCCCCACCATAGAACAGCATTTATGGGAATCATCTTCATGTGAATAATCTTTAAGAAAAAATAATCCACTTACATTTAACACAGGAAGGGGATCCAGATTCAGGGTTTGTTTGGCTGTGACAACAAGGCCACCATGCATACAATGCTGATAAAGAAGTAACTAAAGCTGGGGAGAGGGCAGATCCAGGACCTGCAGTATGTGAGGAGCAGGGTAGACAATGGATGCGGGTTGGAGCACACAGTCAGTACAGAGATAAAAAAAAAAAACATATCTCCACATATAAATAGCACTGGCAGGTGCGCCATATGTAGAAACAGAGGGTAACCAATAGGTAGAGCTTTTTTAGCTTTTCCCGTAGTGGAAAAAATATTTGGAGCTCTCTGAAGCCACCAGCCATAGAATCTGCTTCAGAGAAACAGGACAAACACGTCTTCTGCGGACAAGAATGGTATGCTGATTTTCTCAATTTCTTTCATAGTTAAAAATTCACAAAAATGTCAGAGTTAAAGAGACCATAGATAAAGCCTGGCCAGCTTAATGGAGGTGTAAAGCCGAGATCTGATAGTTTCTCAAGACCTTTAAATAAGTCTCATCTGATTTGAACACAAGACCTTATAATTGTCCATTTGATTCATTAGGAAAAAGCTTCCTTTATTTAGGGAATGTTCTTATAATCTTTAAAGATTTTCCTATTTGGGACAAGACTTTTTAGCCCATTCAAAATACTTGTACCTAAGTGCAAGTGTATTGGTGTGTATACACACACATATAATTTATGAACCTTATCACATATAGAGTTCATAAGAACAGTTCATAAACTGCATTCATATGTCACCTGTCCTACCCACTTCATTCCTGCTTCTTCAAACCCACCTCTCTACTAGAAAGGAAGAACAAAGTTCCTTGTGATACCTACGAGATTTATATTGAGTTTTCTGTTATTTTTGAATTACAACTGGTAAAACAAGGGCATGTCAGTGCCACATGATACGGTTACATAATCTGTAATCCCCATGCCTCAGTTTTCTTGTCTATAAAGTACCTAACCTGCCTCAAAGGTTCATTGTGAGGATCAAATGAGGTAGTACATGTAGAAGACTTGGGAGAGTGCCCGACACATACTAAACAGTTGAAATATTGTACCAAGTGTACAATGCCATAAATTATACACAATGAGTTACCATCGAGTTGGGTTAGAATTAAAATCAAATCAATAAATATGCATTATCTATTATATGAAATTACTATTGTAGAAAATACATGTTCATTAGTAGATGTACAGTTCATACTCCATTAAACATTTATTGGTTATCTGAGTGGACCATGGGAAGTCAGGGTTAGCCTATTATTCTGCTCTCACTAGCCTGGGACTGAAAAAATTTAGGCAGGAAGAATGCACTCATTCAAACTGGGACATGTCCAGAACATGAGGTTAAAGAAATCTATTAATAAATTTTGACTTTGGTAATTAAAGGTACACACATAGGCATCGTGCATGCTTAAATGACATTTTGTTAATAGACTGTCCTGGCAGTGGGGTGTTCTTTTAAGCTTTTTAGCAGCAACAAGCTGCTTCCTAGTCAGGAATCTTAAAATAACTATGTCATTACATAAACATTCTACATCCACCTTATACCAACCCATGTTCTGTTTCTTTTGGAAGAGAATGAAATAAGATGAATAGGCATGACCCAGGAGCCTGTGTTATAGAATACTAACATTCTTGGAGATGGTGGATGTTCTAAAAAATTGTGAAAAAGGACCAGTGTTAAAGGTATGGCTGACCTTTGCAAGATTATTTTATTGCAAAGGTTCTTTGGTTTTACAAGCTGACATGCCAGAGTCAACATAAATAAGGTGCTAAGGGAATATTGCCAGAGAGCTAAGAGCATAAACTTATGTAGCTACCTCTGTGTGGACAACTGGGCCCTGGAGAGGAGACCAGTCCCTACAGCTACATAAATAGCAAATATGGCCTGGCCAACAATTCAAAGAGCATTAGATTTATTGTCTTCAGAATTAAACTGCCTTAGGAACAAATCAGATGTAGTGACCACCTCATAGGTAGACACAGGCTCTAGGTAACTTCAGCCTCAGAGAAAAGCTCCTGCATTAGTGGAACTCAGGTGGCAGGGAGCTGGGTCAGACTGATATTTGGGTCCAAATCAAATAGGTCCCAAAGGGAGAAATCAGACTTTTCAGTGAATAAGAGGAGGCCCAGCAAGCAGGGAGTCAGCAGTGACAAAGACAGGGAAAGAAGAAGATGTCTAAGGATAGTTTAGGCAGTTAGTAGGGAAGAAACTTGGCATCGCATGATTTATAGTCAACTGGAAGCACCAGAGAAGAGGGGCAGAGACCAATGACTGAATCTGATATCTAAGTAGGATTTGGTCACAGAGAGCAAGTCAAGAGACCAGGGATTAGAACTGTAACTGAGAGGAGGACTAACCAGATGCTGAGCTACTGGAGTAATTCTCCCAGAAATTAGGGCTTTATTAGTAGAAGGAAACTTGCTTAATATTTTTAGTAACTAATCCTTAAAAATGGCACCCAGTGAACCATAGCCTTACCACACTGAATTTGGGTCAGCATTGTGAATTGCTTTAACCAGTAGGATTTGGCAGAAGTGACACTGTGTATTGGAACAGGGCCTTAAGAGATTTATAGCTTTCATTTTTACCTCTTGGAATGCTCCCTCTTGGAACTCAGATGCCATGTTGTGAGAAGCCCAAATCTCCTGGAGAGTCCCTCTGATAACAGCCCCAGCTGAGTTTCTAGCAAAGCCAGCACCAACTGCCAGTCATGTAAGGAAGCCATCTTGGATGTCCAGCCAAATCAAGCCCTCAGGATGCAGCTGCTGCTCACATCACCTGGAGCAGAAGGACCACACAGCTGAGCCCAGTCAAATCACAGAATCATAAGAGATAATGAAATGATTATTGCTGTAAGCCACTCGGTGTGAAGACAGTTGTTATATAGCAACAGAAAACTGAGTCTCAGTTTCAGGGGACATAAAAGCAATATTAAACTAAGCAATAATTACATTATCAGGTATTTGAAATGATGAACTTGAATCTTCTTTTAAAACTTTAAATTCCATCCAACATATCCTCTTTAAGACAGGATTTTACATAATACATGAAAGAAAATTTTCCATCAAAAATATTTAAAATCAGGGGCACCTGGGTGGCTCAGTCGTTAAACATCTGCCTTCAGCTCAGGTCATGATCCCAGGGTCCTGGGATCGAGCCCCGCGTCGGGTTCCCTGCTCAGCACGAAGCCTGCTTCTCCCTCTCCCACTTCCCGTGCTTGTGTTCCCTCTCTCTGTCAAATAAATAAATAAAATCTTAAAAAATATATTTAAAATCAACATTGTTTTTTGATGGAAAGGCAAACAATTTATCTAAAGAATCTACTCCTTGTTGTGTTGCTATTGTTCAATTAAAACTAGGATGAGGTGGGGCACCTGGGTGGCTCAGTTGGTTGAGTGTCTGCCTTTGGCTCAGGTCCTGGTCTTGGGGTCCTGGGATCAAGCCCTGTGTCGGGCTCCCTGCTCAATGAGGAGTCTGCTTCTCCCTCTCCCTCTGCCCCTTCATCCCACTAATGCTCTGTCTCTTTCTCTCTCTCTCAAATAAATAAATAAGATCTTAAAAAAAAAAAGAAGATGGGGTAAAATAGAGAGTTTGAAAGAAAATGCTAGATTTCCCAGTTTCACACACAAAATTATCAACAACTTTTACTGTGAGTATCATGTCTTCTCAAGACATTGTTGTTCCTTAATTTGCTCCCATAGCTGGACATATGATTTCTTGCATTGAACTTCTCAACCTTAAGAAGGCCTCTGCTCATCACAGTTATGATTTATGTGCCATTACCTTTGTGTTTGTTCCAGAGGCCAACAACTAACAAAGCATCATGCTGAGCATACATAACAGAGGGTAGAGGAAGGTCAGAAGAATGGGTCAATTTGGGAAAAACCACAAGGGAACCCAGATCCTAAATCAGTCCTCTTGGGATTAATGTCACAGCCTTCGTCAAAACATCAAAGTGAGGGACGCCTGGGTGGCTCAGTCGGTTAAGCGTCTGCCTTCAGCTCAAGTCATGATCCCAGGGTCCTGGGATCGAGTCCCGCATCGGGCTCCTTGTTCCGCGGGGAGCCTGCTTCTCCCTCTGCCTCTGCCTCTCTCTCTCTATCTCTCATGAATAAATAAATAAAATCTTAAAAAAAAAAAACATCAAAGTGAGTCAAAGTGATCCAAAATGGGCCGACGTGAGTCAAGGTGATCTAAGGTGAGTCAGGGGGTGCTGAGTTGTGCCAAGGTGAGTCAAGTTATGAAAGTCAAGAAGTCAAGATACTGGTCAGCATTTCCCTGATTACCTAAGGTCAGTAGCCATCCAAGGGTTTGGAAGCTATGACATCAAATAAGGAAGGATTTAACTTAGGTCAGAGTCCAAGCCTGCCAAGATCTGGAATCATGAAGATCAAACCAATCATCCCAGTAGTCAGAACTCAGAAATGATCTCAAGATTCTTTCATGCTCTTTTGGAAATAGCAAATGGTAACCAGAAGAGTAAGACAATGGCCCATAAATATTTAGAGAACTGAATGCTTCTCTTTTGCAATTACAATAATCAGGCTGATTCTCAAATAGAGGATGACATGGTGTTGAAGTGTCATCACTTTTTATTCTCTAGCACTTTTAAAGTATGAAAGGAATACTGCTTGAATAATTCCATTACATTTACTCCCATCGTTTGACATTCACTGACCATGCAGAGCACATCTTAGCTGTCACAGAGCACACAACATTAGAGGGGGAGTGTTCCTCCCTTTGCAGAATGATCACAAATGACATCAACATATACGGCTACCCTCTTGTCTTTGACTGTCTTCACTGTAGTGTGACTTCAGGAAGTAGGACAGTCACCTTGAGTCATGATTAAAAGCCTCTCATTCTTTCACATATGTGTCTCAAAGGAACCACTAGATGAAAATAAAAGCCACTCAAGGGGCAATATTTAACAAGAATAATGACCAAAAAGACTTTGATTGGACAAAAGACTGACTTGTGTTTGTAATGGAAGATTTCCCATTGCAGATCCAAATCTCAGAAACTGACAATTTCAAAGTCCTCTCAGATGGTTTTGGTTTGAAGTCCTTTATGATGGGCTGGACACCTGAGTAGACATGTAGGTGATCCACTTGCATGAGGGCATTATTACTTAGTCAAATGATGAGCCCTTAACATTTCTGCAGAATGTGATGGCACAAATGTCCCCTCTCATTTGAAAAACTTAGCCAATGAAACTCAGTTCAGTGGCCAGAATAAGAGCTATTGGGTTTTCCTGAGACTTCATGGCTGATCATAGGTCTAGAATAGTGTATCTTCATATGGAGATATCTTAAGATCTCTTAAACTTATATAATGGAAAGAGTAACCAATTTGTAAATGATGGTTTCTTTTTAAAGAAATTAAGCTTACAAATTTCAAATGCAAAGAGTAACTCAAGCTAACAAAATACTGACAAACAAAATTCATTGGGGACCTACTTTAATGAATAGAGGGATTAATTTTTAATTAGTGTATTAGTTGTTTACTTATAATTGGCAACAACATTCTAACTCATAAATTCCAAATTAGCATAATCCAAATATAATTTTATTGTAAAGAATTCTCTAGTAGCTAATTCAACAAACTTTTATTGAGAATCAACTCTGTACTAGGCTCTGTGGTAGATATTACAGTTGCAAAGATTAATTGGGTATAGTCTCTGCCTCAAGGAGTTGATGGTATAGTGAATGAGAGAAGTATGTAACTCATTATTATATAATGTGATAAATGCTATGCTTTCGTGATGAACAGTATGCTTTCAGAGGACAAGGGAGGTGAGATTATGTCCACATAGATAACATATAAGTATTTCATAGAAGAAATAATATTGGATTTGGGCATTAAAGATTAAGTAAAAGCTCAAATGGAGAAGAGTCAGGAATGTACCATTTTGGAGGAAAAGCATGAACAAAAGTGTGATGTTACTAATGGGTGAGGCATCTTTGGGAAATAGCATGACTACAGCAAAGGGAGCCTGGGAGGGAGGCAGGAGATGAGGCTGGAGGGAAGCATGATGTCAGTCCACTAATGCTCTTGAATCTCTTCTGGAGTTGGGGCTTAATCTTTTAGACAATGAAGATCTAGAAGACAGAGGGCAATTTGAGCAAATTCTCATGTGTGGAAATAATAATTCCATCAGAGGTTCCTACTGCTTCAGAGAGAACTAGGAATTCTATAGTAAGAAAGCAACAAGAAAGAGTCCATTTCATCTTTCAACTTCCAAAAAAATATAGTAAAAGTCACTGCTTTTAATATTCAAGAACCAATATTTTGAGAGGAATGAAAGTTTTTGCATATCAAAAGGCAAAGCTGGCAGATTGTATGAGCACACAGTTAAGAATTAGTCATTACTGCACAATCTCCGAATCTGTATCCCCACCACTCACATGGCTTAAGATCAATAGCTTGCTAGTACCATATACCATTCTTTTATCAATCTGTGTCTCTCTGATAAAGAGAGTAAAATGATAACATGAAAAGGAAGAGATGATTGGGTTAAATCTCCAAGTGTTAATATACCAATGGGGCAACCAAAGAGTTTATCCACAAATGATAAATTGACAAGAGAATAGATGAAGAAGTAGAAGAAAGAACACTGTGTTTATCAGATAGACATTCTACAAATTTTGGGGTGGTGTGACAAGGGGGGTTCCGTGTACCCAAGACTACTTGGAAAAGTGGGAATCAGCTCTGGGAGAGTACCCCGAGTCTGCGTGAACACCTCCAGTGGCCAGAGCCAGAGAACCTTGAGGATACTAGTCCTGCCTCCTCTGATGGTGTCCATCTGAGGGAACATCACTGATGTTGCTGGCCCCTAGAGGCTACTTGTCCCTCAAGGACATCTTGTCAACAACTGCCTGCACTGAGATAGCAGTGAAACATGCCCAGGCCTCCAGACTGCTCAATTCAGCCAAATCCCCGTATGTGGAACAGCCTCCTCTTCAAATTTCTAGGGCACTTATAAGTCTCAAAAAGGAAGTGAGGCCTTGACACTCACAGGAAGTACTAGGAGAGAGGACATACTTTATGAAAGAGAACCTACCTTTATATCTCAACTTAGAGGAGAAAAGAGGGACTTGGAGATTGAACAAGGCCAGCTTGAGATTTCACCTCAGCCACAGTGGTGGAGAAACCCACTTCTGTACAATATCACATAAATGTATTTCAAGATATATCCACCTAGATCCCTGTCCTCAGTACATTTTTGTAATCCCACAAAGAATTTTTATTTGCCTCTGCCACATGGCAGAGCTGAGTGTCAGACCTCAACCAGTTTTCCCAGAAGGTGCCTGTGGACACTGCCACTTCCCAGTGACTCAGGGAAAAGACAATTGGGTCTTAGGAAAAGCATTATGTCATCCAGCTAATCACATAAGTCTAGGCGATTGATAAAAACACACAAGACATGTGAAGGCAGTTTTCTCCGCACTCATCAGTCATGGATATTTGAAAATACCCATTCTTCATGGCCAGTTCTGAAGGCCACTAACTCCTTGGCAAAAGTTCAAGGCACTCACAGTATAAAGTCCTAATCTATTTTAATGGATGAATCTGGGTACAAATACATACATTCATCCTTTACCAGATTTCTTTAGTTCCACCAAAGTGAGGGAATGCACTGAAGGCTAATAGTAGCAAATTCCAATTGTATAAAATGGTTGCCCAGTTCTACCGACAGCAGATAGGTATTGCATACCTAGATTTTCCTGTTTGTTTTCCATGTACAAATACTTACGAAGAGATAAATGGAGAACAAAGATCCAAGCCATGACCTCTGCTCTGCCCTCTAGGATTGTAGAATCCTATAGAATCCCCCAAATTAAAATCTAAGGGTGTTGATTTTATGGACTCCCTGACATATAAGGCATAGAGAACTTTAGAAGGAAACGCCAAACTAACAGAAAACTTTTTTGTTTCCATGAATGGGACACGGATTATGTTTAAGAGAGCAATTTAGGAGAGAGCTGAGTAACTCCTAATCTTTCTAGAGAATGCCTAGGGAGAATAAGGTCTCTAAACTATAGAAATGTTATCATCATACAGTAAAGAACTACTAATCACTGCATAATCCCTAAATCTGCATCTCTACTATTGGCCTAAAACTAATAACCTCTATCCTATATATCCACTATTCTTTTTTCAGTCTGGAGTCTATTTGAGATGATGCTAGAAACAAACAAAACAAAGACAAGGTGGTTGGGGTAAATCTAGAGTCTTCATATGCCCATGGAGTAACCTAAGTTAACAGCATCTCAGACATTGTGTTCACATGTTAGTAGTCATAAACTGGGGGTGAGTTTCACCACTGTAAGGAGATTTCAAGGCAGTTTTGTTAAGTCTCTCCTAGAAGTAGAGATGATGGTCTTTCCCATTCACACTACCATTTTTACTCTCCCTATTACAGGCTTCACCCTCTTTTAGGGTGCCTTTTATGTCTGCCTTGTCAAAGCAAGGGTTGGAACACACAGGACAGTTAGAGTGGGCTCAATAAAGCCTCAAGCACAGGTGGGCATCACTCCTGATGTACACAGAGGGCCCCTGAGACTCCAGCCTTTTCTGAATTTGAGATAAAACTAGGAACAACTGAGAAGACCTGACTGCTATGGGAGCAGAAATAGCCTCTGGGGCTGGGGAGACCACTGGTGAGTCCCAAATCAAGGTGTAGAGATATTCACCTGATACCTAGCTTCACCCACCTGATAACGTGGGACCCTGAGGAATATGTTACCCATGTCGTCATGCATAGTCTTGCATATGGGAAGGGCTATCCTGGAGGCATAGGGGCAAATCAGACCGAGTTCTTACTACATTGAGGTCCAGAGCTAGGGGAAGGTTCTTTTAGGATCCTAAAGGAAAATAAAAGCTCTCTGTGGGGACAGTAAAAATGTACTTGGGAGAGGAATTCAAGTATATTAACAATTAGATAGTCTCATACCATGAATGGGTTTCATCACATAATCAGTGGAGAGAAAATCTCAGACTGTCTCTGTTAACCCCTACTCCAGTAGAGGCATCAGGGATTTTCTGTCCACAGAACTGCATCTCCTCCAGATGTTCCAGGCCTCAAGTCTTGCTTCATGAGGTTTGCAGATGTTCTGACCATTAGCAAGGGGTTTCTCCACATGGGAATATAGCTGGGCTGAGTCTCTAATATGGGGTCGTGATGGTTACAAGACCAACAAGGGAAGGGCAAACAGGTGTTGGGGGGATTAGAAAGCATACAGATATTCCAAGAAAGTTCTTCCTACGTGTGGTTGAGAAAAGGGAATCCTGCACAGAGGGAGTAGGGAGTGAACTGGAGGTAGGAGAGCCCAGATGCAGGGCAATGCAAGGGGGAGGACTTCAGACTGGCAATGGCATCGGGAATGGAGAGCACCTTTTAGATGCAGCAGCTTGAGGGTGGGAGACACTAAAGAAGGTGACGAAGAGAAAGGAGTAGATTAGGATGACTTTTAAGCTTTAGCTTGGGTGTCAATAGATTGCAATGTCATGTTCTAAAATAAGAAACAACCTTTCAAGGGAGAAAATAATTTGGAATTCTGGAGACAAAGCCAGATTGCATTGGAAAGAAGGAAGAAGATAATTTAAGGAAGTGGAGGTTTAAACTATGAAAGTGAGGACGTGAAGGGGAGGTGAGAGGTGTAATATTCTACATACTACATGCTATACACTGCACACTAAACACACTACATACAGAGAAACATACTCTGGTGGTCTTCAGTCTAGTCCCCCATTCCAGCACCTGACAGTTGAAGAGGCGCATGAAAGATCCAGGAAATCCTTCATTAATCTCCCCAGTTATGGCCCAACCCTCTCTTCTAATTAATGGAAGCAGGTTACCCCTACTCCCTAACACACACACACACACACACTTCAGACTCAATAGATATTTTCTGCTGCAATTTTTCTTGTTCTACTTCCAACAGAAAAGAGAAAGAACTGATCACCATTCTCCATAGAATTTCCCTCCTTGGAAATCAAAGTTAATTAACATTTACTGAACCTTTCCTGGACACATGGCACAATGCCAAATTCCTAAAGGAAAATGAGAATGAATGTGTAGGTGTGAGACTAAAAACACATCAGAGGAGGAGAAGCAAGTCAGTTTAACAGGTTAGAGCCAAGTTTAGCACTCCTCTTCCCATGGCTGCAAGACTTTGCCCCATCAATAAACAAATATACTCATAGTAGAAAGCATCTCTGTGTATACATACATAGTATTTAAGTTTCTTAAAACAATTCATAAGCTCAAATACTGAGCCATCTCTAATCACCTCCTTGCAAATAATAAAAGAATGTGAGTATAATGTTTGAAAACCTTTCTGCACTAACATCTACAAGCCCTATCCAGTCCCTTATGGGTCACAGGACTTGGAGATGCTACATCTGTAGGTTTGCCCTAAGCTACCACCCATATAAGCCCTTATCCCACATGTTCATTGGCTTCCCTTTGCCAATGACAGCAGTTCTTCACCCAGACTAACCCATTAGCATGACGGGGTGCTTAAAAATGCAGGTGCGTGCATTGCCCACCCACAGACTTTATATCTATGGGAGTTGGGCCCCATTAGTGATATCTTTGTTAGTCTCCCAAGAAGATTCTAATGGGCAGCCCCATGGGATATCCTCTATCTTCAGGCCTATAGATCAAACTTGAAGCTTATTGACTTTTCCAAATCTATTCCTAACCATTCCCTACAAACACTAGCCACTGAAGCAATGGCCTGAGGCCTTCTCCCATTGTTCACACATCTACCTGGGACATACCCCTTCATCCCCCACTCCCCTTTCCACAGAGCACATTTCCTTCAAGGTCCAGTTCAAGCCAAGTAGAAAGTAAATGTATTTCTAAACACATATATCCTGGTGCCAGGCTAGCTCAGCATCTCAGTTTGCTTGTGAAGAAAGTTGTCACCAGAATCACTGTTCAAAGAGATCATTATTATGGGGAGAGACCCATAGATATTCGGTCCATCACTGTCTAGGTTTGGGTGTGGGATTACATTCACTATGCACATTGTATACAATTCAAAGACGTCCAGTATGTAGTTAGTCCTCAGATTTAAGCTTCTCTGTCATAGTTTTAAGTGTTACACTGACTTACCCATCCTGCACTCCCCACTGAAGTCATCCCCACTGAAAGCATGTGAATACCTCCTTATACGACAGCAATTAGTATGCAACCCAAAAGAAGTATCAGTCACTGGCTCTTGGGTGAGATGAAGGGCTAGTGGACAAGTTGGGAGAGAGGAACCAGAGAAAGTCTCAGAGAGTGTCTGCTTTCCTGATGGTCTCACCAAATGCTTAGATCAGAGAAGTTATTTCTTTATTTTGGATTTAAAAAAAAATGAAAACAAGATTGTACTTTTATCTGCTTTCTTATTGGAGAAGCATATCCAACAGTCACAACTGGCCGGTTTCCATGAACCCCCCCTCCTAAAGTGTTAGGACCTTATTAGCCTGCTCTCTGAGGGGAGACCACTCTCTCCCACTGCCTTCTACCAGCTACCTGCCCTAATACAATGAACAACATCTAAGCCAGGTTTCTGTCCTAGATTATGAGACTCGGGATGAGCTAGGCCTGGATAGCTAAGAAACAAAGTCAGGTCCTAAGGCAGTCATGTCCACCTCACTCACACTCCGAATCTCTATTGATTCTGGAAAAAAAACAGACAAAGCACTTGGAGCCAGAATTTTTGGCAGGGAGATCTCTAAGTGGCAGGTGGGTGTGGGGCTTACAAACAAGGCTCCTAGGGGAAGTGAGAAGCTCTCTGTCTCTAAGGTTCAAATAACAGGCTGGTGGAAGGTAAAACCATTTCAGTAACAGCATGGGAAACAGAAACTCTCTTCTATGATTTCTGTTTCCAATGCCCATTACCTGAAATGAATGTAACATTCATTCATCAAGTTTTTTTAAATAAATTAAATTAAATAGGTACAATTAAAAATTAGCAAAAAAAATAAAAAAGAAAATAGAATTTCCAGAATGAATTTTATCAAAACAAGAATCAGAATCTTTTCTTTTCTTAAAGAAAATTAAATAATCATATGAACACTCTATAGCATTCTTCTAGGTCACAGAAGTCATTTGTATGAGTACAGAACAGCCTGTTTATCAATGATTTGAGTTATATTTTTAGTTCTCATTGTTAACAATCTAAAGAAGTTAGCAATCTAAAGAAGCATGATCAATTTATTGTCAGTTTGTGAAACATTTTAGACAGTAAATGTAAGGTTTGGAAGTTGATGCCATGTGTATAAGGTTTAAAACTGTATAAAACAATAACATATATGTAATGGAGAATGTTTTGTAACATGGGAAATATTATTAAATCATAAAATTACAGAAAGGAAAAAGAGAGTTTCCAGTGTAAAATCCTTCCTGGAGATTGTATTTCTCACTGAAATGGCCAAGAATCTGAACACCTGTAGATTGAGTTTGTATTTATTTCATGGTAGGAAAATAGAGTCATTTTCTTAAGTTCTCTCTCCATAACATAAATATTAGTCCTCACGCTATCATTTTTCTGAGGACTTTGGTTATGCAAGGTGACATCATGCCTTCTCGGAGAGCAGACTTGACCTGGTTCTCCCAGTGATTTAAGGAACTTGTTTTGCGAATGCGAGGAGAGAATGAGGAGAGACATACAGGAATCAGGAGCTATAATCTGAAAGCCCAAAAGGCCAATTAAAATGCTCTGCAGGAAATTTGAAAGGAAACCACCGTAAACAGATAAAACTTATACTAAGTATCAGACCTTCTGTGCTCGCATGCACGTGCCCTCTCTCTCTCATGCTCTCCCCCTCGTTTTCTTTCTCTCATATCCATGTGAATGCTTGCATGTTCATGTGCGTGCACACACACACACGATGGAATAGATTCTTTTCACTCTCATTTCTCAGATCATGAAACTAAAGCCAGACAGGTAATGTCAAGATCATAGCTGATAATTGGCCAAGGGAAGTTTCCAACCTAGCCATGTGCACATCTGTGTCATTCTTACTTGCAGAACTGCTCATACTATCTTGCTGAGCCTGTTGCTTTCCTCTTTATTAAACTGCTCACTGGCTCCCATGCCTAAGCCAGGGCAGAGGTTAAGAGAGAAGGCCCTAGGGCCAGAATGACTGGGTGAAATGCCCAGCGCCTCCACTTTCTAGCTGTGCGATCTGGGGTAAGATCAGTTTCCTTATCCATAAAATGGAGGTGATGATAATGCTGTCTGTCTCATAAGTCATTGAAAAGATTAAACAAGTTAATACAGATAAAACATTGAGAAACAGTACCTATCACTATAGACAAGACATAAACCTGTACTAGGTTAAGCCCCTGTGATTTTGGAGTTGTCTATTTCTGCAGCATTGTCTAGCTTGTCATTCAAATACAGTTGAATAAATGTCCATTAAATTAATTTTGATTGAGTCATTATGCATAAAAGTTTTTGTGGCAGGAACTATTGCTGAAGGGGACTATGGTGTTTTTCCTTCTATTATGTTCTTAAATTCAACCAAGTCTTCTGTAAAGGATTATTTTCAGTTGTGCTCTAAAAATCAGATTTCTTCTGATGAATAACATTATCTATCAATAAACTTATTATTTTATCATCAAGGTATCAGCACACCACAGAGCACATAATCAGCTCAAGAAATAATTTTTCTCTTATTTCACTCAGGGATTTCAGCAGTTGATGCTAATCTATCCCATTAAAAAAAAAAAAGGGAGCCTATAGGACACACTGATTTTTTATTTTAAACCTTCTAAAAACTGCTATGCTCCTAGATGAAAGACAATAGAGATATCTCAAAGTAAATAAATAATAAATTCCCAAGAAGTCCACTTTCAATAAATGATGAGAATCCGAAAAGTAAGAAGATCTGTCTTGGGTATTCCCATCTGAACTGACAGCCTCATTATAATTTCTATGAATGTGCCTCACTTATAAATTCCAACATCCTCAACTAGGAGAGAGACTGCTAGCCTTGACTCTGGGTTTCTATTGTTTCCTGGTTGAATTCAGGGAGCTAAAAGCATAACACTTCCTTTAGCCTGCAGTTGGCTCTTGTAGATTTACTTCCCTCAGCTCTTTGAAGGCGTGCAAGCCCAAACGAGAAATTCATCAGATGCTAGTCTGGATGAAAAGAGGGATCCATTGCTCTGTCTGCAAAAGGAGATGTGACATGGGCCTACCATTGTGTCTCGTTACAAACCAGAGTAAGCCTCTGCAAAGATATGAAACAATTAACTTTTAAAAATGCCTGTCAGTTGCCCACCCATCCATATCACATAAATACATAATGAGCTTTCTAAACATGGATATTTTTGGCATTTAAAGATGTATATTAATTACGTGATATTTTGCCCATTCCAGGCTGTTTATGTAAATATTGAATCGAGAGACTTCTTAAAATGCACAGAATTTACTCGGTCATCCTCAATAGTAATTGACTAAATACATAATTAGAGTATTTTTAAAACAGGTATCATAGACTCAGTAATCTTTAATGAACTTTTGCATCATTCTAACCTAAGGTGTCAAGACTTAATTAGAATTTGAAATTCATGGATCATTGACCAAAGCACCATAATTGGTTTGGGCATATGCACTACTGCAGATCACCAGTGAGCCAACTCCTTAAAACATTAACCACTCAAAAATGCTACTTTAAAGGTGTACTGATTCGCCCACTTGGAATACTTCTCACAGAGAATTAAGCATTTTAACATCTCTAAAAAAGGAATTTTAATTTATCCCCAGTTGATGTGGGAAAGCTAATTTTTGCAAATGAATATCAACTAATTAAAGCAAAAGAAATGATAGAAATTCTAAAAATCACCATTTTGCAATCTAATCGCCACCCATGAAAGCATTGATTCAGACAAGGAACATCGGTGGGAGCCAAAACTGTTAGATAAAATGGAAAGGCTAGCCCCAAGGTGACCTGAGTCATCCCACTGATTGCTTGTTAATTGCAAAGAAAAAAAAAAAAGAAAGAAACCTTTCAGTGGAGGGATCTGGCCATCTTATTTAGCATCACTATTAGTGGATCTCTCAAAGATGTTCTGAGATGCAATATGCCATGCCCAGCAACACCTATGAGATCTTCTTGTTAATAATTTTTAATTTAGTTCTCATCAAGCATTTAGACCCAACCTGCAGTTTTCAGGAACTAGAACGACATAAATCACTCCAACAGGAAACAATCAAACTAATCCAGGACAGAGCATAGTCCAAGGCAATGTCTAATCACTTCAGAAAAATCAGTGAATTTTAAAAAATGAGGGATTATTACAGATTAAAAGATACTAACAACAAAACAAAACAAAACACAATAACCTCAAGAGATGTGTGAACTTTGGACCTCATTTGATAAAATTATAGAAGACATTTTGGGGACAACTGGGGAAATTTAAATCTGGATTGGCTAGTAGATTACTTTATGTAATTATTGGTTATTTTCTTAAGTTATAATGATCTTCTAGTTATGGAGGCAAAATGTCTTATACTTAGGAAATATTTGCTGAAGTATATCTCTTCACAATGAATGCAACTTACTCACATCCTGCTGCACGCAGACGCAGAAAGGTATGAAGCAAACAGTAAAATATTAACAAGTATACCTAAGTGGTGGATATACATGTGTTCATTAAATAATATTTTCAATTTTCCTGTATGTTTGTAAATATATATTCAAATATATTATCATAGATATAAAATCAGGGAGAAAAAGAATTCTTGCCTCCATTTTCACATGTTATATTTCTTGCTTTGTCAGTAGTTTTTATAAAAATATGTATGTACGTACGTGTTTCATGAGGATATTTCCCTGGAAGTGTGTATATTTAATAGAGTATGACACATAGCCCTTATTTATTTACCACTTGTGCTCATTTGGATCTTATTGAATCAGAACTTATTTATATTACTTGGTGCTTCCAGAGATGCATTTCTTTTTGGACCACTCTAAGATTCGATTCATTCATTCTAGCTGTCTATATTAACTGAGCACCTACTAGGTGCCAGGCATAATAGTAGTTCCCAGAAAATCATGGTAAGCAAACACAAATGTTGATAAATGTCATAAATCTTACAGTCTGGCAGAGAAGAGAGACCTTCATCAAATTATGGTATGGATAAATAGTAACAAATTATATTATATATGTATCATAAAAATAAAGCTCAGGGAACTATGAAAGAAAAACAGAAGAGTCTGGTTTACTATAGGGAATTCCTACTGAAAAGTGAAGGGTGAATAGGCATTTACCTAGAGGAAAAAAGTGAGGAGGGAAATAAGGTCTCCAAGGTGGAAGGGGGCATGGCTAATTCCATGAACAGAAAGGCCAGTGTGGTTGCAACAGAAACAACAGAGGACATGAGGGGGCTGATTTGGCTGAGTCGTAAAGAGAGGTCCAATCACTCAATGCCATTAGGCCGTATGGAGGATGATGATCTCTATCTAAAGAGAATTGGATAGTTTTAAATGTGGAAGTGACATGATCTGATTGGCATTTAAAAAGATCTTTAAGGCTGGGGCGCCTGAGTGGCTCATTCAGTTGAGCATCCGACTCTTGATTTCAGCTCAAGTCATGGTCTCAGGGTTGGAGATCAAGCTCAATGTCTGGCTCCACTCTGGGCATGGAGCCTGCTTAAGATTCTCTTTCCCTCCTCCACCCCTTCTCACTCCCTCCCTCTCATTAAAAAAAAAAAAAAAAAGATCTTTCAGGCTACCAGGCTATAATAAGGGAACCACCAATAGAAGCTGGGAGGGAAATTTAGAGGTGATTATGAAAATCCAAGGAAGAGACAACAGTAGCTTGAATCAGGGTAGTGATGATGGAGATGGAGAGAAGCAAATAAATTTTAAAAATCCTAAGGAAGTAAAATTGATAGGCTCTGTGGTTGATCAGATAAGAGTAGAGGATGAAAAAGGCACCAAGGATGCTCTTGGGATTCTGTGTTGAGCTGGTGAGAACAGAGCGCTGAAGGAGAAATATGTTCATTTAGACGAACTCCAAGGTTGGATTTAGATGTGCTACATTGAGGGTATCTTTAAGCCAACAATTTCAGGCAAAATCCAATGGCTCATTATCTAATTTTAGACATTCTTAATATAGTTATAGAACCAAAAGAATTATTTTTTAATAAAACAAGATTTTACATCTCCAAATGAGGTTTTCACCTTCAGGGACGATGCATTATGCCAACAATCCTGCCATTACTCAAAATGCATCTGGGGTTCCTCCTTCTAAATTGCCTCAGAGAACCAGTGTGTAGCTTCTCTACTGTCAGCCATGGATGCAAAGTGTGCTTTCTAGTCTTCTCCAAGCTCTTCCATGCATCTCAACAGCAAGGCCCACTCTGAGCCTTACATTGTCTTTTTACCTTGCTGTACCTCATGACCGAGCTATCTGAAGTTTTTTCACCTCTGAATTAGGGTGGTGTATATAGCAGGCCCTTGATAAATAGTTACAAATTAAATGCAGAAAACTGATGTCATTATTTTACCATCAGACCGTAATTTTATCCAATGTGGTCCAGCACGATCATCCAACTTATTTCTCAAAGCAGTCTCTGACCCATTTGCATCTGTTTTCTGAAAAACACAGATTGAAATCAACTCACAAAAGACCAGAAGAAGAGGTAGAAGAAGGGGGAAGGGAAAGAAGGAAGGGAAGGGGAGGGGAGGGGAGGAGAAGGAGAGGGAAGGGGAGGGAAGGGAAGGGGGGGAGGGGTGGGAAGGGGAGTGAAGAGAAGGGAAGAACCAAAAGGGGGATTCATGGATGATGAAAGTGTCCCAGGCTCTGAAAGTATTTGTTCAGGTATGTTCCATAAGAGCCACTCAGATAATTACAGAGACTGTGACTGTTCTGAAAAGTCCATTTGAACACCCAAACTTTGACACACCAAAAAATAGTCTACACACACACCCCCAAAAAATATTAAAAACAAAAAATAAGAGTCAAATTAAATAGTCTAGCCCATATGACACAACAATGAGAATTCACTAGAAAACCTAGACCAGCCATTTTCGAACTTTATGGTGCATCAGACACACTTTGGGTATTTGTTAAAAGTGCTGGTTCTTAAAGCTGACTGAATCAGAAACTGCATATATTCTCATGCCTGTGTAGCTGAATGAAACACAGATAGAAATTTCTAGATCCTTGTACTGTCTGTGCTCTGGTCCTGGCTCAGTCTTTTAATATCTGGTGATCTTAGGAATTTCACCCAACTTCTTTGTCCTCAAGATCTTCTGTAAAGGATGGAAGCGGATTTCTAAATACCTTCTTGTTTTAGAATGCTCTATGTCAAACTTTGCTGCTTTTGCTCTCTGAGTGGCCCAGGACACCACACATTCTTCTTAGTCCATGTACATAGTCTCTGAACCTCACAATTGTTCTCTGATTGGCTGGACAACCTGAGCTCTGACCTCATGTTCATTCTCATAATTAAGATAACTGTAACGTGACTGGCCTGGCCTGATTTGCAGCCTCTCACTTTGTTTCCCAGACCACCAAACTTGATAATGATTCCACAGAGTGAAGGATCATGTAGAGCTGGGGTCATGTATCCCAGGGAGGCCTCCAAGGGTAGGATGGGGATAGATTAGCAGACAGGAGAAAGGGAACTCCAAGCAAGGAGAACTGCATGAGCAAAAGCATGGGAATAAGAATGGGCAAGGAATGCCCAGGGGTCACTCTGTTATGATCTGAGTGCTTGTGTCAAAAAAATGGTTGGATTCCAATGAGACACCAGTCAGAATGGCTAAAATTAACAAGTCAGGAAATGACAGATGTTGGCGGGGATGC
>NC_138381.1:17326037-17358501 GCF_054177405.1 Leptonychotes weddellii | reverse complement strand
GAGGATGGGTTAGCCTGGTGATGGGTATTGAGGAGGGCACATTCTGCATGGAGCACTGGGTGTTATGCACAAACAATGAATCATGGAACACTACATCTAAAACTAATGATGTAATGTATGGGGATTAACATGAGAATAAAAAAAATTAAAATAAAATTTAAAAAAAATGGTTGGATTCAAGAGCAGTATTCTAGAACTCAGATGAATGTTTAGGTTTGCTTATATCTCAATATCAAAGCAGAGATAAAGAGAAGGCTTAATGAATAGACGTCTAAGTGTGAAACAGTACTGAAATCATGCACTAGAGTAAGGTTCTCTCATCAAATAGGACAGTGACAATTAAACTCACACTTTGCATATGCCATTGAAAATGCATCTTATACATCGGCAAACATAAACACCTACAAATGAACACAGGTAACTAAATGCGGAAGAAACTGCATGTGCTTCCAGAGACCACACTCCTTCAGAAGTGGGTAGGGAATTAGATTGTGCAGGCAGGAGACATTTGGTTGGGACAGGGCTTTGCTGCCAACTCAGCCTCTGCCATGTCATGAGTCACAGAACTGGCAGGCTCTGAGTACACATGCAGTCTTAAGACCCTCTATGCTTGCCAGTTCTATTGAGTATATGGTACCAACCAAGGCCCACTTCTTCAAGGAGGATTATTTTGAGTGGAATTTCTCCTTTGGGGGGAAAAAAGGACATACAAAACTTCCTTCCTAGTAGATTGGTAAAATGTTCCCAAAATTCAAAAGGAGAAAAGAGTCTACTTCATCTGTGGCTGGGATTTTCCTCTAATATAAGATAATTTAGACTGGAGGGGAGCACACTGACTGCCAAGTCTCCCAGGACAGGCTGCTGTCAGCAAGTTCTCTGAGAAAACAGCAGATGGCCTCTGGAGAGCATGAGGAGTCAGCCAACATCTCCCTGGAGAATCACTGAATGGGTCCTTTAGGCACACAACCTTCTAGGTCCTAACCAAGTCCAACCTTCATTTAGAGTTTTAAAGCTTAGGGTATGTGAAAGTTGTATGCCACAGAACACAGTGGTCCCACCCATACAAGAGGAATTAATTCTTCTCCCCAAAGCCAGCCTGGCTCACATGGGACATCACAATGGCTTACTTCTCCTAGACCAAGCCTTGAGCCAAGTGCTAATACCATTTCAGTTGACCTCATGGGTAGTTTTAGAGGGCTCAGGACTTACTTACTGGCTCTAGTCATGTTAAGTTGGCTCATTGGTTTATATGCTATATTTGCTAACTTGAACTAAAGGCCATGAGTGTGATTAAATTGGATCAATTTTTCTGGTGGCAGTTTTGTATTTCTGGAGGTCACAAAAAGATAGAAAGTTTTGTTTTTACCTAGTATAGCCTGGAACTAGGCTAACTCCTATTTTAATTTTGAGTCAACTCACAAACATCCATTGGATACTTATTCCTGCAGGGAACCTACCTTCCTGAGAGGAAGCACAAACAAACAAACACAGAACATTGCAAAAAAAAAAAAAAAAAAGTAATGAAGCGTGGTCATATTGCTCTTTTAAGAAGTCATCAATAAAGGGTCATAGATGGATACTGATGGCCCTCAACACCATACCAAGATGTTAAGTGAGGAGGAAGGATGTGTTCTCAAGGAACATGAAATACACATGAAATACTGTACTAGGAAACAACACAAAGCATAGTTGGATAGATTGGTTCTAATGCCTTGAAATAGACAAGGTACTGTTTTGCAAAGTGTCTACTATGGTATATGTGTTTCATTTTGGGATTTTGAGGTTTGGGGCAGTTGGCTCCCTCTTCAGAGAAAGGCTGCCACATCCAATCTGCTAAGGAATTGGGATACCTGTTGGATAGGTGGGATCCCAAGAGGAAATAATCTGTCCATCGCTCAACACAGGAACTGTTATTCATCTTAGCTGAACATTTTTGGGCTTAGTGCAATACTGAGATGTTCCAATCTGGGCTGTCAGATCATTCATTTTGGAAAGCTTCAGACATACTGTTCTTTGCTTGATAAAGATGAATACACTTTGCATTTAAAATGTTTATTTTCTTTATTGCTCTTCTACTTTTAAAAACATCTTTATACTGAAAGAAAAGAGGTCACGTAACAGGGACAGGAAGTAAAGCAGGGCAAGGACAGAATAGCTCCTTGCATGCGCCTGGCTCTATGCCTTGATCATACTGTTCTCACTGCCCGCATTGCCCAAGAGCTCATCTCTAGATGGCCAAATTCTCTTCATCATTCAAAACTTCCATCAGATGCCGCTTCTAGGAAGTCCTTCCAAATCTCTATCCTGAGCAGTTAGGATCTCTCCCTAGAACTTTCACTGATTCTCTCATAGCATTTAGCACTTTCTCCCATATATAAATATTTACATATATTGGCTCCTATAATATATATAACACACATATCTTAAACAACTTAATATACCCTGTTGCATCCAAAATTGATTACAGTTTCTTATTAGCAGTCCACATTCAGTAAATACTTATTGGAAATATTTACTGGATAAATAAATAATTGATCTGTGCAAGCAGATGCTCCCAAAGAATCTAATGTATATCAAATCAGGACACAAAAATGGGGGGAAAAATCATGGGCACAATTTAAGCAGATGGACAACCTCAATAAAAGTGGCTGATACTTCAAATCATCGCTCCATTCATTTGGCTTAATCTGTCTCTTCAAGGTTCTACTTCTTTAAAGAACTTCTTTTCTTTCCCTTGAAATTGCGGGAATAATCGGGAAATGGCCCTATTAAAATGTAAACATTTCTTGAGAATTAGTTGTGGGTAAGGCTTTCTTCTATGACTTGAAACCCAGTCCCACTGATAAATTTTAAAATGAGAAAATAGGAAAAGCAATTTATCAATAAAGCCATGCTGCCCTACCCATATATTAAAAATAAATCAAAGCAGATATTAATAGAATGGGAAAGAAAAGACACAAAGGAATATAATCTATTGGTAGATTAAAATGAATATGTGTAAAATGGCATGGGTATTAACTGGAATGACCTTTTCCCTAACGACGAAATTTAGGGTAAATATAACAGCTACCATTTCTTGACTACCTACTCTATGCCCGGCAAATGGAAAGCACTTTTTATATATTGTTTGTGTTATAATACATTTTATATATTCATTTATCTCAACACTTCAGAGTCAGTATTATTGTTCCTATTTTAGGAATAGTATTTTTTCCCCCTTCCTTAAGGGAGGAAACTAAGGTTCACAGAGGTTAAAAAACTTGCCTAGGCTAATACAACAAGGATGTATCATAGCCATTATAACTCACTACCTTCAGCAGTAAAAGCAAATAATAGGATTCTCCACTTCTTTAACACTTACAGGCTTAGACACACACATATCTCAGCTATGTCTCATCTCAACCTTTTTAATTAGGCCCAACTTCAAAGCACTAACTTGTAAGGCTGTAGCTAAGAAGTAGGGAAAGACACAAGAATTGCTGTGGATAGTACATTAAGTGAATAACCCACATCAAGGTAACCCACTGTTGACTACAGAGTTTAGAATGTATTAATATTCCTGGTTCTAACTATCTCTCCTACTACAACGAAGCTGCTTTTACACTGCATGACAAGAAAAATGCAATCAAGGTGTGCATTTATATATACAATGTAATATATTAAGATCCTCCTGCTACTCAAGAATGCTTTGGAAAATTCAACCAAGTCTTTCTTCTTTTCCCTCTTCACCTCCCCCAAACTGCCGCTCTCTGTGCCCCATCCCATAGGAAAGAGCCTACGACATTTGGGCCTGGGTATCCCTGGGAACCAAAAGGCTTGGTTTGTCTAGAAGAAATCCAGTTGAGTTTGTAGTCTAAAAAGAGATGAATCTAGAAAAGTTTCAGCTAAGCATTCAAAGTTCCCACTTTTTTATCTACCACAACTGAGTTTTTATTTCCCATCCATTGTTCCAGCTACCTTAAAATAGTCTGTAAATTCATTCCAAATCTGGCTGTTGGGTGAAATCCCTGACTACGCATACAAAAGGCTGATGGGAACAGCAGTCCCTCCATACCCAGGATGCTCAGTGCCACCTGCTGGAGCAAGGGAAGGAGGATTTATCATGGGCAGAGGCTATCACTTCAGCTTCTATGAGCTCTGGGCTCCACAACTTAGAGGTACCTGAAAAGTACACTGGGGCTGTTGGAACATATGTGAGCCTGGTTTCCATGGCACTTAAATCCTTGCATTTTGAGCTTTTGCATAGCAAATAAAACCATCAATGAAACAAAAAGGCAACTACTGAATGGGAGAAGATATTTGCAAATGATATTTCCAATACAGGGTTAATATCCAAAATATAGAGAGAATTTATACTACTCAACATCCCTCCCCCCTCAAAAAAACCCCAACCCAATCCCATTTAAAACTGGGCAGAGGACCTAAATAGACATTTTTTCCAAAGAAGACATACAGATAACCAACAAACACATGAAAGGATGTTCAACATCACTAATCATCAGGGAAATGCAAATCAAAACCACAATGAGATATCACCTCACACCTGTTAGAATGGCTAAAATCAAAAAGACAAGAAATAACAAGTGTTCGCAAGCTGTAGAGAAAAAGGAATGCTTGTGCTCTGCTGGCGGAAACATAAACTGGTACAGCCACTGTGGAAAACAATACGGAGGTTCCTTAAAAAATTAAAAATGGAAATACCAGAAGATCCAGTAATTCCACAATGGAGTATCTACCCAAAGAAAACAAAAACACTAATTTAAAAAGATGTGTACCATTATGCGTATTGAAGCATTATTTATAATAGCCAAGATATGGAAGCAACCTAAGTGTCTATCCATAGGTGAATGGACAAAGAAGATGTGATCTATATACATATATATGTGTGTGTGTGTATTATATATATAATGTAGTATATATACATATATATAATGTGATATATATACATATACATACATAATGGAATATTCCACAGCCATAAAAAAGGATGAGATTTTTTTTTTTTTTTTTTTGGTGCCACGTGCAACAACATGGATGGACCTAGAGGATATTATACTAAGTGAAATAAGTTAGACTGAGAAAGACAAAATACCATATGATTTCACTCAGATGTGGAACTTAAAAACAGAAATAAAACAGAAATAGACAAACAAAAAGCAGCATCAGACCTATAAACACAGAGAACAAACTGATGGTTAACAGAGGGGAGGGGTGGGGTGGGTAAAATGGGTGAAGGCTTCCAGCTGTGGAATGAATAAGTCCAGGAATAAGAGTCCCAGGATAGGGAATACAGTCAATGATACTATTAATAGTGTTGTATGGTGACAGATGGGGACTACACTTGTGGTGAGCACAGCATAAGGTATAGAGAAACTGAATCACTATGCTGTACACCTGAAACTAATGTAGCATTGTATGTCAACTATCCTCAAATTAAAAAAATTTTTAATTAAAAAAATACATTGTGAACATTATCCTGTATCATTAAAATAGTCTAATAATTTTTTTTTTTTGCATTTTGAACCACACTGCTTTGCAATGATCTGTTTTGCTCAATAATATATCAAGAGCATTTTTTCTTGTTTTTCTAGGCATATGGTCATGGCAGCTTTTTAATGTGGCCCAAATAAAGTCTAAATATGATATTACGACAGCAAAGTCAGCAAAGCGAGATGTGGTACATCTCTGGGTGCTCAAGTTTGCATCTCAATGTAAGAGACAAGATTTATTAGGACTTGGGAGGCCAAGGATTAATAGAATGAATCACCTTATTTCCCCTAAAGGTTTGACCCAGTGTGTGATTTGTGCCTGCTAAGCTGATATAATGATGAACAATCCCTTTTATTAATGTAGCTAAAAATGGAACCTGCGGTAAGACCTTACATAACCTGAAATGACACATGGCAACTGAAGGCCACTTCTCCCATGAGTTCTTGGAGCCGAAGTTAAGTTGGCATCTAATGAAAAATGTAAACCTGGGAGCATTTACCCTGCTATCTGCACTGCACCATCAAGTTAGAACTTTCAGCTTTCATAGCATAAGAAAAGTACACACACACTATTGAAGCCAGGTTATATTAGATAAGCATTTTTCACATGTATCTTTCTAACTTATTCTTCTCTGCCAACTGCTAAGTGTTACCATGACCATTATTAGGAATAATAATAGCAAGTAATTTGTAAGATATCTATCATTCTGAAGATTCACATTTTATATACTAAATATATAAAAATATAGAAAAAATTTAAACAAATGTTAATTGCAGGATACAATATTGTTTTAGATTCTCTCAGACCAGAGAGTTATAAAAAGAAAAGTGAGGAGGAATTATCTTCTTGTATCACAAAAAGTTATAGGCTTGTCCATAAGTCTGGGGGAAAATATCATCAGGGTTAAGTGACTTCATCAAGGTCACACAGTTTAGGAGCAAATATAAATAAACCCAGTTTCCTTACCGAGTCCCAGTCTTGAGAATACAGAGAGAATAATAAGACAAATAATAAAGTGAAAAATAAAATGTTAGCTAGTGATATGAACCAAAGAAAATCTGGTTCTAAGCACAAGGATGGGAATAAGCATGGGGTAGACAAGGAATAGAACAGTCAGTAGACTGGGCACAGGATGAGTAAGGTAGAGAGTTGTTTAAGATGATGTTAGTAAGCTCAGCAGGGAGTAGGCCACAGGGTTCTTATAAGGAATTTAAATTTTATTCTATGAATCACGGAAGACCTGAACAGGTTCTAAACAGGGGAATGATGTGAAATAATTCATAGCTTGTAAAGCCCACTCTGCTGCTAGATTGAAAAGAGTGACAAAGGATGGGGAACAGAAGCCAGGAGATCAGGTAAGGGTCTACTGCTGAGCTGTAAGACATGACCGTGGTCCGCTCCCTGCTGCAGAGATTGCAATCTACTTGTGCTGGAGTAAGACCTCAACGCATCTTAAAGGCTGGCCAGGGAACTCTAGTGTCTATCCAGGGTGGAGAATCACAGGTGCAGTGTAATAGCAGTGAAAATGGAGAGAAATAGATTTGTGTTGCTTTCAGGGTAGATTCAAGAGGACTTGATGGTGGGCAAGATGTAGGGAAGGAGAGAAAGAGAGGAGACAAGAGGTACTTCTAGGCTTTGAACCTGAGAAACTGTGTTGGTGATTCCATTTCATAATATACTAAAGTCTAATTGGATAACAAGCTTGGGCAGGGTTGAAAGCAAGCATTCTATCTCAAATATATCACATTTGAGATGTCCAGGTGAGGATGTCCAATAGTCAGTTGGATATTCAACTGCAGAGATCAGGAAAGAGGTCAGAAGTAGATATGTATGTGTGTACATGTGAATGTGTGCATGTATGTTCATACCTGTGTGTGCATGTGTGTGCATGTGATCAATACAAAGATGGTGTTTAAAGCATTGAGGACTGGGGGAGATACTTAGAAGAGGGTGTGTTAGATCCTCTTCTGCAGGATTCTAAATTTTGGAGTAATAGAGAGGTGGAAGGAAAGCCAGCACGCACACGGTCTCCAAGAGGGAAAAAAAAATCTTTCAAGAAAGAAGGAGTTGCTGTGTCAAATGTGGCTGAGACCCAAGTAAGATGAAGACAAAGAAATGGCAGCTGGATTCCCCAATATTAAAACGATTGCAGATACTGGCAATAGTAGTTTATGGAGAGCGGTAAGAAGGGGGTTTAACGGGGGAGGAAAGAGGAGTTAGCCATGATCATGACCACAGGGGAGATTTCTGGGAAAGAACACCGAAACACACAGTACCAGCATGGGAGCAGGAACTCGCTTGATCTAGCTACTGAGGCAGGAAAGGACAAGGGAGGAAGCATAGGAATGGATTCTGGTTGTTTAGTAGGTAACTCACCTGCTGCTTGATTCAGTTTTCTGAGTCAAGTAAGTGGTGAAGTCACAAGTTGATGGAGAGGCAGAGCAGGGGGTGAGATGAGGAGTTGTTTTGGAGAATAGTGTAGCAAACACACCAGGCATGCATTGTAGGAATTCTGACTGTGTGCCCATTGGAGGTCTGCCCTCGGGGATTTTTAATAAGAATTGTCACCACAGGTGTGTTTTTTCTAACAATGTTCAGCTGTTTGGGTTGAGGGGCAAAGTGTGTTGGTAATTGAGTTTAATGAGGGTTTGAGTTTGCCAACTAAATATAACAAAGTGAGAGACGGGGCAAGGAAAATGTGTTTGCAAGGGATCAAAAATGGACCAAAGTAAGGAGGAAAGTGAGCACAGCACCAGGGTGTGGAGGGATAATGGACAGGGTCATGACAGGTCTTGCTTGATTGGTAACATGGAAGGCAGAGCCAAAGATTTTTCAAAAATATATTGTAAAGCGGTAAAGAGGTAGAAAGTTGTAAACAGAAAGGCTGGCCAGAATAAAAGGTTTTTACCCACACCAAGACAAAAATGATGTGCCCTGCACAAGAAAAAAGAATGAGAACAAAAAAGGAATCAACTTTTGATTTCTCATTGCTATCCCTGGATTCAAGAGGACAATGGTGTGGCATTTTCAAAATGACTTTCATCAATGTCTTTAAAAAAATGCAACCTGCCTAATGTAATCCTAGTGCAACAGGAAAAGCTTATCAAGGGTCCACTGAACATGGTGCCATGAGTTCATGCAGAACTCCCTAGCCATGTATAAGATAAAGGATTTCTGGGTGAAGTTCCAGGTAATGGTGTCTGCAATTAGCTCTTAAATGGTTAAGAAAAGAAAAAAAAAAGAGGGAGAAAGTAAATCTGGCAACATCTTAACAATTGGTGGAACTAGGTGAATCTCAGATGTTAATTTTATTACCTACCACTTTTCAGTAGATTTAAACTTTTCAAAAAAAAAAAGTTGAGGAAAATAATAATAAAAAGATAGCCATCCTCAAAAACAAGATGAAGAGGGCCTGGGTAGCTCAGTCAGGTAAGCTTCCGACTCGTGATTTTGACACAGGTCATGATCTCACAGATCGTGAGATCCAGCCCCATATAGGGCTCCGTGCTCAGCAGGGAGTCTGCTTGGGATTCTCGCTCTCCTTCTGCCCTGCCTCTCCCCCTGCTCTCTCTCTCCCTCTCAAATAAATAAATAAATCTTAAAAAAAAAAAAAAAAGCAAACAACAAGGTGAATACTCCATGTATCAAAAATGGAACAACAAAAAGAAAACACAGTAATAAGCAGGGAGGACACAGAAAACCCACCGGACTCCGGGACTAGAAAGAAGTGAGGTTGTCCAAGAGATGAACTCCTGTGGGGGATAATTCTGCTTCCCGAAAAGAAAGAGCTGAGTCAGGTGAGTGGCATGAAACTGCAGGCTAGGAAAGAGCTCCCCCTGCAATGAACACATTTTTTTAAGGTAGCCACATGGCCCAGGACTGGGGACCTCTGCTGCTGAGCTGTCTGAGCTGATAGGAGCACAATGTTACTGCCTTGGAAATTTGATTTGTGAAACCTGTGCAGGATGAGTGCCTCAACCAGACATGCCTTTGGACCTGGATGATGGTGGTTGGGGAGATGTAGCTGTAAAATGGCCTTGACATGGTAGGGAAAGATCCGAACAGTGAATAAAAAAGGGAGAAGGAGGAGGAGGAGAAAACGAGGAAGAGGTGGAGGGAGGGAGAGAGGAGGAAGAGGAGGAGTAGGACTTGTGCCTGGAATCTTGAGGAATTCTGCAAAGGCACATCAACAGAATGCTCAATGTCAGAGACTCTAGTTTAGCATCTGAACCATCTTGAGGACAGACAGGACTTTCAGATTCAACTGCTATTTATTGAGCAATTACTACATGCAAAAGCAAGCTAAAGGAAGCTTTCATGGGTTACCCCCCCCATCCTCACATTTTATAGGTGGGGAACCAGAGGCTAAGAGATGTACAGTGACTTGCTCTAAGTTATATAGATAGTAAAAGGGAAAGTGGGGGACTTTCTAAACCAGGTTTATTATTATTATTATTATTAATCATTATCATTATCATCATCATCATCATCAATGTGATACATGATCATTTGATTCACAAAACTGGGTAAAATGGGTACAAAGTTCAACAGAAATGGCCTGGAGAGGAACTGGGACTTGGTGGGACCATCAAGGATGAGCAGAATTTACATAGGAAGAGAAGAAGGGGGTGCATTCCAAATGAGGCATGTAAGAGACGAAACAGAGATGGAAGGCACGAACTGTGTGGAGAGGACTTAGCGGAGACCCGTCCAGCTGCATGTTCTACAAGATGCAGGAGCAAACAAATGACTCCCGGCGCCAAACAGCTCATGAATTCTTTTTGTAGAAACATAGTGTTTCGTGGCTACAGCACAATCCTGAGGAAATGAATGGGAGTTTTCTCCCTGCTGTCAGGGGCATTCTCCTGGATGATTAATTGACAGTTCTCCAGCCAAGCCCCAGTTCCTTCTGGAGGCCATGACCCTTGGTGTGCACCTGCCACCACAGACCGAGCAAGAAAATGTATTGTCTTCCTCTTTCTCTTCTGAGTCCTGCAGCTGCCAGGCTGCTTTAAGGAAATCTTCTTTACCTAGAGTGTAAACCTGAACTTCTCTGGTTTGCAGGGTCAAAGCTTCACATTTTTGGTACATTCGGGGAAGTGGTACTTCAGAAGCTGATTTGAAAAAGCCCGTTACTCACACGGCACTGAGGGCTGTGCCCTCTTTCTTGCCTTTTTTCCACTTAGTGGCTTTCTGACCGCATTCCTCAACGCCACAGCCCCCTCTTTGTGACAGCTGGAGCGGTTGCCTGGAATCCGGAGGAGACGGGCAGTGTCTCTCACATTCAGGAGCAGGGAGCCGTTACCCTAAAGGGAAAGCAAACTGAGCTGGGAGTGCGTAAATTCGCGATTTGTCCCTCCATTCCAACAGTCCCACAAAGACAAAGCCAGTATGGTAACTGCCTTCTTTAAAAGATTTTTGTGGCTTTCAAAGAATGAAAGTTTTATTTTCCAGTCACAGAAACACTACAAATTTCTTGGGCCTTGTTAGCAACATTTGGGGCATCTTCGAGCTGGGGCTGAAGCATTTACCATGAAGAATTCTAGAAGCCAGAGACTTTGGGGAATTAAAAATAAGAGTAGCCATCCCATGAGCACTGCCACACAGTGTTCTAAGTGTTGCACATGAATCATCTCACTTAATTTTATTTAATCTTAATGATGACTTTTTGTCATTCATTCATCAAACATCTGTTTGTTGTGTGCCTGTTTTGTCCAAGACACTGTTCCGGAGGAATGGAGACACAAAATAAACAGGATGAATAAGTAAATCACATAGTGACGTAGGAGGTGATAACAGCTATGGAACTAATTGATTAGGAGAGAGGGGTTCAGGAATCCTGGAGTGAAGCAGGGAGGGGGTAGGAAGATCTCACTGAGAAGGTACATTGTAACAAACGCGAGGAGAGCAAGAGGGTGAGCCATGCCATATGTTGGAAGAAGAAGAATATAGGCAGAGGGAACCACCGTGGATTTGGATTAACATAAGCAGGGAAAATAAAGATAATTTATTGGAAGCATATTAGAGAGTTTACTGAATAAGAAAAGTGGAAATTTGGTATTATTTTTGTGCTAGGCAGAATAATGGTCCCCCAGCATTGTCTGTGCCCCCATCCCAGGAAGCTGAGAATATGATAGTTTACATGGCAGGGACAATTAAAATTGCAGATAGGATTAAGGTTGCTAATCAACTGACTTTAAAATCAGATTTTTAAAATCAGAAGATTACCCTGCTTTTTCCGGGTGGGCCCAATTTCATCATGAAGGGTCTTTAAAACGGCAAGAGGGGGGATGCCTGGGTGGCTCAGTTGGTTGGGAGTCTGCCTTCCGCTCAGGTCATGATCCCAGGGTCCTGGAATCCAGTCCCACACTGGGCTCCCTGCTCCGCGGGGAGACTGCCTCTTCCTTTGCCTGCCGCTCTCCCTGCTTGTGCTTTCTCTCTCTGTGACAAATAAAATCTTTAAAAAATAAAAATAAAAAAATGAAATGGCAAGAGGGAGGCAGATGAGAAGAACCAGAGAGACAGAAATGTGAGAAGGACTTGTCCAGACACTGTTGGATTTGAAGATGGGGGAAGGGGCCATGAGCCAGTGAGCACCGCAGCCTCGAGAAACTGTTTCTAGTCATAGAAGCAAATTCTCCCCTGGAACTCCCAGGAGTAAGTGAATAGCCCTGGCGACACCTTGATTTTAGCCTAGGGAGTCTTCACTAAGTTTGTGGTGGCAATTTGTACAGCTGCTGTAGGAAACTACCAGAAGCGGATCCACAGAACACTTCCCAAAGGCTCGTCCACCACAGGCTCCGGGAAAGACAGACACCGGGAAGCAGGTTGGTCTTTTCGGATGACCCAGGATGAACCAGCTTCTGCCACTTTTCTTACCTGGGCCACGGCTTCCACCATCAGATTGTGCCTTGTCCGTTTGCAGAGCACCTGTCAGTGCAGCTGGAGCTGAGAAAGTGAGGGAAGCAGATGGGATCAGAGCGGGGTGGCGGCCAGGGCTCCCTGGCAATTGAGACGTGCCCTGCGCTATTGGGTAGGAATCCCCCAATTTACAGAGGGGGAACCTGAGCGATTAAATAACTTTCCCAAGTTGAAACAAGTGAGATTTGACTTCAAACCTCTTTGCCTTCAAAACCCATGTTATCAGCTCAGCCGAACTGTTTCGTTGAAACCTGGCTCCTAGTGATGTTGTTTCCACGTCAGTGCATCACCAAATCCCCGCGGGGGTGTGTTCAGGCGGCCTCATTTGTTCACGACCGTGTGTTAGTCAAGTGCATTGCACCTTGTTGCAGCATTGCGCGCAAAGCTAGCGCGCGCCATGGCATAGACCTTAGTACATTATCATTCTCTTCCTTGCCCCTGTCTTTCCTACTCTCCCCCTGCTTTTTTCCATCACTGAAGGACCAAAGGGATTTTTCTGACTCTCCAGCTATAGGGTTCTGTTTAATTAAATAAGGAATCTTTCCACGACCTAGTCGGGCTTGCTCATGATCTTATTACTTTTTAACCCAAGTTTCTACGCTTTTTCTCATCCTTTGAGATTCAAGTTGCGCTACTCTCTGTGTGTATGTAGGTAGCAGGCCATCTGTTATTTCTGCCTGCCAGCCTTTCTCCCCTATTCTCTCGCTAAGAGTGTCCTCATTTTTCTGTGAGAACCACCCCAACCCCCAGGCATCCAGTCTTGGTAGTTCTGTCAATCAAAGTGTCACAGCCTCTCCTGGCCAAGAAGTGGGACTAGACACGAGCTTAGCCAATCAGACTTCCTGGGAATTTGAATCTAGAGGGCAGTGAACCAAGTATGAAAAATGGTTGAAGCTGGTTCACCGACGTATTTCGTGGTGAATGTCTTTTCTGAGACCATGAATTGTTGGGGAGTTTTCTGTAAATATGATACTGCCCAATTTTCACTTTTTCTTAGTGTCAGTAAGCTCTCCACAACCTGCCAACAAATTATTTTTAATTTTCCTTGCTTGTGTCGACACAAGTCAGTGTCTGTTACTTGCAATTAAAACAAACAAACTTAACTGATAAAATCTTGCCTCTTGACTAACTGGCTTAATTTACTTAGGCTTTAATATTTTGTGCTTCAAAGGCTCTTAGCTATGTTACTAAATATGACTACCTTCCATTAATTAAGAAGTAGATTTTGCTACCTAACATCTACATGTGTGGGGTTTTTTTTAATTATAAACCCCAAGTTTGGAATAAAGCAATTTATCCTGCAATTTATCTGATAACCAACATCTTTCCTTTATTTAGGCCCCACCCCCCTTTTTTAGGAGTGAGTGAGTAGAGATATGGTCCAAAATGTCAAGCCAGGGTCCCTTTCTTATTTGCTTTATACTTTACAGAAAACTCCCCCCAAATTCATCTACCTCTTTGTATGGTGTCTACATAAAAGTAAAATTCTGGAGTGAAGGTAGTCTCTTGAAAATACAAAATGGTACTTGGAGAGAGTAATTTATTGTATGTTAATATCCTTTAGTATGAACACTTTCATTTAGATTACTTTATCATAATAGTGGTGTAACATAGCCACAAATTTTAAGTTCTGGCCAATGGCATATAAGCAGATTTGCTGCATGCCACTCCCATTTTCTCCTTCCTGCAGAACGGATTATAGATATGATGGCTGGAGTTCAAGTAGCCATCTTGGGCCATAAGACGGAAATCACAGACTGAGGATAGAGGAGCATCAAGAGAGAAGGTGCCTGAGTCCATGATAACTTCATGAGTCTACTCTGCCAGCCCTGTGCATCCAAAATTTTTGTGCAGATAAAAGAAAAATATATTCTTATCTTGTTTAAACCCATGTTACTTGGATTTTCTGTCAGTTGCAAATACCATAGGAATTTAAACCCTAAGTGATATAGCTAGCTATATTCCAAAGGAGAACCTACCTCCCACCCCTACTCCTTGCCATATATGCATACTTCCCTTAGCCTCCTTGGATGATCTTAAATATGGTATAGGATAAATTGCATTTAACTGTCAAAAAAATACCATGCAACACACATGTTAAATATTAAACATGCCTGTTATATCTATGTCAATGAATACAGAGTCAATGAATATTCCTAGATAGGCTTGGACTTGAGCTTCTCCTCACCCACACCCACTGAAGCTATATTCTGTCCCTGATCTACAGGGAAAGGTCTCAGGCTGCATTGGCCTCTCAAAACTCTCAGGAAGACTCCAACTTTGTTCTTCTTCAAGCTCATATGGTTTTAACCTTGTCTTCACCACATATCTGCTCTTTGGCTTTGGGAAATATACTGAACCCCTTGGTGTCTCTATTTCCTCACCTACAAAAATGAGAATAATCTTGGAGAGTTGTCGTAAGGATTGAACAAAATAATGCACCTAAAGCTCTTAGAGCCTGATGTATAGTAACTCCTCAAATAGTATCAATTCAAATTATGACTGTTATTTCATTCCAAAAGAGAAAATATGAAAGTCATAAAGACCTTGACAAGGGAAAACTCTGCCATCTGAGGAGACAGGTAGACAGGAGCCTAGATGGAGTACTGTCTTCCTAACCATCACCACAAAACCAAGGTCCTACTCCATGATAAGAAGATAGCTTTGGGGCGCCTGGGTGGCTCAGTCGTTAAGCGTCTGCCTTCGGCTCAGGTCATGATCCCAGGGTCCTGGGATCGAGTCCCACATTGGGCTCCCTGCTCTGCGGGAAGCCTGCTTCTCCCTCTCCCACTCCCCCTGCTTGTGTTCCTGCTCTCGCTATGTCTCTCTCTGTCAAAAAAATAAAAAATAAAATCTTAAAAAAAAAAAAGAAGATAGCTTTGGGAGCAAAGATATATATCATCCCCAATTCTCATCCTTTTTACTTAAAATAGCTTTGTATCAAATAGGTCTTGTTCTCTCCTTAGAACCCCAGAGGACAGCAATGATGTCTTCCTAAAAGGAGAGCTCCTTGGGGTTGAAGATGGCTTATTCATTTCAGTCATCTCCACTCCATCTTGGCTTACTCTGCTTCCCTGACTCACCGGTCTCTCCCAGGGGCTCCTGCAAAGTCAAACATACTATAAAGAGGCCCTCACCCAACTGACCAGGAGAATTGCTCTCTCCCCCTCCTTCAAGGACACCCCTAGAGTTTCTGAAATGAGGAATTTGTCTAACAGTGTTTTGCAAATTTTATCTTTTTAATTTTTTTTTTAAAGATTTTATTTATTTATTTGAGACAGAGAGAATGAGAGAGAGAGAGTGCACATGAGAGGGGGGAGGGTCAGAGGGAGAAGCAGGCTCCTTGCTGAGCAGGGAGCCCGATGCGGAACTCGATCCAGGGACTCCAGGATCATGACCTGAGCCGAAGGCAGTCGCTTAACCAACTGAGCCACCCAGGCGCCCAATTTTTTTTCTTAAATTCTTTTCCCTACCTTATAAAGTCATTTGCAGGAATCTATCTTCTTCTAGATTTTTTAAAGTGTCCTTTTTAATAGTCATCCTCGAAACGACATAAAACATGGCAAACAATTCTCAGTGAACTATTTGCTTTCCAGTTAGTATATAAAATTATGATGGCAGAGAATTGAGGATTTAAGGGATTTGAGCTTCACGACTTTTTTTTTTTCTTAAGGAAAAAAACAATGTAGCCCTCATTTAACACTGTCTCTTCGTGGTTTCGAACCAGTTCCTTCTCAGTGTTATCTGATTCTGGCAAATTTACCAGGAAGACAAGATTACAGTGCCCACACTCTTCTTTTCAATCTTTCCGGAACCTTATTTGTATCTCTGTGTCAACACAGTGAAGAAAAGATAGTGTTTCATTTGGAGCGACCCACAGCTACTGGCATGCTCCTTAATTAGTGTCTGTGACCAGTTAGCATTGTTTAGATTTCATTCAACACACTTACCCAGAAACGTACTTCTTCTCGGCTGCTGTGGTATGCACCAGCTGTCTTTAATCTGTCAGGACCCAATTCACAGACCAAAAATTCTGTTATGAGCACAAATGTCTGAGAGTGGGCTATTGTTTATTTTCTGCTTAGGAGACAACTTCCATCTATTTCTGCCATTAAAAATAAATAAGTGAGTAAACAAATACCCAAACAAACACAACAGGCAAAAAGCACAGTATCTCAAATCCAACTAAACTAGAGTTTGGCTCACATAGACATCGCACCTCTTTTTGGTCAAGTAATTACTGCTCTTAGAAATAATAAACTCATTCCTAAATGCCATTTTGAAGACTAAACAAACCCATGACAAAAGCAGAAGAACAAAGAAGCTTATGGTTTCAGGCGAAAAGGTCATTATTTCCATTGGCCAAGCCATGCACATTACAGTTCTTATAAAAGCATGCCACTGAATGCTACCGTGGTTCACATTCTCCTTTCCTAAATGTGTGAGTGGGACTGTCTGCACACAGTACTTGCCTACACACCTGGGTGCATTCCCCTCGTTCCAACACTTGGGGCAATGGGACACACAGCTCTCCTTGTTAAGGTTATGTGGAACTGGATGTTGGTAGTAAGGAGATCCCAGCCCCCACTGGAGCCTTGACTCTGCATTCCCCTAGTCACTTATGCACACTGTATTATGACTTCTGTTTCTATGACTTCATCATGTTATAATGCCAGCACTCAGTACACTCTGGGCATGCGGTGGGTAGTTAGTATCTGTTTAATGAATAATAAAAAGCAACACTTTATACCTGTGTATTATCTGCCAGGCACTGTGCCAAGGTCTTTGCAAGTGTGAACTCATTTAATCCTCACGACAGTTATTATTATCCAGTCCACTGTTGAGGAAACTGGGACACTGAGAGAGAAAGCAACTGGCTCTTAAGGGGCAATTCATATTTAAATCCAGGAAATCAGATTCTAGAAAATGTGGTTTTGACCACCACACTACACTTCTTCTCTCTGCCCACATCTAACCCCCAGGCCTATTTGCCTCACCTAACCTGGTGGTCCCTGAGGTCTCTTCTCTTCCATAGAGTGTAGTTCTAGCCTATGATTCTTGGAGAACTAATGGGGCACAGAGAATCTTCCATTACCTACCCATCCCCCCCTTTACATTCCTTGGTCTTAAATTCTTGATAAGATTACATAAGGGAGCAAGGAACCATGGTTTTCCCTTCTTCCAGAAGTAAAAGTCTTCCATAAAAAAATACAAGTATCAGAACAAACAAGAAAATTGCACACGGTTCCCATTCTTTCAGTATCATTTTAATATAAAATTAGTTGAAAGGTATAAGGATTCCTACAATTCTGTTCAGTGGCTGCACATCACCAAAAACGAACCAACACAGTTTACCCGGGACCTGTGACAGCACAAAGGCCCTTAATAATATGTGAGAGACCAGAAAGCACAGGCTCAGTCCTGAGCCAGCCACCAAAGAGGTGTTAGGGAACCACAGAGGGAGGAGAGGAAGTAGAAACTATAAAATGTGCATATTTGTTTTCCCCAAGAAACTAGGCAATGAGGGAAAGGAGAGAGGGTCATTGGCAACAACTGGGACACAGAGATGAAGAGAGATTTGTTTAAATATTGATAAATATGTCTGTAACTTGCTGAGAGGTAACATGTTGATAGTAAGAGGTGGAAAATACCAGGTGATGAGGAGGGATTAGGTATAAAATGTGAGTCTGGTCCTCCTTAGATAGGAGGGTACGGAATGGAGAAAAATAATCTTGAAGAGAAAGAAGGGTACCTTTTCCTTTTACAAAGAAGAAGTGAGAATGGGATCCATGTGGTCTCAGCTGATTCACTTCTCAGACTGGAATTTTGAGGTAACAGGCATAGAAAACTGAAAACCATCTTTGGAAGGATTTACTGACCCCACAAACAGCTCCTCCAGGAGAAGTAAAGGAAAAACTCATTGCAAAATGCTAGTGGCTACTGCTGAGTATATTAAAATGAGGTGGCCCATTTCATAGCTACAAACAGGTATGGAAGTCTGAGGAATGGGGCCCCAAACAGCTGATGCTGCTCTAAGTCAACCATCTGGGTCCTTAAAGAAAATATGTGTGCAGTAAAGAAAGCAAGGCTAAGTGACACATTCCATGAATGTATATTAAACGCTCCCTATGGGTAGGGCACAGGTGCTAGGGATACAGCAATGGACAAAATAAAGTCCTGTTCTCATGGGATTTACATTCCATCTCCAAATTTATCAAGAAAAGCGTGACCTCAGATTGTCAGCCAAGCTGCCTATTCTGCCTGCTGCCATCCCAGAGACCACCCTGAGATGTGAGAATGGCTGCACCTGCCATTCTTAATGGCAAGCAAGAGAAAGTGAAAGAGGCAGAACGTTTGCCCTCACAGTGAAAGCAGAACTGGTGAAGGCCACCTGTCTCAACAAGGGAGGAGGGAAGGAAGCTGCCCACATCCTGGCAATGACCTGGAGAGGCAGAGAAGGGGATGCTGATGGGCCTTACCCCCTAGGCAGTGTCCTCTGAGATCTGGTGTCCTCTCTGTCCTCAGGAACCCAAGAGACATCAATAGGAGTCCACACCCATGCATGCTAGGACCCTAACTCCACACAACAAGGGCACTGAAACCTCTAGGCAGTGACCACTTCAATGTCCTAAAACTGGACCAATTCATAAAAACTCTTCTTTGGGTAGTGAAGAGAAGTTGGAGAAAAAGCAAAGAGGGCCCATGAATTTCCTAGCTCCCCAAAACTAAAATTCACCCTCATTTTCCCGTTCTTTCTCCTGTTAACCTCTGTGTTTGACAGCCACACCAATGGCCCAGTTTCTTGCCTCGGGTCTCTTGGGGGGACCACACCACTCATGACCACTCACGAAGCCATTTCTCCAATTCTTACTGCCATTCTTACATTTTCTGCTGCAACCAACAAGACGGGCAGTCTCAACCCACAATGCCTTTTAAACACCTGTTTAGAGTCTCCCAATTCCAAGGTCAGCACTCACCCAAATAACACAATAACATAAAATACTTCAAGTTGAGATAGGAAATAGAAGATACCCCATTATTTTCCCTTAGATTCCCAAATCATCATGTGGAAGAAATTAAATTGGTCTTCAATGCCATTGACGATCTTGACTCCATCTATCTTTTTGATCTTGAACTACAGTTTGTCCAATATACATTTTGTACTTGCTGTTTTCTTGTTGGCTCCAGACCCTGGCTTGATCTGTGTATTCCTCTGCCTTTACTTCAAAAGCATAATCTCCCATCCAACCTGTCCTCTCTCTTCCCCACCTATTTACGTAGTTCCTTCTCCCATCCCACTTGTTCCAAGCAGTTTTCTCCTGCCAACCTCCGCCCATGGCACTCTCCTTTCTCTGAACTCATAGAATGTTCATTATTTGCAACTAAAAAGGGTTCTGGATCCAATGCCAGTATGTGGGTGTGTAGGTTTCCCCCCACACATTCAACAAGCCAGTCTCCAACACCAGCTGGGGACCCTACAATTGAACTTAATTCTGACACTACCTACTGGAGATTTCAGATCCCACAGGTGAAGGTCTCAGGCCCACAAGACTACGCCATGCCCCACTTCACATGCCTGTTGCAAGTCCAGGTTATCACCCGTGCTTCTGACCGACTGGCTACAGACTGAAGTTTCCCACACCACCTCCTCCTCAGGTTCAGTTCATTTGCTAGAATGGCTCACAGATCTCAGAGAAATATTTTTGTTACTAGATCACCAGTTTATTATAAAAGGACATAACTCAGGAACAGCCAGATTGAAGAGCTGCTTAGGGCAAAGTATGGGGAAGGGGCGCAGAGCTTCGGAGCCCTCTCCAGAGGCCATTCTCCTGGAATCTCCATGTGTTCCCCAACCCAGAAGCTCTCTGAACCCCATCCTTATGGGTTTTATGGAGGCTTCATCACACAGGCATGACTGATTAAGTCATGGGTCATTGGCGATTGATTCAACCTCCAGCCTCCCCTCCTCTAAGGTTGGGGCAGGGCAGGGTGGGTGATGGACTCAAAGTTCCAAGCCTCTAATGATGATTGGGCCTGCTGGCAACCAGCCCCCATCCTTATGAAACCTAAGTGCCTTTGAGAAGTTACCTTATTAACACAACAAAAGACACCTTGGTAACTCTCTCACTTAGGAAATCCCAGGGGTTTTAGGAGCTCTGTGCCAGAAATGGGGAAGAAGACCAAATATATTATTTCTTACTGTAAATCACAGTATCCACAGTAGCTCTCCCTGAGATTTAGCATTTACAGTCATGTGTACGTGCCTTGCTTCTCCTGCTAAATTACAACTCCATAAAGAAGTCCTCAGTAAGCTGAAAACACCTACACAGCATCTTGCATATATTTAGTATGCAATAACTGTTTTTATTTAAAAAACTACATATACCTTGTTTATCTTGTAGAGGATTTAAACAGGTGGCTTCTGTATATTGATTGATTGGATGATTCATTAAAGGATTACTCATCCTTATATATATATGTATGTATAAACTTGGGGTTCATACAGCATGAAAGGCCTTCAGTAAATGAGGCAGATCACCAGTGCCAACCTGCTCAATCATGGGTTGCAAGTTTGGAGGTAAATTACAGTATAGCATATACCTTTTTGCTGCACAGGTGTAGAATCTGAGGTTAAATTTCCTCCTCCACCTATAACACACATAATGAAACAAATATAGAAACAAATAATAGGGAAGTAAGTTATAGATGGTCCTTTAGAAGTCAATTTCATCTGCGCATCTAACCATAAAAGCAGCATCTGCTTTGCTAAATACAGGTGTTTTATATCCTTGTCATTAATTGGAGGGGACGTTATGTCATCATACATCAACAGTTAAGGTTGGTTAAAGTGCCACTTATCTCAGGTGCTGTCATTAATCAGGTTCTTTTCAGCTTGGTGACTCCAGAGGCTTGGCTCAAAGCTGCTCTATGTGAATAGGCTTTCCCTATGGGTTTAAGGTGTCTTTTTATTATCATTTTGAATGAAAACCTTGGAACCCTGACATAAGTAGCCATTAAAGTAACTGTTCCGATGTTTCAGGGAAACGTTTCCCTCATCATCTTCATCTCCCCCACTCCCCCGCGCCCCCGCCAAATAGCCACCCTGGATAGAGAGGCACATCAACACAAGCTGTTGTCTCATCATGGTTTAACCCAATAATGGATTTCAATGAACCAACTATAGTCCATCTGGCACTTAAACGAGCTCTAAGGCAGCACCTTCTCTTTCTGCCCAACACCTATAACACCCAAATGCCTTCCTGGCTCCCCCAAACCCACGGTGTGATGACCATCCCAGATAGATGCCAGGGTGCATTCTTCCTTAGTCTGCTTTCATTGAGAAGACCTGGTGCCCTTCATCGTGTTCCTTCAAGGCCATTGGAAGTGGCATAAGTCATTCTAGGTTGAGTTGTCAGGGACAATGATGGTGGCACTTATAAGTCTTGGCCTTTATACTGTTATCATATAAACTCTGAAAATTAACATAAAGTGTTTAGGCATCAGGTTGATAATTCAAGCAGGGGACCATTTGGTCCATATCAAATTCTCATTCAGGGAGCCCCTACAGTGCCCTGAAAATAAAGTTCCCTCCATATCCCAAGTTGGGGTCTCTGACGGTCTCAACTTGTGCAAGAGATTGGAAGAATAAGGGGAAGGGTATTTTTACCATTTACTTGTTCATTCAGTGGATATTGTATTGTCTGTGAGGAGCACTGTCTGCATCACCATACAATGATGACCAGAAACGGACACAGCTCTCGCCCTCAAGACTTTACAGGGTGAATGGGAGAGAAATCAACCAAATAGCAACTTAAAAACAAGAAGGTAAAATCATAACTGTGAGTAATTCTTCAGAAGAAAATGTTATGTATCCATGCAAACAAACAAACATACTGTGAATCTGAAGTATGAATTAAAGGTCACAGGAGGGTAGGGTGCAATGAAGAGTATTCCTAGAGAGGGAACTGGAGGCACAAGGTGCTGGGGGAGGAGGAAGCAGGGCAAATTCCGGAAATTGGGCCCCCAGTCGGCAGAATCCTAAGAGGCCCCAAGGTCGTATGCATACTCTGCATAATTTCCAAGACTGTGAATATGATGGATTTTGCTCCCATGACTAGGTTATATTATATAATACAGTTAACTTTTAGAAAGAAAGACTATCTAAGCAGGTCTGATCTAATCACATGAACCTTTTAAATCTCAGTCTAGAAGTCAGAAGACAGGGTCAGTCAGAGATTCAAATCGTGAATAGGATTCGATGCACCATTTCTGTTTTGGAGATGGAGGGGGCCACATAACAAGGAACGTGGATGACCTCGTGTAGCTGAGAGCAGCCCCAGTTGGCAGCCAGCCAGGAAACGGGGCCTCAAGTCCTACCCATGCAAGAAACTGAATTCTGTCAACAGCAACAACGAGCTTGCATGTTAATTTCCCAGGGCCGCCAAAACATAGACATTTAACAGCTCACATTTCAGGAGGCTGGAAGTCTAGGATTGAGGCGTGGGCAGGGGTGGTTCCTTCTGAAGCCTGTGCAGAGCAGTCCTGCTCCAGTTCTCTCTTCTTGGCTTATCGGTGGCCTTTGTCTCCTCCCTGCATCTCCACATCTTCCTCCCTCTCACATGTCTGTTTCTGTGATATCATTTCTTCCTCTTACAAGGACATCAGTCATATAGGATTAGGATCTACCTACCATATGACCTTATTTTAACTCAATCACATCTGTAAAGACCTTATGTCCAAATAAGGTCATGTTCTGAGGTACTGGGTTTGGGTCTATTTTGCAGTACTGGGTCACATTCTATGATTCTGAGTTGGGGGGAGGGGAAGAAGAGAGACACAATTCCACCTGTGGAGCTTAGAATGTGGATTTTCCCTCAGAGCCGCCAGACAGGATCTCAGTCTAGCCAACAAGATGACTCTGCCTTGTGATATCCTGCGCAGAGAAGCCAGGCGCGCCATGCCTGAACTTGGACCTACCGAACTGTGGGATAATAAATGAGTGTTGATTTAAAGCGGCAGAGCTGGTGGCAATTTGTCATGCAGCCACAGAAATGAAGAGGGCCAGAGCTTGGTGACTGAAAAGGCTAGCATTGTGGGAGGGGCCAGACCACAGGGCCACGAAGGCAGTGGTAAAAACTTTGTACTCTTTATCCTGAGAACAAACGATGAGAAGCCACAGAAGGGATGAGGATGATAATGACACGGTCAGAATTTGTTTCTCTGTGGGGCTTTTCTTTTTGATCTTTGCTCTTTTCCTCTCCTTCTGAATAAACATTCCAAAGGACTGTGTGGCTTCAGAGAAAGGTGGACAGCCACATCCCACATTGATCATTATAGCCTATTGGAAAGGAAGAAGGGGAAAGATGAGGAGGAGAACAGAGGAAGGATAAACATCATTTTTCTAGGACTCACTCTGAATCTGGGTAGGATTGTGAAGCATTTTCTTTTTTTTTTAATTCTATTTTATTATGTTATTTTAATCACCATACATTACATCATTAGTTTTTGATGTAGTGATCCATGATTCATTGTTTGCGTATAACACCCAGTGCTCCATTCAGTATGTGCCCTCTTTAATACCCATCACCAGGCTAACCCATCCCCCCACCCATGAGAGACTATGGACTCTGAGAAACAAACTGAGGGTTCCGAAGCATTTTCTGATTTAATTCTCGCAACAAGCTTATGAGCCCCATTTTATCCACGATGAACTGAAGTATCCAGAGATTTCGGAATATCCTCAAGGTTGTCAGCTCAGAGGGAACATCACTGAGATTTGAATCCAGGCCTGACTGGCTCCCAAGTTCATTCTTCAAACTCAATGCCCTAAAACTATGCACCCATCATCAGCCACTGATGTTTAATAGTGCGTGGTATGTCTCGTTTGACCTTGGGAGACCCCTACGGGTCAGGCAGGACAGGTGTGAGTGCAGAGAAGGAGGCTACCTTAGCATTAAGGGTCAGGAAGATTGGCTCAACTGAAGAACTGCAAAAGACCTTGTACGGGAGCCCAGACACCTACCTGGCGGGTCCCCTTCATTCTTCTCCATTTTTCCTTGCCTGAATAAATTGTCAGTGCCAGACCACAAGGGCGGTAGAGGTTGGTAACAAATCCTCCCCGGAGATCTAAGATGAAGTAACGAGTTTTCTAAGCCCCTCTCAAGAGCATCCAAGCTCGGAATTGCCCTCAGCACCACCTGGGAGCATTGCACATTCCAGCTGGTCAGTACTGAGGAATGCAGGATGCAGAGCCAGGAATGAATCCTGCTGATCCGTCCCAGGGCCCTTTTGAAGATTTGCAGAAAACATTCAAGTCACCGAACAATGTTCCCACAATCACTAGCTGTGAGAAGTGTAAGTTAAACTGATCAAATGCCCTGAAAACAATGGTAAATATTCTATGTATTTCCTGCAGTGAATTACAAGAAGTCACATCTTCTTATGTTCCCCTAGAGAATTGTTACATTTTACATTCTTTACCTTCTTATAAAAAGAAGGGTGCACTACTTTTCTAGCATTCTTTTACATGTCTTTGATAAATTACTGTAACCAGATTAGGGAGATAAAATAACCAGTCTATTAATTACAGTGATTATTATTTAATGGAAAATGGGATTCTAGGCAAAATGTGTAGGAAGAAGAAAGCTTAGCAATGCATTATATAGATGTGGTATTTTATCTTAAAGAGTAAGATAAGTGTCCAGTGTGTTCCGCAATCTACAGAATATGTTCATTAACTCTGCAAGATTTATATGTATAATTGACCATAATATTTTAACACTATTTGCTTGATTTGGCGGTACATGAGGAACAAGGAAAAACTGTAACTTCAATTAAATTGAGTAAATCCCTCAACGAACATGTAAAAAGCCAGGTCTGCCCCACAATGTGGGAAGGAGAGAGTTGAGCAATGTCTTTTAAAAAAACTTTTTTAAAATTGAAACGAGGTACTGCTTCAGTTTTAATTTGTTGGCAATTTATTTTATAAATGACAGGGTTTGGAAGGAGAGCTTTCCCCACATCACTTATCCTCATGACTAATCTCAAATACAGCCAAAAGTGTAACTTGGGGATAAATGTTGATACTTTCTAAAAGAGAAGCTTAGCATCATAGACAAATCCTGACCACTAGCAGACATCAGATCTTGTCTCACTTTCCTCAGTTGTAAAAGTGAGAATAAGCGTTATATGTGCCTCCTTGGAGGTATGTAGATGAAAGCAAGAGTCTGGGGAGCCTGGGTGGCTCACTCGGTTAAGCATCTTCCTTCAGCTCGGGTCACGATCCCAGGCTTCTGGGATCCAGCCCTGCGTCTGGCTCCTTGCTCAACAGGGAATCTGTTTCTCCCTCTCCCTCTGCCCCTCCCCCTGCTCATGTTCTCTCTCTCTACCTCTCTCTCTCTCAAATAAATATGTAAAATCTTAAAAGAAAGAAAGAAGGAGGGGCGCCTGGGTGGCTCAGTCATTAAGCGGCTGCCTTCGGCTCAGGTCATGATCCCAGGGTCCTGGGATCGAGCCCCGCATCGGGCTCCCTGCTCTGTGGGGAGCCTGCTGCTCCTTCTCCCACTCCCCTTGCTTATGTTCCTGCTCTCACTGTCTCTCTCGCTGTCAAAAAAATCTTTAAAAAAAAAAAAAAAGAAAGAAAGAAAGAAAGAAAGCAAGCAGGAGTCTGCAAACTATGGCCAAATCCCGCCAGCTACCTGTTTTTCTGTAGGACCTGCAACCTATACTTTTAAATGGTTGAGAAAAAAGATCAAAACAACCATACTGTCTTGTGACATGTGAAAATTTTATGGCATTCAAATTTCAGTGTCCCTAAATAAATTTTTATTGGAACACAGCTACCCTTATTCACTTACATAATATCTGTGGCTGGGTTAATACCACAACAGCAAGATTGAGTAATTGTGACAGAGACCATATGGTCAGAGAAAACTAAAATACTTACTATCTGGCCTTTTACACAAAGAGTTTGACAACCCTGGACAAAAGGAGTAATACGAAGGTTCTCAAAGTTATCTACACATTAGAATCATCTGAGGAACTTTTAAAAACCCTTTGTCTGTGTCACACTCCAGAACAATTAAATAAGAATCCTGGGGCTGGACGCCATGTATCAATAATGTTAAATTTTCTCAGGGGATTCCAATGTGCAGCCACATTTGAGAACCAGTGGACTAATGTGCTATGTAAGGTATATAAACTTAACACATAGTAAGACCTTGATCATTGTTAGCTGAACAGATAAAATACACTCTCCTTTTTCATTCCTCCATGCGCATAATAAAACAATTGTTAAACAAGCGCTGGGTACAAAATAATTTTTTCTCTTTCCTCTATCTTTCTTCCCTGCCTCTGTTCTCACCAGCATGCAAGAATTAAGACAGGAAGAAAAACAAAGTTTCCTTCTATGTTTCAATTCACACATTTAGCATTTTATGTGTTCATTTATTCATTTCACAAATTTTCAGTGTAGGATTTCAAGTTCTCTACAATCCTCACAGCAAGTAAGGACGTGCTTTCAAGGTCCTAGAGAGTGCACCAGTGTTCTTTACAGAGTCCCCGATGTTGGAGCCGAAGCCCCTGAACATTCCGTGGTTCTTGTAAATATAAGCTGACTGGCTTAGTAGCAGCCTTCAAACTAACAAAGGCATGGCATCTTCAACAGCCACTGACGAAAAAGAACACCTGAATGCCTGTGTAGTCAAGCAGCCAAACAATTGATTAGGTGGGGACATGTCTTCCATATTAAAATATATAGGAAAAAATGAAGCAAAAGAAAATATATAGGAGTATGGGAGAGGGGGAAAAAAAACAAGAGACAATACTTTGAAGAGGCCTGTGATCCAGTTAGTAAGACACAATTAACACACATCAAATATGCTGGAGATTCTAGCCTCATCTGGAAAAGTTTGCTCCTGTCACAAGCAATGAACACTCACGAAATCTCTGGGGGTGGGTGTGGGCAGAGGTAGAGAGAATACCAGCACAGAGAGGTCAAGTACGTCAGTTTGATTTCACAGCACGAGACCGCTGACCCCAGCTCCATCAGTCACCAGCTGAGTGATCTTGGGCAAATGACTTCCTTCTCAATGCCTTCATTTGTCAGCTGTAAAATGGGGGTAATAATCCCTACCTCTGCGAGATGAAGTAATTGTTTTCAGAATACATATACAACCTGGATTTTTCCCACTAGTTCTTACACTGTGGGCTGGAAGATGGGCTTTACGGCCTGACGCACAGTGAGGACCCCCCCTGTGCCAAGAACTGGGTTCTTAGTGTAGAAGTCCTCCTTTGAGGACTGTCCTTCACGGCCAGATACGAGCGCCTTGAAGGAAAGCTTTATAACTATCCGGACCCTCCTCAAATCACATCAATGTCTTTTGCAAGAAAGCCTTGCAATGTGTGAATTCAGTCTACATTGAAAATAAATGTGCCTAGCTAATGCCTTTACATTACCAGGGGACCTTCTGAGTCATAAACAGGTGACAGTTTCTATTTGCAATTTCCCACAATATTAGCCCCAAGCCCGAGTGTATCTTTTGCAGCCTTCAGTCCTGGAGTTGGTTTTAACTCTGGAAAATGTATACTCTTGGTGACGTTTTCTCCAAAAGCAGTCTGATTTCGTTCATGGAAAGGCTTCCTGTGCTGTGTAATATCCTTCTCTATTTCTTCTGAATATCCCTGCATAGACTTTGGTTGCTTTTGTGTCTATTCTAACCACCCCTCCCCCATTTTTTGTCATTCAAGTTCCTATGTGACCCACCCATGAGCAGCCCCATTCTGCAAGAGATCATTGCGCTTTCTCTTTTCTTCTTCCAGCTTTAAGACTTTGCTTGAATGGCCATTAGGCTAAGTGACATTTTTAAACTCTGGTTCACCACCCTTACTGTGAGTAAAACCTACACTTCCTTGGGTAACTCTTCCTCCTGAATCCTGCTTTGTTAGCCCTGTGGGGTTTTAATGGTGGAAATCATTTTTAATGCTTTTATTCATCATCATTCAAACTACTTATCTCTAATAAATAGGCCAAATAAGATTCAAGGGCAATGAAGACCGTGAGTGCTTTTGTATTTTCATTTTTGATTATACACTCATCTTCTTACACTTTCAAAGCGGTCCTCTATTTTTGCCATAATTTTGTCAATTTTTAGTCCCAAATAAAATAAAGCAAAAGGGGAAATGAATCCAATAAACTGAAATAATGCAAGAAAATGCAATGAGAATCCGCATGGTATCAGAAACCCCATGGGACCGAACAGACGGGCCTTCCCTCCTGTTAAGTGCTGGCTGCATCCTCCTCTCCGTCCCTAATATTCATCTCTGCCATGAGATGCTTTACGTTTCCATGGATCACACTAATATGTTTGCATCTCTAAAATTATATTCTAACCCTTTGGAACAACTTATAAAAGGGTGACATTGTGCAAATCAAGAGGTGTGTGTGTGTGTGTGTGTCACCAAGAGGTGTGTGTGTGTCACCAAGAGGTGTGTGTGTGTGTCACCAAGAGGTGTGTGTGTCACCAAGAGGTGTGTGTGTGTGTCACCAAGAGGTGTGTGTGTGTGTGTCACCAAGAGGTGTGTGTGTGTGTGTGTGTCACCAAGAGGTGTGTGTGTGTGTCACCAAGAGGTGTGTGTGTGTCACCAAGAGGTGTGTGTGTGTGTGTCACCAAGAGGTGTGTGTGTGTCACCAAGAGGTGTGTGTGTGTGTATGTGTCACCAAGAGGCTCTAACCTCCACTTTGCCCATTTTGTTTACTTAACCAGTCTTCATTGATCGATTTCTCTGTCACAACAGAACTCAGGAGCCTGTCTTAGTGCCTGCACATACAAACCAAATAGAAAGGGCTAACAAATGTTCAAGAAACCTAACCACCTATTACAGTAGTTATCTATTGCTGAATAACAAATTACTCCAAAATGTAGCAGCTTACAACAGAAAGCACTTCTGATCTCCCAGCCTCTCTGGGTCAGGGATTCAGGCATGGCTGAGCTGGGTGTCCCTGGTTCAGTGTCTCACAAGGCTGAAATCCAGGTGTTGGCTGGCCGTGTGGTCCCACCTGAAGGCTTGTCTGAGGGAGAATCTGCTTCTAAGCTCACTCAAGTGTTGCTGGCAGGATAGAATTCCGCGAACACTGTGCCGTGGGGCCCTCTCCACGGCAGCTCACAACATGGGGCTGGCTTTCCTCAAAGCAAGCCAGCAAGAGAACCAGAGAGGGTGTGCAAGATGGAAGCCACAGTCTCTTCATAATCAAATCCCAACACTTTTTGCCATATTCTATTAAAAGCCATCACTTGATCCAGCCTACACTACGGGAAAGGGGTTTTATACAGGGTGTGAACCAGGAGGTGGGGTCATTGGTATTGGTGTATGGAAGACTGCCTACCACTTCTGCCTGACACCTGTCTACACAAACCTCTTCATCTCAGATTCACTAGCACAATTCGTGTAGCTTCCCACTTTATTTATGCCTGTCCTGAAAGTGCAGCCATTTGGGAAAGTCTCAGCAACCATCACATCTACCAATCTAATAATGCAAATCAATATAAAATATTTTTCAAAAAGAGAGAGCTAAATCTCTTAAAATTGAGAGTGAAGTGCGTTAAAAATAGAAGCCTTCTCCATGCCATTCAGAGAAAAGACAACTCACAAAGGTTAAAAATAAAAGATTAGATAAAGATAAATCGCTAATACAAGGAAAATGTAATTCAGAGGTTGTAATATCAATATCAAGAATTCAAAGTAAGATATTAAATGGGACAAAGAGGATGATTTTATTTTATACAGTTTACAATTTAAAATACAGATATCATAGTACTGAATTATAGGCCCCAAGTGAAAAAGTATCAAAATACATAAAGCAAAACTAATTGAATTAAAAGTAGGAAATGACAGACATAATACAATGCTTCTTTCACTTCCTGACAGATGAAGGTAAATAGTACTTACAGATGTAGAGGATTTGAATAGTAAGTCTAGAAGGGGATTGGCTTAATGGATATACATTCAACTTAGAACCCCATGGTTAGAATGGACAGAGAACATAGCTTCTATGTCGGTGCCCATGAATTATTTACCAAAAAAGTGATCATATATTGGTCTATGATGAAAATAAATTTCCTGAAGCAAAAATCAAATAGAACATATTCTCTGACAGCAGTGCAATAAAAGTATTAAAAAAATACATTTAAAAATCAACACTTTTCTCTTCAATTATGACCACCTTGAAATAAAATAAAGAAGATGAAAACGTCTCCTACCCAGCTAGAGTACAGCAGTACATAACGATCTTCTCAGTCCCCAGGGCAGTTGGGCTGGGCATGGGACCAGCCGAGTCCTCTAAGTTCAGGGTTGTTGGCCTTGAGCAGCCTCACCCTGTTTTCCCTAAGTACTATACAAAACTTATTTTCTGTACGTATCATGAAGTGCAAGACTCAAATTGAACTTACGGTCTATGTGTAGATTACTGATAACAAGACTACCATCCCCAATTTTAAGCACAGTAGGGGGAAAAAAGTAATAAAGATAAAAATAGAAGTTGAGAAATTGGTTTTCTTAAATAAAATTGATAAACAAAAGGCTAAAAAGGACATTCTTTTGAGTCAGACACATTGGGTTCAGCATCTGCCCGAAGGATACTAACTATGGTGCCTAAGGTCAGAGACTACTTCAACTCTCAGAGTCTCAGTGTTCTTATCGGTGCTGTGATGAAAACCAGAAGGTTGTTGGGGGATTAAGTGAAATAATATACGTAAAGTTCTTTGTGTGTGAATGTGTTTTAAGATTTTGTTTATTTATTTGACAGAGAGAGAGAGTGCGCGTACAAGCAGGGGGAGTGGCAGGCATAGAGGGAGTGGGAGAAGCAGACTTCCCACTGAGTAGGGAGCCCGTTGCGGGACTCGATCCCAGGACCCTGGGATCATGACCTGAGCTGAAGGCAAACGCTTAACGACTGAGCCACCCAGGCGGCCCCATATATGTAAAGTACTTTTCATGAAATCTCTAACACCCAGTGAATACTCAAAATATGTCTGTTATTACTAACCAAGTGTGGGCTCTTTGAAAAGATCAATAAAATAAATCAACCTCTGATTAGTTTGAGGATAAAAGAGGGGGAAAAATGAAAAACATTAATGACAAGAAAGCCTATATAGCAACAGATATGATTATTTTTAAAATTATAAAAGAACTATATGTTACTCTACCACATTGAAAATCTCAATGAAATGGATTATTTTCTAAGAAAATATGAATTCCAAAATCTGACTCAAGAACAGTTAGAAAACCTGAGTAGACCAAAATTATTTTAAAAAATTGAAATAATTTTAAAACATGATCTCCACAAAAAGCCCATAATGTTGTTTAGGGGCTTTTTAATAATTTTCCAAGCATAAAAAGATAGAAGCATATCAATTCATGTACAAAATGAAGACAATCTTTTACCAAAACCTGTCAACGCACACACACACAAAAAAAACTGTAACCAATCACACTTATGCCTATTAGATACAAGAGTACTAAATAAAACATGAATAAATAAAATTCAGATGTATGACACAAGGTTATGCATCATGACCAAAGAGGCTCAATTCCAGGAATGCCATGATGGTTCAACTTGGAAATGGATTCATAGAATTTGTATTAATAGGACAAAGGAGACAATCCACATAAACATCTTGATAAAGGGTGGAGGTAGAGTGTGTGATAAAATTCACTATCAATTTCTAATTTTTTTAAAAAAACTATTAATAAAATAGAATGGAATAGATTTTTCCTTAATATTATTTACAGAAGTATCTACCCCTGACCAACTCTTCTAATAAAATCAGGAATAAGACAAGGATTTTCATCCTCACCACTTCTTTTTTTTTTTTAATTTTATTTATTTATTTGACACACAGAGAGAGAGAGAGCAAGGACAACCAGGGGGAACTGCAGAGGGAGAGGGAGAAGCAGGCTCCCCACCAAGCAGGGAGCCCGATGTGGGACTCCATCCCAGGACCCTGGGATCATGACCTGAACTGAAGGCACACACTTAACCGACTGAGCCACCCAG
>NC_138381.1:17241656-17325937 GCF_054177405.1 Leptonychotes weddellii | reverse complement strand
TATGATGGCAAAAGGATCCTAGTCACAGTAATAACCAAAGATACAAAATATATAGAAATAAACTGGACCCAAACAATATGCAAGACCTTTTTAATGAAAACAAACTTTGCTGAGGGTCTCATAGAAGCTTTCTTCATAATAAATATGGAAAGACTCGGTGCTTATCCCCAAAGTTTGTGAACAAAACAAGAATGTCCATATTTACCACTCTATTCAACATTGTGCTGGAGATGTTAACTAGATAAATGACACAAGAAAAACAAATAAAATCCACCATATTGGAAAAGAAGAAACAAACAAACAAAAAACCCTTAAATTATTGAATACAGAGAAGCTGTATTCTTACTACAGGAATATTGTACAGGTTCTCTGCAAATTAATCTATAAATGTAACTTAATTCTTCAGAAAATCCCATGGAATTTCTTTTTGGAGTTTGATAAAATTCTGGCACAATAAACATGCAAAAATGTTTTGAAAAAGAGTGATGAATTGAGATTTTCCTTAGCAGATAGCCAAATGTGTTATAAAACCACAATACTTAGAATAATTTGACATTGGTGCCGACATAGACATATCAGGTGAAATCAAGTAGAAAATCCCAAAGCAGCCCTATGTATATTTAATAATTTAGTGTATGATAAAGATGGCATTTTAAATCTGTGGAGAAAAGATAAATTATTCAATTAATAGCAGCAGAAAATATGTTGACTAGTTTTTATAATCTGGAAGTAACAAAGAGCTTTCTAAACATGACACTGCAAGATGAAACCATATAAGAAAATAAGGATATTTTGACTTCCAAAAAAATTCTGGCAAAAATTGAAGAAACAATGAATAAACTAGGAAAGATTTTTTTTTAAGGCCAATATTTTCTTGTTCATCAGTCTATCCCTAAATCCTGCAGCACTTGAATAAATCGCTACATAAAGATGTCTTGCAAGTCACGAAGGAAAACAATGAACACTTCAGTTTTAAACATTAGCAAAAGATATGAATCATAAAGAAGAAATATAAGAAGTCAGTAAAAAAAGTTTGAAAACTATAAATCTCACTAGTAATAAGATAAATGCAAATTAAAATAACAGTCTGGGGTGCCTGGGTGGCTCAATAAGTTAAGCATACAACTCTTGATTTCAGCTCAGGTCATAATCTCAGGATTATGGGATCGAGCCCTGTGTCAGCCTCTGTGCTTGGCAGGGAGTCTGCTTGAGATTCTCTCTCTCTCCCTCAGCCCCTTCTCCCTGCATACTCTCTCTCTCTAAAGTAAATAAAATAAATCTTTAAAAACAAAATAGCAGTTTTCCATTTTTCACCTATTCCCATGTTTCCTACTGCTCTGAACTGGCCAGTATGTGGTGAAAAGAGCACTCATCAATTGCTGGTTTAGATTGATAAATTCTCTCTCTCATAAAAATGTGTGCAATAGGGGTGCCTGGGTGGCTCAGTCGTTGGGCATCTGCCTTCGGCTCAGGTCATGATCCCAGGGTCCTGGGATCGAGCCCCGCATCATGCTCCCTGCTCTGCAGGAAGCCTGCTTCTACCTCTCCCACTTCCCCTGCTTGTGTTCCCTCTCTCGCTGTGTCTCTTTCTGTCAAATAAATAAATAAAATCTTTAAAAAAAATGTGTGCAATATAATTCAAGGTCTATAAAACTGCAGACTTTCTGACCTAGCAATTCAATTCTTAGGATATTTGCTCTACAGAAATTATTAAACAAACATGCAATTATGTAGATACAAAATTATTCATTAAGCATTGCTTACAAGAGTGAAAACTAGAAACAAATGTTCAAAACAGGGAACTGGTTTCATACTTTTGGTACACTTTTCAATGGAATATCACCCAGCAAGGATACATAACAATTATGCCTAATGTAATTATGCAATTAATATCAAAAGATGTTCATGATACGCTGCAAGTTCAGAAAAGCCAGTTTCAAAGCAGCTTATGTAAAAGTCATATGTTCACATGCATAGAAAAAACTGGAAGAAAAATATCAAAACTTTAGGAGTGTTTTTTATCATATTTTACTTTTTCTTCTTGGTCTTCTATATGGTCTAATTATTTTCAATAAATGTGCTACATCCATAATAAAAGGGTAATTTTAAAAAACAATTGAAAATTAGTAACTAGTATTTTCTTTAATGTTTCCATCTCCTGAGTTTACTGTTTTACTTAGCATGGCTTCTTTTCACGAGGTCTTTATATAAAACCTAAAGACATTTGCCAGAAGTTAACATTCGGTTATTATTAAATGGAAATGCCTGAATTATTGTCTGCTCTCTACCACTATGTTCATCTATTACTACCTACCCACTTCATCCCATCACTGTTTTATTTTTAAACTTTCTTTATAACCTTCTATTTGAAAGCATTTCATTGACATATTTGCCTACTTGTTATTTTTGTTTCTCTGCCAGAATGTCATCCCCACAAGGACAGGGACTTGAATTGTTTATGTTCAAAGCTATTTCCAGTACCCAGAGCAGTAACTGCCATATGGTAGCTCAATAAATACATAGTGAGTGAATGAATGAATGAATGAATGAATGAGTCTGTTTTAGAAGAGATGGTTTACTTTGTATGATTAGGCAAAAAATTCATTGCCTCTTGAGAAAGTTTTGGAATTAGATCAGCTCATTTTCTCTGTGAAACAGTGAGGCTGACCTCCCAGGCAGTGGCATATGTAGACATCACTCAAATCTAGAAGTCAGTAGAACAGGACTACAGTCCTGGTGTCACCACAAACAAGTCAGTTTTATTGTCCTTGCAAGACTGGCCCTAATCAAAAGCTGGAAAAGGGCAAGAGACTAAAGCTGCTACTTTGGGTCCCCACCCTTGTGCTGTCTTTCCTCTTCGGAGGGCTCATACACTCTCCTGTGTGCCCTCAACCTGTTCTGCCCTGCTCTCCCAGTTTATGGATGGTAGGGCTGTTGAAGCCTCCATAGGCTGGACTTGGCCCATATCCTTGTACTCATGACCTTCCTCACTTGCCTCTCATGGAAACCCATTTTCAGGGCAGTATCCACAAAGCTCATACAAATTGCTCTACTCTACATGCTTACCCATTAAAATCAGAACAATCTTGTTATCTGCAAAACAGGAACCCTTGGGCAGAATCATTGTCACTTTCTGACTTCTAAAACACAGATGACAAAAATATGCTAAATAATTACAAGGCACATTTACCAGTCACCTAGGTGTGATCCAAGAATAAAGTTACTTAAAAATCACAATACTTTCTAATACAGAATAATTTAATTAATAATAGATGTTATCACTATATAGACATGCAAGTCTTTAAATGCCATCAGCCCTGTGGAAGTATAATAAGTTGGATCCACTCCTAGCTTGGTGGGCTCAAGATCTAAATTGTAAATGTGAGATATTATTATCTGAACCTCCCAGGACTGCTTTGGCACTAGGAGGAATTGTATTGCAATCTTCTATTTAATCCTCCCCTATTTTTTCCTAGATATTTATAACACAGCTGTGGAAAGGTGCTCCTGGCAGGAAGTTGGCATGCAATTTCTCAGGCTGGGAACAAATATCTGAATCAAATAGGAAAAAAAAAGTCCAAGTGGATGAATTTGTTCATGTTTTAGAGCTGGGAAAAAAAAAAATCACAAAGGCGTTGAAGCTCAGGTCTAAAAAGCATTGAGTGATGTCAGGGAATAGGTAATTCCCTGAATAACCCAAATTTCAAACCCCTTTTCCTTCAATTTTTCAAGTAACACAGGCCAAGGCTGATTTCCCTTTATGTATGGAGTTGGTGATCATTCCATCTGAAGACACTGCATATGAGACCCTATTTTCAAGCACAGATAGACTTGACTTTCTAGCATCGGATTTTAGAAGCCTTTGATATATAAGTAGAACATCTTCATTTGTAATAGACTGACCCTTTTCTTTCTTTTTTGGGGGGTGGTGGGGTGGGGATGGAATTATGTGTTGTATGGTTTTCATCATTTAAAAATGTACTGTCAGGATATAATTAAAAGACTTTAGGAAAGGTATTGAAGGTACCTAAGCATCATGTGAGACTACCTGAGCTAGAGGGAACACAAATGACTTAAGGCTGGAAGATGTAACCAGTCATTGGGCTCAGAGGACACCACTTATCTTTGTTCTACAAGTGAATCAGAGACTAGGTTCTACTGTGCAGGAAACAGCAATTAATGAAACAGCTTCAAAGGAAAAGCAGTCTTTGAAAAGTGCAAAGATCACAAATCAGCTTCTGGCAGGCTGGCGAGCTACTGACAATGATAGCCTCCTTCAGTCAGGCCACACAGCTGGACGGTGCCCACATCCCCTCACAGCTGGACAGTGCCCACATCCCCTCAGCAGGACTGTGCGGCACCACACAGTTACCTAAGCATTCGTCTCATCTGGTCTTAACATTTCTGGTTTTGAGAGTGACAGGCAGAAGCTAGCTTCTCTGGAGCATAGAACCAGACTAGCAACTGGCCTATGGATATCTTCAGATAAACCAAATCAGTCACAAACACTGGCCTAGGTAAAGGTCAAGACTGGAAAATCTCAGAATTTTAAGACCCTTTTTATTGTGAATATTGTATGTACGCACTTCTACAGCCTCCACTGTACCTATAGTAGAATTTTATAGAATAGGTAATGAATTGCTACTCTGCTACTAATATTTGGTGATATTGAACATTTACAATTTTCCATACAATTTTCTAAGTATCTCACATGTATTACCTTATTTTGTTCTCACGGTAACTCTAAAAGACACTCAAATACCCACCATCAAAAGAATGGCCTGACTTTAGTCAATTAAACAGCACTTGGTGACACTATTTCCTCTCATCACAACCATAGCATCATGACCTTTGTTGACTCTTACTGGAAGTATCTGGATGCTGGAAAAGGGAGGGAATAATGGAGGCTGGGTAAGAGGCAGCCCTTCACCTGATCAGAAGCTCGGGTTTCTTTTCCCTGGCTCCAGGAAACTGAATTCCACCCAAGTAGTAAAAACAATATTCTAGAGCCAAGCGAGGACTTAATGTAATGATTAGCCCGGTCTAGAAATTCTTGACCCACTCAGGATGCAATTTCACTGGCGGAATTTTTCGTTAGAAAACTTCAGTGAATGTTAAGTGTTTATTTAATGTTTGATATAATCTGGCCCCATAGAAGAAATAAAATATTAGCCTCAGGATCATCATCATAAAAACAGATACTATTCAGTGACTACTAATTCCATCTAGACTCTTACATAGGCTCTCATTACCATAACCAGGAGGTTGGAATTATTGCTCCTGTCTGACAACTGGAGCTAAGAGAGATGGAACAACTAACTTGAACTTCTTAAAGCTAGTGAATGTCAGTGCCTCTCTGAGCCAAGTTCAGCTTGACACAAAAGCCTGTGTTCTTTTCACTATTCTGTACTTCTTCATGTGCCCAAACCCCCGTTCTTGAGGAAATTTATGCTTCAGAGGAGGAGAAAAGACTCACGAAGAGATAGCCAAAGGTCCAAGGCCAGTCCAAGTTCCAAGTGGGTGGTGCCATTCAAAATGCCGTCATTTGTAGAAGACAGTAATGACAGTGGTCAGCAGAGGTCCCAGAGGGGACCTGGGGTGGGCTATGATTTTGGTGGGCCACAGGTGAACTGACTAAAGACTCCCAATGTTCCATCAGAAAGTTCTCTTCTTCTTCCTTTGAAGAGGTTTAGCTGGATCTTGGTTGCCCACCTGGAGGTTATATTTCCCAGACTCCCTTATCAGTAGGGCCATATGAGCCTGTTCTAGTCATGTTAATGAGAACAACAACCTAAAGGTAACAGAATACAAGATAGAAGGATCTGGGTTCTTGGACCTCATGGAGCAGACACTCTTCCCACCATGATATGACAGAAAGAACCTTCAAACTGTCTTGAGGCACTGTATTTTTTGGTATCATTTTAACAGTAGCTTAGCTTACTCTCTAACCAGGCAATGAGCCAAGCATAGAGGTCTATTGTGAAAGGGTGATTAAATAAGCTGAAATGGATGGGGTGCCTGGGTGGCTCAGATGGTTAAGCGTCTGCCTTCGGCTCAGGTCATGATCCCAGGGTCCTGGGATCGAGCCCCGCATCGGGCTCCCGGCTCGGCGGGGAGCCGGCTTCTCCCTCTGCCTCTCTCTCTTTCTCTGTCTCTTATGAATAAATAAATAAAATCTTTAAAAAAAAATAAGCTGAAATGGAGAATTTAGGAAGGCAGAGTAGAAAAACACCTAGCTTGAAAAGCCAGTGTAGTGCCACTGTGGAGTTCTTAGTTCACCATTTATCTGTCCAATCACGTTAGTGGAGTATCTGTGATGTGCTAGGTCCATGCTCACACTGGGGATGCATAAGACAAAAGACCTTGCCACGGTCCACAAGAATCTCAGCATCTAGAGGGGACTATAAGGAGAAAAAAACCACTAAGCTTTGAAATAAGTACCATGATAGGCTGTCCAGCGGCTGTGGGAGCACAGGCAGAGGAGGCCATCCAATAAACCTGCACATGTCTTAGAGGACCTTGGGAGAGACACATGGACAGAATCTTAAAGGACGAGTAGATGTTGGCCAGGTAAAGGCAAATAGGCCAGGGAAGGTGGGGCCCAAAGAAAATGTTTAGGGGAGAGGTTAGCAAAAATGATGGAGAAATGAGGTGGGGGACAAAGCATGCATTTATTCATTTATTTATTTACACAAAAATATTTAGAGAGCATCTATTTATTGAGTTAGTATTATTAAATTGCTTACAATAGAGCCTGGTGTATGGTAAGAGATATTATTACCTAAAGATGAAATAATTATGTGCTATACTATGAATATAGTTATAAAAGCAAGAAAGACACTGCCTCTGTCCTCTCAAAATTTAACCTAGTGGATAAGACATATTTTTTTTAAAAAAATCAGGAACACTAAGATTCCATCATAACTTATAAATAGATGAAGGTATTAGTATAATTTATGTTAGCTGATATAACCAACAATCCCCAAATTTCAATGGCTTACCACACCAAATACCTATTTCTTACCCACATTACAGCTGCAGATTGGGCAGCTCTCCTTCCCAAGTGTGACTGAGGATTCAGATGCCTTCCTTCTTCTGGCTCCTTCTATCTCCAGGAACTTCCTAAAATATTTTTCTAAATTCTCCTCATCCAATTAGTCAATGAGAGGAAAGGAACAGTCTGGAAAATAGTAGATAGATCTGATACTTAGCCACTCCTGGATGTGATAAACATCACTTGAGCTCTTGTTTGGTAGAAATGAGCCATATCATTCTACCTAGATGCAAAGGGGTAAGAAACGAAGTTCCTGAGTGGAGAGCCACTTAACCATGGAAACTCTACTTAAGAGAAGGGGAACGCCACTTGTAAGTCAGATGTCTGGCTCTGTCACAAGGAGGTATGAGAATGTATAGATAGGGGAAGCCTGGCCAACTCTACAGATCAGGTGAGGCTTCTCTGAGGAAGTAATATTTCAGCTAACACTGGTAAGACAGGCTGGGTAATTTTAAGTATATCCTGAAACAATGGAAGAAAATTTTAATCAGGGGAACAACATAATCTGTTCTAAATTTCAAAAAGATCACTCTGACTGCAGCATAGAAATTGGACTCATGGAGAACAGAACTCTTGGAAGAGGATGCCATGACCCACATAAGAAATAACGAAGACCGAAACTAACAATGTGATAATGGGGTTGAAGAGGAGAGAGAGTACTCAAGCCAACTGGAGCTGGTGATGGATTTGATAGAGAGATATGGAAAGGAAGGGAGTAATGATTGTGGTCAGGATCTGGTTTGAATAACTTGAGGGAACGTAATGCAATTAAAAGAAATAAAGGAAGATGGTGATTGTGGGGATGAAAATGTTGATTCCTATTTCAGATGGGTTGACTCTGAAGGAATTACTGGGCATTTAGATGTTAGTGTCCTGTCGAATAAAAAAAAATATCCAAGTCTGAAATCTCAGGGTTGAGATATGGGATGGAAATCATGAGATTCCATCAGTATAACTTGAAAGTCATCAGCTGAAATGAAAGTTATGTGGAAGCCACGGAAATGCCCGTGACCACCCAGGCTACATTGTTTGGACTTTATCTTACCATTAGGGGACACTTCCCATCTGCTTTCTAGGTTTCTCCCACCTGGAGGGCTGCACTGCTCTTTGCAATTTCACAATGGCATCCTGTCTTCCTTCCCCAGCTCTCTCCTTCCTCAGCCACCATCTGGATGATTGCCATCTTGCCTTAAACAAACTCTATTCTTACTCAGAGTTTTATTCCTCCTTGTCTTCTTTTTATTGTATGACACATAAGCTCCATTGCCTTTACGGATTGTCGATGGATGCTGTGCAGTTTTCCACTATAGAACTACTCCCCTACCCCAACCAAGCTCACACTCTTACACTGGAGTTGACAGAGACAGTTTTGAACAGCTGTTCCTGCCACTCTGCCCCAGGTTCAGAAAGAATAGCACCTCCTCGACCAAGCAGAAATGAAGACTGCCATTTCCCTGGCCCTGTGCGCTCTGTCTCCCACACCCACATTTGCATTAGTTCTCGGCTTGTTTCCACTCGGCCAGTTTTGTTTGCATGTCTGGCACTAGTGGTGGCTCCCAGGACATTTTGCAGCCCTCTTCTTTCACCCAGAAGGAAGGTGGACCACTCTGGCCCCAGTGTATTGCTGAATGCCAACTGGCAGGTGGCCAGGGCCAAGGGAGGGCGATGACACTGCAGGGCACTCCCAGCAGGCAGGGAATGGGGGCACCAGATTGGCACCCACAGTTGCAGCTTAAAACTGTCAACAACAGCCAGAATCTTGGATGCTGAACCCTCCTGTCACTCTCCACACTCTGGAATCGTCTCAGAATGGCTTGAATACTAATGTAAAGGGAGCTTCTCAGAAGCCACCTTCAGTCTAGGAATCAGAGCTGAAACAGCATCTCATCCTCTTTTAAATTCGTGCAACATACAGATTCAGAAGGCCTTCTCTCCAGTTCTAGCTCCCATTCTCAGAAACTCACCTTCTCCTTTCTTAAGAGAGGAAGACTTCCCCCCCCCATACCCACTAGTGCGTGACATCCACATAACCCCTCTGGATTTTCTCTCCCTCAATCACAATCCATTTAACCAACTCTCCCACATCCTACAGGAAAATTTGTGACCAAATGGCAATAGCTCATTTGTTTTAAGGCATGTTCCAGATATTTCCTGTTAGCCTTGGATCTCTACCCTTTTCTACCTTGCTCTATGCTTTGAGATGCTAGCTCTCCAGGACTGCATCAATGAGCTTCTTTGCCTGCTGGCAATGGGAGTTTGGCCTTTAGGAGTTTCCAGGAGGCAGTAGAGGGTGGGAAGAGAGTGAGGTCAGTGTTTATGGTCCCAGTTACCTTCCTGTCAAGCACTGCAAGTTGGATGCCTCCCTTTACTATAGGTTACAATTCTTGTTAGAAGACCGTCTCCTTATAACTACTTTCTCTGGGTCCCCATAGCTGCTTGTCCCTTTAGATCTAGGGCTGGTCATGGCTCCCTACTATTGCTAGCCCCAGAGTACTGCAGAATCCCTCCTTGGCTTCCCAAAGACCTTCCTATAACTTTGTAAATATTTCCTTAATTAATGTCTCCTCAAATACCCAGCTTAAATGTGCCATCTATTTCCTGTCAGGACCCTGACTGATATAAGAGACACTTACAACACTACAATGGAAGGTTTTGCTAATTTAATTCAATTTAATACAACAAATATCAACTGAATGTTTACTGTGTGTCAGGTCCTATTCTTTGTACTGGGGTTTTAGCAGTGAACAAACAGAAAAATTCCTGTCTTCGTAGAGATTACATTTTAATTGTGGGGGGAGGAGAGATAAACAATTTTTAAAATAAATAAGCGAACTATATACTAGCAGGTGATAAATGCTATGAAGAAAATATAAATCAGGCAAAGGAGACAGGGAGTGGCAGGGTTTGAGAGGCATGCAATGCAATTTTAATATACAGTGGCCAATCATGGCCTCAATGAGAAGAGACTTGGATAAGAATGTGGTGAGGACCCAAACAAGTATAGTACATGGAATCTTGCCCCAAGAGAGTCCACACACAGGTTAAGAAGACAAGATGGACACACAGGAAATTACGTGTGCCACAAGAAAACAATGGAAAAGGTGTCCAAAATGGCAGTAGATGATTAAATGCCAGTCAAGAATATGCCAGTCTTGCCATGTCATAGGTTGGGTTCTTTGTGAAACAGACTGAAATGAGTCTGGGAGTTTCATGGGTGGGTAGAAGTACCTTTGAATAGGAAGGAATCAGGATTGGGTATAAGAAGTCAAACTGCATTGTAGGCCTGGCAGCCTCAGCCAACAATTCAGGGCACTCTGGAATTAAAATGGCCCATCAGAGTGGTCTCATGTTGGACTAAAGCGGCAGAGCCTTTGTACCCTCACCTTGGTCAGTCACTGGATGTGGACCACCTAGAAGGGCATGGCTAAGGGCTAGTGAGTTCTCTGAAACTAAAATATCCCTGCAGGAGCTGAGAGCTGAGAACTGTCTGTTGACAGTACCGTGAGTAGCTGCAACAAATCCTTTTTCAGAGAGGGATCAGGACAGCATATCTCCATGTCCACTATACACACGTACTAAAAATACCTGAAATTGTTAAACCATTATCTGTGTATCATTGAGAATCAGAGTTACTAGGGAGGAGCATATATTGGTCTTAATTTTGGTTCTGCATAGCATAGATCTATTACCTGGAAGCTGATCCTGGGGAAGATTCTAGAATGGATTGGTAAAGCAATGGCTTGTGGTCTCTTAGAAGATATGATAAAATTTAAGAACAAGTTCCCCAAGAACAAATCCTGCCAGATTACTCTCACTTCCTTTGATAATATTATCAAATTAGTCCATTGGAAAATTTGATAGAGTATGTCTAGATTTTAGAGAAATTATGAAGATGTTCTCATCAGAGTGGCATGCTAGACTACATGCCTGCCATCCCACTCTCCCTTTCCAGTTTCATCAGCTTATTCAGCCTTGTAAGACACAGATCTTCTGACAAAATGATTCCACTCCCCTTCTCCTCCTCTCCCACAGTTGACTGAACAAGCATGACCAAGGGGAATCAATCTGCCATCAGCCAATGGCCAATCAGATTCTCTCCTTCTAGGACTTGAACTAATAAACAAGAAGAAAGAAAGAAAGGAAAATCAGGCAGATGGTACTGGGTCTTGGGATAAGTATGTCCATGTAGAAATGGTGCCCAGGTTGGTACCATGGAGAGTCAAAGTTGAAGGGAGCTGAAACTAGGAATCTCCCAGAAGCATTCAACCTACAGTGAAAAGAATGCAGGAGATCTGTAGTGTGGGTGGGCTCTCGAGAGAGAAATGGAGAAAGATCGTGACTGATGATTTTCCAATTCCAAAGGGCCCAGAAATATTTCCTACAATTAAGTTTATGAAATTCCTTGTGTCCTTATGAGTCTATTTTCACTTAAGCCACTTTGAATAAGTTTTCTATTACTTGTAATCTAATAATGCCTAAAATGAGTCTCTAATCATATTCTTATGTATTGGCTAATGTACTGATAATGAGCCAAATGACAATGTATCAGATGGGCTATTAAGTGGTTGAAAAAACATGCGGAGCAAATACTGCTTATTGATAGATACCTAGAAGGGATTCTAAATGACTGCCATTAGGTTGTGTCTTCATTGCTGAGGCATTCAAAAATCTCGTCAATAATTAGAATGTTCCATGAAAGTTGGTATCATGATCACTTTATAAGGCACCACATTTAACACACAGTTTAGTAGAGAGTAGGTGTGCAGTAAAAAATAGTTAAGAGAATGAAGACATAGATTTTGCAGATAACAAGAATCCAAGAAAGATAATGATTTTGAAAAATGAGAGAATTAGGAGTTAGCATGGTAAAATGATTCTATTTTACAAGAATAAATGCAAAGTTCTGGAAATGAGTCCAAAACACCAACAATGCATCTTAGGAGCATATTGAATAAAGACATTTAGGGGTGTTCCTCAGTTGTGGGCTCAAACATCAGCAGCAAGATGATGAATGTACACAGGAATTGATCAGACTTAGGCTGCTTTAATGAAGGTATCACATCTGAAGAAGATGCTGGTCCTTCTGTACACCAGTCAAACAACAGGTAGAATATCAAACTCAGCTCTGGGTGCCACTTTTAAATAGCAACACACAAACTAGAATATATTTAAAGATAGGGACCAGAATGGCAAAGGGACTCAAAAGGTATTCCAGAAAGGCCCAGGGATGAATAACCTGTAGAACTACAAACTTGTAGCAGATTGGATGGTGAAGGAAGGCAGCCTTCAAACTTCTGAAAAGTTACCACTAGAAAGAAGTTGACTATTAAGTCTCTCCCATGAGACGAAAGACTAAGACCCATGATGGAATCTACATTCTTTCTATCAACAAACTATTAACTGAGCAACCTACCTTCAGCCACTCATTATCTTGGTCCTGGTTATACTGCGCATAGCAAAGGGGACAGTTTCTGCCCTCATGGAACTTACGATTTATTTTTTTAAGATTTTATTTATTTAAATTTATTTTAGAGAGGGAGTGCACACATGAGTGGGGGGAGGAGTAGAGGGGGAAAGAATCCCAAGCAGACCCACGCTGACCATGGAGCCCAACGGGGGTGGGGCTCGATCTCACGACCCTGAGACCATGACCTGAGCTGAAACCAAGTGTCTGTCACTTACCCACTGAGCCACCCAGGTGCCCCGGAACTTACTATTTAATAGGGATACTGGAACTAAACAAGAAATCATGATTTAAGGTATCAAAAAGGGCTATGAAGGACAAGCAGAAGGTGTAGTCAGAGTTCTGAGGTTTTAGGAAATTATTTGTCTTGATTTCATCCTTGTTTTATATTATTTTTGTTTTAAGAGTTAAAGGAACTGAAAAACAATGTTGCTGAGGCCTCATGAGTAAATGGGAGACCATTTCATCATGGGGAGACCAATTAAGATGTTAGAGCCGAGGACCAGGGAAGAGATATTCAGTCCTGGGTTAAACTAGGGGTGGTGGCAGTACGAATAGAGAGAAGTCATTGTATTTAAGATATACTTTGGAGGAAAAGTCTAAATGACTTCAGGATATATTGGACAGATGTAAGACCTTCCTTAATTCACACTGATATTTTCTTATCATCCAGACAAAAACTGGTCAAAAATATTTTATAGTATCTGTAAAGAAAGTGTTTATTGAGTCAATGAGACAAATTTGGAGGGAAGGGATGTGAAGGGAATGTTTACCCTCATTCAGAGAATAAAAATTTTTAAGGGCTTAGGTAAATGCCATCATTAAAGTAGACTCTCAGGATCTCTAGAATTTGAAATAAATTTCTGAAGCTCAGGCTTCTCGCAGATCCAAATGAGTCTTTATCCCCCGATCCCTTATTCATTCAAAAACTTTCATTTAACATTTAAAATATGCAAGAAGCTGTGTGGGTTGCAGAGATGAATCAGGAAAGGGCTTGTACAAAAGTAACAGGAACACAGAATGTGTCCTAACTCAGGGTCCCTATGACAAGTACAAACTAAATGATCTAGGGAAACAGTAAAGGTTTTATTTGTTCTGTGCCTTGAAAGAGAGGCACGGGTGGGGGTGTTCAGAAGTAGATAATTAGAGGCAAGTAGTAGACACAGTAGTGAGAGGGTTAAGAACATGGACTGGGTCTGTAAGAATGTTAAAGTGCAAGAGGTAATAACTAGAAAAAATGTTAGTGATGCATTTAGTTAATGAAAATATGAAAAATAGAAGAGAAGTTTCTTCCCAAATGTACCTTATGTGTCACAGATTCATTCAAATGGGATCTCAGAAGGCAAACTCTCCAACCCCACTGGTTTTCCTTATTGCCTTGCTATGACTTGGCCATCTGAGCCAGAACCTAGGACCCCAGTGGCCTTTCTACCCTGGCAAACACACACAAAAATATTGATCTAACATCCAGATTTTTTATCATTAGACCTTGTTTCCACTTCAATTCTCTTTCAAACTTTGAGTGATATTGTCCTTTTATAATTAAGCACTGAGGTCATCCAAATACTCCACAAAGTACTATTTCCAACTAAGGCTCCAAGATGCCAACCAAGTCCACAGGCCTTTACCTGGGACACAAATATTGAAGGCTTTCCTGAGTTTCCTTGTGTCTTTTTTCTCCTATCAATCCCAAATAAGGCTGCGTGCTTCCAAGGAAGATGTGAGTTAGAATGAAAATACCATTGTTCCTATCATTGAGAAACATAAATAATAGCATTAAAACAGGCTCGTCACAAAATGAGCTTATTTCTAGATACTGTGAGGCTGTCATTCAGCGGGGGCCTCGTCAGACCTGCCTGCTCCCACAGCTCATCTTCTACTTCTGCTCTGCTGAGCACCCCGTTGCAGGCAGACAGAAGAGCGCCAGACTCTTACCCCGGCTGCCGGAGGACAGAACCCAGAGCAGAGATCTAATAGCTACCGTAGACTCTTCCCTGGACCTACCCCTGGGGCCCAAAAGAATCCACGTAAAGAAAGACTAATAACCCATGAAACCTCTCTGGAGGATTTTATGGCTGGGGGATAAATTCATAAAAAGCTGAAGCGATAGTAAAAATTGTCCTATACAGCTAGAAGGACTCCTGCCTTAATTCACTAACCACAGGAACCAAGATCCACTCATTACCCTGCCTCGAAATGCCACCCCAGCCTGCAGTTACCTGTTGGCATTCTCTATCCACCAGACTGGACCCACTTCAATGGATGCAAGCCCAAATACAGCTCAAAATCACCATGTTACTTTGAGGAACTGTCATTTGGGGTCCTAGCCAACATCACCTTATCCCACCCACACCCAGCCTCACTTCCTCTGCCTCTGGACCATGGGCCATGCCAAAGTCCCAGAACAGCTTCCTGGGGAGTCTTCAGTGGGAGATCATTTTCAAGGCTAGCGAAAGAAAATAGGCACCTCATTTGCATCATTTGACCTAAAGTCTAAAAGTCCTTTATTACATTCTTTTGTTGTGTTAAAAAGCCCTAGTCAGAAAAAATAAATATAAATATTATATAAAGAGAGGAAACAATTATATAAGAAGCCATCCAAATTCTGTCTAATTAAGAGAGGCTATAAAAACCCATGGTTAAGTGCAGATATTCATGAGGCAAACTGTGCAGGTTTGAAACCTGAATCTGTTGTGTCATTTAGGACAATTTGCTTAATCCCTCTGTGCCTCAATTTCTTCATTTGTAAAATGAGGATAATAATAGTACCTACCTCATAATGACATTGTGAGTATTAAATAAATTAATGCACTTAAAGCACTTGGCACCATGCTCGCCACATGGTAAGTGACTGTGTTGGCTGATACTCCCAACCGCAGAGGCTGTTTTCAGTTGATGGACATCGTCAGATTTAGAGGAAACTCATACCAATCCCGAAATGTGTTGTATAAACAATTCTCAGGGCCAGAGTGCTGTTATGAGCTCCATTGTGTCCTCCTCCAAATTCATATGTTTGAGTCCTAACCCCCAGTACCTTAGAATGTGCCCTACTTGAAAATGTAGCTCCAGTTAGTTAAGATGAAATCATACTGGAGTAGGGTGGGCTCCTCATCCAGCATGACTGGTTTTGTTATAAAAGGGGGAAATTTGGATCCAGACCCATACAAAAGGGGGAGGATGTCATGTGAAGATGAATGAAGAGATCAGGGCAATGCTCCTAAAAACCTAGGAACACCAAAGATTGCCCACAAACCACAGGAGCTAGGAAAGGGGCATGGGACCGTCCTCAGAAGGACCCAGCCTGGTCAACAAATACCTTGATCTGAAACTCCTAGCCTCCAGAACCAGGAGACAATAAATCTCTGTTGTTTAAGTCCCCAAGTTGGTGCTACTTTGTTACAGCAGCCCTAGCAAACGAATTCAGACACAGATCCAGATGTCTACGGTGGATGAGATCAGCCAAGCAAGAGCTGCTTGTTGGGCACCTCAGGACAACTGTGCTGTGTTAGCAGGGGACAGGCTGTCCAAGGCACAGTCCCTGTCTGCGCTCCAGGACCGACACTGTCACTGAGGAGGTGCGTGCACACACACACACACACACACACACACACACACTTCAGTGTATAATCAATGTCCAGTGAGTGATAGGACAATCGGTGTTTCAAGAGTTCAGAACTAGGTAGTCAGGAAAGGCTCTATTTAGAAAGGTCCCAAATGCATTCCAGCATGGGTAGAAAGAGTTAAATTCCTACAAACTTCCTTAAAGCCAAAAAAAAATCCACCCTCAAGGATCCTGCATGCCCCTTTCTAGGCTGTCTCTAATTCTAGCCGCGTCTTTTTCAGCACATCCTTTGGGGTGTATCTGTCCAACCCACAGTCGCTCTCAAACACATGTGAAATTCCTCCCTTTTTGTTCCTTCAACTTTCCTTACAAAAGATGCTTCACAGCAACAATCCCATTAGCTTTACAAATGCTGTTTGGAAACCCAAGCAGAGCCGTTGCTTTCTCAGGTGGTTGGGAATTTGGTACTCCAAATGATTTTTTTTATCACAATTTCAGGGTCACGCTGCTCAGATATACAGAGTGGGGAGAGAGAGATGAGTGGGACAAAATCTTCCCCCCAACAGGAATGTGCAGCTTTCCCTGGAAGGCACCAATGCCACAACAAACAAACACATAAATAATAAATATTCTTTTACTAAAATGATAAGTCTCACTTCAGTAAGCAACACATTATGCACCATACTGGTGTAATAAAGTGCACATCCCCTTGAATCATTCCCACTAATACAATGTATTCAGTGCTCATATGATTACACTTTTACAGCCTGTTAGCAAAAACACATACAATTGCAAAGTGCTGCTAATGCAATGTGACAGAATACTGTTATTACAAGAAGAAGTTGTCAGCACCAAGCAATTGATTTTCCTTCATCTCCTTCCTGCTTCTGCCTGTCCTCCCCACCTCTCCTGGAGATGTTTATTATGTACTCTGGGTGCAGTCCTTTCTCTGAATCAATTCCGATATAATGTAGGGATGGAATACAATGATGGGAAAAATTAACACTAATCTAAGTGTTCTAAGGGGGAAAAATCTTCCTTTGGGGACATTTTCTTCCCAAAGTCTTTATTGAAGCTTCAAGAACCATGCACAATGATCTGATCCTTTTGTTCTTTTATGCCATGCCTATGTATTTGCCCCTTCTCTTTCCTCTCCTTCTTTTCATAAAATAAATTACAGGAGGCTTTAAAGTATGTGGACTCCTACATTCTAACTGATTCACTTCCATGCATTTTGAATAGCAATGGAGGGAAAAATAAGGAATACAGGAGGCCAAGAAGAACAATTGTTTGATTATTACTTGGTTAATATTTTCCTTGTAAATGTTTACTTTCATTCACAAGGTGACAATAGATATATTAAACAATGATGACTTTCTGAAGATGAAAAGAATTCTATGTCAAGCACCAGCAACTTCATCCAGAATCACAGAATAGTACAATTGAATAGCCCTATCCAATAGAGATCATCATCTAATGCAGTTATTTTATAGGTGAGAAAATCCAAACTCCAAGAGTTAAGGAATTAATCCAGGTTCTCACTACCTAGTTAGTGTTAGAGCTGAACCTAGAAGTCATCTTTTTTTGCTGCTCTACTATACTGTGCCTTTAAATGTAACACACACACATCAATATATGTGTTACTGAATTGCCAGACGGCCCATAACACCTCCATTTTCTGTGTCTTGATTATGATGGAATAGAAAAGTTCCACTTGTCAATGTAGGTGTGAGGGAGAATAGACAAGTTCATGAAAATTGCTTGATGGTCTTCTGAAAGAGCAAGTTTCCAGAGGAAACATTAAAATATCCTGATTTATAGATTCCATCTTGGGAGGTTGCACCTTCCTAGGATACAAAAAAGTGTTATTTCTTCCCTACGCTGTTTAAAACATATAATTCCCACATCTTCCTCTTCCCATCCGACCTCATTAAGTGGATGCACCCTTTATTGGTTCCTAACATAAATGCTGACGCCTCCTCTTTTGCTCAGCAGGATCTCATTATAAGGTGCCCTTGAATATCTAAGAGCCACATGGACCATGGGTTACATCAAGGTCCCCAAGCACTATTGCACATTAATATTATAGAAAGTTAAAGCCTCAGCCAGTTGGGTTTTGACTCATGGGGCAGTTGAGTGTGTGGTTCTGGTTAGACTTCTCATTTTTAAAAATTGATGGCAGAGTTTGGGATCTTTTATCTTGAAGATGACTTAAGGTATTCCCATGTGTGAATAGAGAGGGTGGGAGTGGGTATTGTTCATCTGATTTTGGTTTTGGCTTAGATTTGGCTAGATGATGCCAACTAGCAAAAATTCATGGGTTAAAAGTATTTAGTTGGGGCTGAAAAGTATCTGTGATGAGTAAGGTCTTATAGAGACAGTCTCTATTTGAGAAGAGCCACTCTCCTTCATGGCTTCACACCCTTGAGTTATGCATACTAAGAAACAAATACAGAAAGAAAACGGGGTTTACCCCATATAATCTACTGTAGAAACCTTCTAGAAGCACTTGTCTCTTGTGATAGAAGTGGCCTCAGGAAACTTTATAGGGTTCAGGGGAATTAATTTGCAGTGTACCCACCTCCCTCATCTTTACTACTCTCCCTCCTCCAACTAACATCATTTCCTGGTGCCTCATCCTAAAAACCCTTTCAACAGTGTTCTTTGCTTTCCTCTTTCCACATCGCAACTGCCACGCCCTTTTTCTTATCATGCCCATAAATCTACTAATTTGTGTTCAGCCATTAGGTAGGAACCACCATGTGTGACCTTAACAATAGCAATTTCCTATAGTTCAAACTAATACTAATGGGTAGCAATTAAGGCACTACCCTCTCTCTGATTGTCTTTTTTTTTTAAACTTCTTTTTGCTAAAAGCTTCTTTAAACATTGATGCCTCAAAAAGTGGAAATGACATGTGTCTGGTGTAGGGGTGCTATGACACTCCCAGAAAGCCCACTACCCACCCAGCTACTCTGCATTCCATTTCTGCAGTCGATAAAGAGAAGAGATGCGAGAAGATTTTCTTTGTCCATCTTCCAGTTCAGTTCAACTCACTGTATTCACTGAACATCTAAATATGGCAGGCACGTTCCTGAGTGCTCTGAGAAATGGAAAGATGAAGAGTGACACACAGTCTGGGAACTCCAGGAATTTTTAAGTCTTAGGAGGACAAATTCATAAGTGCCAAGAGGTATAAGATAACCACCAGAAAAATGTTTCCAGAACTAGGATAGAAGAGGTGAATTCCTACTCAAAGCACCAGTCAAGGCAACGTGGAACGAGAGTATCAGCCTTGGCCGCTATGGGAGGTAGTAATACATGGACCTCTGGGGCTTAGGTACCGGCAGGAAGCACAGCCAGTATTAAAAATCAAGCAGACTTCCATTTGGAGCTAGTTATGCTGAGGGTGGTTATCGCTGATGGAAACTGTCATCTCTTGCTGTTAGCATGAGGCATGCAGGCCAGTCAAAGATTTGGGAAGGGTCCCATGCCTATGTTTGCTTATATCTCCATGTGTTCATTTGTCAAGCACCTTAACCAACTATGATCTTCTTCAGAACAGTAAATAAAATGACAAACAAAACATGGGGCAATTACTAAGAGGCAAAGTCAAAGTTGCTGGTTTTACTACAGGCCTTTTCATAGGCAGAGACACCATAACATGACAATAATGACATATAAATGACTATGTAAAAAAATATAAAAATCAGGGCACCTGGGTGGCTCAGTTGTTAAGCATCTGCCTTCAGCTCAGGTCATGATCCCAGAGTCCTGGGATCGAGCCCCGCGTAGGGCTTCCTGCTCCGCGGGAAGCCTGCTTCTCCCTCTCCCACTCCCCCTGCTTGTGTTCCTGGTCTCGCTCTCTCTCTCTCTCTGTCAAATAAATAAAATCTTAAAAAAAAAAAGATAAAAATCAGGTAATTACTGAAGTATCAGCTCTTTATGAAATAATCAGTAATGACCTTTGATAAAGGAATCACATTGTGATATTGCAGAAAGGACAATTTTTCACTGAGGTAGTAGAGAGAAATGCAGTAGAGGATTCTAAAAGCAGGAAAAACCTAAGTTAATTTATTAGCCTGGGCCAAAAACAAAAAAACCCTGCTCATTTATTGGTACAAGGCTGAATGAGTGCATATTGCTCAGTTGTTGGGAATAGGGAAGACCAGTTAAATAATGCTGTTCTTGGATAACGTGACAGGTCATCACTAGCACCCTGCCAACATTCCCAGGGCTCACTGCAGCGGTGCATTCTGACTGCTTCCTGTGTCTCTCTGCCTTAAAGGTTTTCCAGCCATTCTGTCCTACAGGCCAGAAGTACAGAGGGGTTAACATCCCAGGACCAATCCTCAACCAAGTTGGTGGAAGATAATCCAGATTCATCCCACCTCAGTGGTACAACCCTGATGTGTGCACCACCGTCAGCCAGAGTCCCCAGTAGGCTGGAGCCTCAGTTGGCCGCAGCTGTAACCCATCCATTAATGTTCCTTTTATTGCCTTCACTCTGTCTCAGTTCCCCACTGTCTGGGCTTCCTGGGATCACCTCCCAAATAAACAACTTGTACCCAAACTGCTCTCTCAGGAGCTGCTTGGGGGGAACCAAACAAGACATACCACTTTTTCACATGTGGATGTGTCAACGAATAAATATTTATTGAGCACCTATTACCTACATTACACAGTATTAGATCTAAACAAGCAAGTTTAAGTCCCCAGTCACAGGGAACTCACAATCTAGGTGGGCAAGTAAAACATGGATTTGTCAAATATTAAATAAAAACCAGGCAGTGTGTGATGAGTACAACATAAGCTACCTAAGAAAAATTGGATAATGTGTAGCTTTAGGTAAATGGGATGCAAGGGCAAGACCAATCCCGTTGGAAGGACACAAATGCAGATATACATGGTCTCTAACAAGCAATTCTTCGATAAAGAGACCTCCCAAAATGTGATTAACCCAGTATTTCCCAAACATCTCTGATCCTGGAAGTTTTTCTTTACATAATATCTTGTGAAACAAATGTGCAACAGGACACACTTTGGGAAATGCTGTCAAGTTTCAGCTTTGAGCACTAGAATCCGATGCCTCGCTCATTTTAGGCCAGGGCTTCTCCACTGCCAGTCCCATTGCAGATATAAAGTAACTCATTATCTTAAGCCAGTTTGGATAAAATGGACAGACTGAACAGTCTTCTGAGATACTGGAGTTTTTCTATATGATGTCAGGGGGATGTATGGTGATATCTCTCTAATATCTACAACACCACTCAAAGCCCTAGGAATAATAAGGAAAGGTAGATATTGACTCTTTTCTTTAGAACTCCAACTGCCTTGGAGAGAAAATGATCAGTTTGTTCTCCATGAGAATATATATATATATTTATCTATCATCTATCTATCATCTATCTATCTATCTATCTATAATCTTTTCAGCTGTTATTATCTGCATCAGATGAAGCACAACCTTGCTGCTTGCTGCTTAAGATCAAATCCCAGAGAACTTTGGGTGAATCACTTCACTTCTCTGCACCTCTGTTCCTCATATGTCAAATATATTTACTTCATAGGGCTACTGAGACGATACAATGAAACAACACATTTAAAGAGCTTGCCATTGTTCCTGGCCCATAGCAAGAGTTCAACAAGTGGTAGCTCTGTCTGATACTAGCAGCAGATTCATACTAGGATGATTCTCATCACTTGATTCACCTTCAGCTTGAATGGGTTTCACTCCCCTGTAACCAAAACTGCCTCCACTCGAACATACCCACAACTTGGGTACCTCACAGTGTCCAAACAGTGCCTACATGAGCCAGACACAACACAGATGAGTTCTTTAAAAGAGGTCTTGAACTTCTTTCAGAGGAAATTTTCTCCCACTGATATACCTGTGGGAAATCTGGATTTAAAAAGTGAAATTCACTCTCCTGATAATTGTTCAGTAAAGAAATTGTTGCAGAAAACACGATCGACTTCTTTATAAACTTTTTCAGAGAGATTTGTGAAGTGTTCCTTATCACTTTTCTCTCTTGCCTTCTTGCCTTAATGAATACAGTTGCTCTGAGGACTTGTGAGTCTGCTGTAGTCTCTTTAGCTTCACTTCTTCCTGGATTTGGTTTGGTAGGAAAATCTTGTGCACATATAGGTAATCCCTAACATCAAAACATCATGGAGGGCTTAATGAGTAACACTGGATCTTCATGGAATATTCTTTTCCTCCCCCTTCTCCTCCTCCGTGTTTGTCCTCTTCTTTTCCCCTTCTCCTCCAGTCCCCCTGACTCTATCTGCCCTCCCTATCTCTCCCCCCAATTAACCCCCTGTCTCTGATTCTCTCTTTCCCACATTCCCACCCTCCCCAATTCTCTGATCATCTTGTTCAGTCTTTGTCTCTCTATATATATAATATTCTCTTCCATCCATCTCTATGTCTGGCTCTGGCTCTCTTTCTCTCTCTTAGTGTGTCTGTCTTCTCTGCGTATCTCTATTTCTCTCTCTGTCCCCTCTTTTTCACTGGCACTCTCTCTCCCCCTTCTTTCTCTATCTCTCACTTATTCTTTCTTAGGTCTCTCTGTCTCTCTTTTTCCATGTTTCGTTTTTTCCTCTCCTCTTTGACTTTCTTTGTCTCTGTTTTTCCCTCTCTCTAGCATGAACCCTGGTTGGAACCAGACTCTGTATTTTGTATCGTTCTTTAAGAGAAAATTTCCTGATGTAAATGGAATGTACAACATTTACTACTGCTGACAGCCTAATGAGTGACACAGTATCAGCAGACTTCACCAAATGTGTTGGAGGGGGGGAGAAAACGACCCTCTCAAATCACTGCAAACACTGAAGCAGATGAACAAAGGAAATTAAACCAGTTGCATCCAACAGACTTCGAAACACACCCACAAACCTTCCCTGCCCCCTCCTCCATCAGCAGATCTTCACACTTTTGCTAATACCAGCTGGTTCATACACTCCAGAAGTATCACCCTCGCCAGTTACTGAAAGTGAGACTTCAAATATGGGTTAAACCCACTTTGGTCATTAGCCAGTCTTCTGTCCAATATTCCCCCTGGATTTTCTTCACCTGGAAACCCTGCATACTTCATACATCTATCATAGGAAAAAGACTGCAGCTACTGGGACAAGGAGACAAGGAAGGGGAAACTTGACAAACGTGGCCCAGAAACTCAATTTTTTTTCCTCTGTTTTAAAAGCAAGCAAAGAAATCAGAAGGACATTAGTAGTCTCAATTCAGTGGTAATGAGCAAACATGTGCCCCACAGACACAGAGAAATCTCTGATATTTGTGGGAGATCTTTTGGCAAAGATGTCAAAGAATGTGAGGTTAACCAGATGATGCTCACAATCTATCCTGAGAGTTTATATCCATCTGATCTTTACTCAGTAGCAAGCTGGGCAGCTAGAGAAACTGAAGCACAGTTATGTCTTGCCCCTCCCACATCTTATCTTGGAGAAGCATGGAATTGACACCTCGGATGGACCTAGACAAAATCCAGGAGGTGAAGCTTGCTGGAGCCACCTTCTTTATTGTCCTCGGGACCCCAGGACTTACACATACACACACAAATACACAGCACCCCATGGTTGCCCAGATCCTGTTCCTCTTGCCAACCTCCCCACCCCGCCCCCAGCTGCTGGCCTCCATCCAAATAATATCCCTACAAACTTAACATTTCCTTGGGTTCCTACTATCTCTCCTTTTTGATGATGGATATTTATTGTTGCTATTTCATTTCTTGAAGGTCCTGTTCTCTCTCCTCTAAGAGGCAGCTTACTTGATCTAGACTAAACTTACTAGATCGAGAATGGGTTTAATGGGCTAATATGTTTCTACTCTAAAAAGGCATTTATTCAATGCAATAATGAAAATCTAAGAGGACTCTAGTGGTAAGCATTTTAGGCATTATGGTTGGCTGAGAGTAAAACCTTTTGAGGGCATAGTAGTTTCCTGTGCCTTTTGGAAGGGTTAGTTTTGGATAAGCCTCAAGACTCTATGCCCTTCCTGTTGGGTTTCTCTACTTCATCATACATTGATCAGGATAGAGTGTCTCTGAGTATGTGCTCCTGGATACCAATCTGTAGGCACAAATCTTTATGCACCAGAACTTAACCATGAGGATGTTCACTATACAACAGAATATTATTTAAAGCAGGCACATCTTAATATCAATTTAGAAGATTCAGGTGCTCTAATGGTTTTGTTAGAAACTGGTCTTACTTGCAAAGCACCCCTAGAGCTTGAGAACCTAGACAATGTCCTGAAGGGCACTAAGAAACTTTTATTTCATACTTTTTAGGTTATAACTTTAATGCTGTGGACCCAAGGCTTTTTGCAACCTCTAGAAAAAAGGGAGTTCAAAACAGAATGAAGTTAAGATAGATTAGCAAGGAGGTAAATTTATTAGAGTTAAAATATTTTTTTAAAAAGAACAAAGTATTAGTCTAATACACAGAAATGCTCATTTAATCTAAGTATCTAAAATAGAAATGATTGATTCAAACACTTAACAAATGTCCATTGATTACCCACTATGTGCCAAGCATTGTGTGAGGTAAAGGACTCCAAATGGGAACAACACAGACACAGTGATTTCTAATCTCACAGAGATTATTATTGTCTAGCTGGAGAGGCAGACAACTAAGCAAATATAAAAAATATGGTAAATCTTATAATAGAAGTGCAAAAAACTACTGAAGTCTATACAATGACACAGCAGGGACACCTAACCAAATTCAAAAGATGGGAGTAGGAAGGAGAAGAATGATGGGAAGAGTCAAGGAAGGCCTTCAAGAATCTCTAAGAACTAAAAACATCAGTAAGTGTTAATGTCTAGAATGCAAGTTGGGTATAATAAAGAGAGGATGAAAAAACAAGATGGTCAGAGAGAGAAGGGTTATATTAGCTTGTTAACAGTTTTGATTTGATCCTAAGGGCCACAAGGAGTCACTGAAAACTTTTGAGCCAGCTACTGATGTAATCAGATGTGACTATGAGCACAATCAGAGCAAAAGAGAAGTCTGTATTTTGCAAATACACCTATTAACATATATAGAGCCCTCAAAGTTGTTAACATTTTCTCAAGAAATGTCTGGAAGGCATCAGATGTAAAAGAGCATGATCAAAGGCCATCTTGCTAAACTGCTCTGCAAAACCAGATTCTCCGCTGCAGTTGCAGGGTCTGGCACCATCTGCCTTTTGTCTTGGCAAAGAGCATGATTTAGAAGCATAGAGGCTTGTCTAGATTTGAGGAATGTCAGATTGATCAAGCTTAAAATATTTATTGTCCTGCATAATATAAGCTACCAATCAGACCTATCTTTTTCCATCAAAGATTCAGTCAGCAAGACTTATAGCCACTTAGACCCTGGAAATGGAGCCACAAGGCAGCAGATTATGGAGTTCTAACCCAGTTCTTGGTGATCCCATAGTTGGATAGAGTGCAATATTGACAGATGGCCCTCAAATGACCATGGAACATGGGCTCTGAGGGAAGGACTCACTTACAGACTTTCTAGTAGTCCTTGGTGAAGCCATAGTAAAGGGGATTCGTGGCACATAAAGCTCATCTCTCTCTCTCTCTCTGTTAGTGCCACCCTCTTATGAACTAGGTCTGTTAACTTCATCTGATATAACCTGTTTCACCTTGTCTAGAAAAGTGGGGGCCGAGGTTCAGAACATGCCCGTGCTTTCAGACCCCAGGGTCTTCCACACAATCGACATGCAGTCCATGACAACATCTGATAGAGCCATTGTTAATTGACTCTGTTTTCATTGTTTGTTTGATTTTATAACTAAACTAGTCTCCAAGGAGTAAACTTTCTAGTCCACCATATGTACTATACAGTTAATTATAACACACTCCCTCTCTTACCCGTGGACCCTGAACATAAGGATGTTTCTAGTCTACATATGGTGAACAATACTGTTCATACATTCTATGAACGACTCATTTCCTAGAGCCCTCACACAGTGGACATTAATGACTTCTTTGGGCCCCTTCTGGTTTCACCAGATGAACAAAAATGAAAATAAGCAGCTGTCATACTTTAACTTTAAAAAAAGAAAGAAAGAAAGAAAGAAATTCATCGAGCCTAATCCAATTTGGAGAAGTATTTGGCTTAGAAAGAGGGAATCGGCTGCACCATTGATAGCAAAAAGCTCGCTTACTAATGCACCACTTCCTGACATTCAATTTGCACAATTTGTCTCTTATTATCTGGCAACTCTCAGAAGATTTTGGAAACAGGAAAAAAGAAGGGAGAAACATAACAAGCAGTAAGATTAAGAAGTGAGAATGTGGGGGGCACCAAATTGAGAGTCAGATAACTAACTCCTAGACCATGTGTCTCCGGGCCCAGCAATGCCTGTTGACAAAACACTCCAACCAGATAATGGCCGCAAAAGAGAACCAAATGGAAGGTTTGCCAACACAGTAATAAAACAAAAGCCACTTTATGTTAGCTACCCGGCACTTTAGACACCGGAGAACTCATTCGAATCTAAACTTAGATGTGATATATCTGAGAATATTACCATACACCTAGACAGAGAAAATTGCATATTTTCCATCAATAAAAAAATATCAAAATGTTTTATCTGTGCTTCTGCAATTCAAAAATGACTGAAGCTGTGAACTTCAAATTTGGCAAGATTGTAGTCCTCATTAAGGAAGGGAATGAAAGCCAATTTTGAAGAAAAATGGTTTCCTATTTTTGAGTGTAGAAGGTTGAAACAATGAGTGTTGAACCTAAGATGAAGAACATTCCCTCTGCCGTTTTAACTTCCATTTGGATAAAGATTATTAACCAGAGAATAAAACTAGACATGTCTCTTTTTTGACTTATAAAAGAAAACATCTTTCCTGATTCCTTTATTTCCACCTTTCTCAATCAAAGTTCAGTGTGTTTACATGAAGCTAAAATGTAAAATTAAAACACCTCAAAAGCAGATAATTCATAAAATTACTGTACTTTGGCCAGCGTAGGCCTGGGGTCGTCTATCCCCACGTAATTTTGGAGTTATATGCTGTGGTATAACGCTCAGGATGTGTAAGCACCTGAAAGGATTCTGTTAGAGGAAGTGTAGCTTTGGAATTTCCTGATTTGACTGCAAAGATTTCAGTCTTAACACTGTGTCAATATTGGTTTTAAATATATACATATTTGTTTATTGGCACACATGCACATACACACAGGAATCGCATCCATAAAATGCACCCACATCTGTGGTTAAACACAGCAGCTGTTTAATAGCCCAGTAGAACAATCTGAAAAAATTGGGACCTGAATTAAGAATCCCACATCCAGGCTAAGCTGCAGCAGGAACTGAGGCCCTGTATAAGGAATGCAGCCTTGAGAACTCTCCAAGCTTCCTCCACACGGAACTCCTTTGCCAAAGTCACGGCATGCTTCCCGAAGTTTGGAATTGATCATGAAAGACCCTGACTTTATTCCTTACTCTAATAATGGTCTTGTAACAAATACTTTGAAGGTTGGCTCAAAGTAGAACCAGGACAACCTAAAGTCTGCTAAATGTATCCGGTTTCTGCCCTGAGATCTCTGTGACATCAACGAACAAAAGAAACAGAAGCAATTCAAAGGGTCTGTCCACGTGACCACAAAAGAAAAGGCCTGTTCCGTGATCAAGTGCCCCACAGGTGCTGGCTGAAGAGCTGGGGCACACCTGCTGTTAGCAATCCCAACCACGGCACCTCCTTTGGGTGTGCTCCACGTGTCTGATAACCTAAGTGAGAATAATCTGGGAAATAACAGAGGAAATGCACGGCAATTTGAAATTGCACCCGTAAATCATGAGGGCACACTAAAGCAGGTAATCTTCAGTGTAAGGCTGCCCTGACTTAGTGATTTTTTTTGCCATTGACTGAGGTTTTTGGACATCCTGCCCAGGGGTGCACAGAAGACAGAGTAGGTCACCTTCCAGTCACCTGTAGCTGCCCGATTCTCCAGATGCAGAGATGAGACATTTTTATTACAAAATGAGTTTGCAGATTTTCGTTGCTGTTTTTCTCACGGAATTTCCTTTTCCTCTCTATGCATGTGTTTTCTTTTTCTTTTTTTTCTTCTAATTTTGCCTTTTAACATGTGAGTTGAATCAGTGCATCTTACCCACACCCTACCACCACATTTTCCTTCCAACAGCTGCAGAATGAATTCCAATTACCCCAGCCTACCACTCAAGGCCCTCTAATCTGATTTCATTCATTCATTCTTCATTTATTCATACGTTCACTTATTCACTGTTTTCATCAAACTTGTATTTATTAAGCATCTATTAGGTCTGCAGTATAATGATAGGAGTGGAAACACAAGAATAAGATATGTTATCTGCACCAAGGAACTTAGAGTCCAGCATGAAGCATATGCAATAACTATTATAGGATGGAGCAATGTATGAGGCATCATGGGACAATGGAGAACAGTGTGCCTAATTTTGCCTTAAAGGAGATGTCAAGTGCGAGCTAAGGTTCAAAGCCTGAGTAGGACTTACCAAAGGATATGCAAAGTAGGGTGACAAGGGCTGTTATAAATAGTGGGAACTGTGTGAGCAAATCACTGGGTGGAGAAGAAAAAGGTGGGCAGAGTGGGAGAACCCAACATAACATTTCCATATGGCCTTGCTGTGATAGGTAGATCAGGGGGGTTGAGGATTGAGATACAGGAGAATAGAAAGGTTGGCAACAGTCTGTCCACATAAGGCCAGGAGAGCTCTACTGGAAGTTTGGCTTGTTTCATGGTTTGGTAGACATTGAAAGATTGTAGTTAAGATTCTAGATCTAGTTACTCTAGAAAGATTCTAGTTGGCTTATATTTTTGTAAAGTCACTTGATTATGCAACATGGAAGCCATGCCTAGGGAACTCCATTTCCCTCATTTCCCACCATTCTGCCTCTTCCCAAAGTTTACTCCATTCAACTGAGTCATGCACCAAAGAACTATTTCTCCAACCCAGGTGTGCAAGAAATAAGCCTATCCAAATTACGATACAAGTCCCCTTTTCTCAGGAAATGCAGGGTCCTCCTCCCCTTTTCCCAAGATTCTAAGTTCTTCCAGGGTGAGTGCCTGGGGAATCTGACAGCTATTATATTTTATCTGCTCTATGCTTTTGTAGGGGACCTGTCCTGTGCCTTTATGCACCAAAGCACCTGCCTCATTGTAGACAACAAAACCAATCCCTACTGAACGAAAGGTTACTCTTTCTTCATCAAATCTTTGTTCTCCACTGAAGGCTTTGCACCTAATAGTTTTGCAAGTCTTTTTGGCCAGGACTTTGGGTAGATCACTTGGAGATCTTGTTATTTTTCAAATTCTGTGTCAAGTCAATACAAGGTGCGGCCTGAGCTTCTGCTTTCTAACAAGTTCCCAGGTAATTACCATGCTGCTTGTCCACAGACCACACTTGGAGCAGCAGGGATCTGCATGTTAATCATATCCTACTTCTTCTGAGACATGTCTTCTCTATTATTAATCTATTATTTGGGATTTTTTAAAAAAATCATTCAGTTATTCACATAACTCAAGAATATTAGATCTTTTTTTTTTTAAAGATTTTATTTATTTATTTGACAGAGGGAGACACAGCGAGAGAGGGAACACAAGCAGGGGGAGTGGGAGAGGGAGAAGCAGGCTTCCCGCAGAGCAGGGAGCCCGATGCGGGGCTCGATCCCAGGACTCTGGGATCATGACCTGAGCCGAAGGCAGATGCTTAACGACTGAGCCACCCAGGCACCCCATATTAGATCTTTGAAGCAAATAATATGCTTTCCACATTCGTGTACCTTCCACATGAAGGTTAGCTACTCAGTAACTGATGGCTTGTTCCAAGATTTGCTGATCTTATGCTTCATGCTGCTTTTCAGCCCTTTCCTGGCTGTTAGCTATCCCCAGGATTCAGCTCAAACTCCTCAGAGCATGTTGAAAGAGTGTCACCTGGTCCCTGTTCCCTCTGTAGCCTGATCTGCTGCACCCCTACCTCCTGCTCTGTGCCCCACCATCACATATGGGAAGTTTTCTTAAATACTCGAGGGGCTCGGGGGCAATACCTGACTAGCATGCAAGAAGGTGCCTCCCCTGAGGCCTCTGAGGAGTTAAGGAAGGGCTGGGAAATATGTTCCATTACTTTTGCCCTTGACTTCCAGCCTGGGTACAAGGCTCTCCATAACTCGGAGGCAAGCATGGCCTCTCCTGGAATCAGAGGCAACGAGAAGTTGAACCACGTAGCCTGAGGACTGGGCCATCATTCCCTTCATCCCTCAAGGTCTCTATCCTCTTTCTATCCTCTCTTCCCCATTGTGTTTGCATCCATGCACTGGCTACATCCAGCTTTGCAGAACTTCTTCCATCCTCTGGTCTAAAGTTTCTAATTACTTTTCTCACTACATTTTCTAGCATGAGAATTTGGGTGTTTTTTTATTTATTTATTTTTTTTCTCAGAGTATTCATCTGTTTCTCTTCATTAGTTTTTCTTCTAGGCCTTCAATCCCAGCACTTTTTTCTTTTGCCTCTGGGTTCCCCTGCCCTGATGGTAACGTGGTGCCTGGGTAACAGTGAACAGCCTTCCCTTCCTAACTGGCCAAGATGGATGCTGCGAGTTTGGCTTTCCAGTTTACTCCTCTTGTACCAACTCTTGTCCTATAAAATTGGATGTTACGTTTTCATGGCCTCCCAGATACCATTTAGCATGCCTTCATCTCTTTCCTCATCTTAATTAGAGCCTGTTACACTCACATGCACAAATTAAAACAAATTTTACATACATTTCCTTTATGGGTCCTGGCGATTTGCAGGGTGAGCATGGAAGGGAGTACATTACGTGAGGAAGTTACAGCCTACAGCCGCTATCTGCTCTCGATGCCTACACGGGGTTTGCTGACAGGCGGTCCAAGGGGTCTCAAGGCTGGAATCCTGACGATGAACCCTGCACCTGACGGGGGAAGTGATCCAATCAGAGCTTGTTGAGGCAAAGTGACATCAGTGAAGATCTCCTCCCTCCCCTATCAGGCTGCGGATTGCTTTCCCCTAAGCCACCAGAAATCTAGACTCATCAGAAACTTAAAGGAGAGCCTCACCCAGCTGCTTTCTCCCCTACGGGACTTGCCTATCATTAGACTAGTGGCTTAGGGCTTGGAGTGAGGGTTTCGTCCAGATGTGGTGGGCTTCAGGCTCTGGAACATTCTTCTTTTTAAGTGGTGGCCTGAAACTTGCCACCGAAAGACACAGGCAAGAGTATTTTTAAGCTCTTTAGAGGATATTAGTATATTGCCCAAATGTCCCCTTGGGCAGATTTCTGTTTTCCTTATGCATTAGATTAGCATACTAAGGGTATGCTTTCTCATAAATAGTGAGGCAGGAATGGCCAGGTTCTGCTAAATCAGGATGCTCCATAGGATAGCCCCGCGTATTACTCTGGTTCATAATCTTAAACCCAAAGAAATGAGATGGAACCCAGAGGAATCCAGCTGTGGTGCACTGAGCATTTTAATCAAAACAGCGAGCTTTACTCTTCAACAACCACACTGTCCTCTGTGGAGACTGTTATGTCCAGCAGCAAGAAAGGTACCATTGCCATGTAGGTGTGAATACATTAGAAAGGGCCAAGCTAAACTGGGAAGTCATCAGAGACACAAAGGGGAAGGTTGGTAGACGCCAGGGAAAGGACAGTACGGAGGAATGTTACCATGTACCCGGAGCTCAGGCACCTGCTCTGCACTGTCACTTTGGAAAGAATTTTGACCATTGTTTCAACTTTATAATAACTTCCCAGTGCTTAAAAAATGCCTTGTAACTCGAGCCCCCACTTCCGTATAAAAATTAAAATGTATTGATCGCTGCCTCCTTTACATTTCAATTTCAGGGTGCTAAACGGAAGGAGTTGTCATTTTCTTTCTATCACTTTCCTGCAAAAGGGGGAGAAAACAAACACAGGTGCTTTAAATTTTCAAGGTGCAAACTAAATTACACGATGCCCAGGAGTGTGCAGTAGCTTTTCTTTGTTTGAGCATGGAATAAAAGACAGATAATTAGGAAATTGGGAGTCTATTAATTTTCCAAATTTACTCATGCAAGAACCACTGAGCTATGGTGATACTTGCTTACCTCGTCATTATGCAAAAATATATTAGCTAATTATTTTGACTAATGCAATTAAGATATGCATATTTAGCATAAACCATACAATAGAAATGTTACAGTCAGCAATTGCTGGGCTGTGCTCATGGGTAGCAGAGAGGCAAAAGTCCCTGCTCAGTCTCCAATGGTAAGCCACAAGATTGCAACAACTCTGCCTGCACTGTTATTATTAGTTTGGTTGCAGTAATTAATTTACTTTACAGCATGACTAGGTAGCACAGCTAACAGTGGTATTAATTTTTGTTATGAGACACCTGAAGACGTCAGCTTTTGAACAGCTTTTTGCACCTTTAATTGCCTTAATCAGTGGAAATGCAGTATCTCTTTCAGAGATCCAATTAAGAACACTACTGTTATTTTTCTTTTCTCTCTAACCCTTGCTAATGAATACAGGAGCTAGTGAAAGTTAAGGTGCCGGCAGCAGCCAAGAGAGGCATCTTCTCTTCTTAACCTGGGAACCCCACCGAGCCCGGAGCTCCTGAATGACAGAAGGACACTTTGACAGCATCTCCATGGGGCTCCGTCATCCCACAGGCCCTTGCAGCTCGAAGTGCAAAACAGCCTGGGCCCACCTTGGACCCTCTAAATCACGGTCTGCATTTTAACAAGATCCCCACATGATGAGCTCATGCATGAAAGTTAGAGAAATGCTGCTGGAAAGAAGGGGGCCAGAGCCAGGCTTGCACCTGAATGAAGGTGGCATGGTTGAATCGGTGGTGTCATTTAGAATGTGCTGGAAAGGCACCCATGGACAAAACCCATGACCTCCAGTGCCTACCACTTACAGAAGCATTTCAATCTCTGGGAGTTTCTTTTTTTTTTTTTTTTTAAGATTTTTTATTTATTTATTTGAGAGAGAGAGAATGAGAGAGAGAGAGCACATGAGAGGGAGGAGGGTCAGAGGGAGAAGCAGACTCCCCGCCGAGCAGGGAGCCCGATGCGGGACTCGATCCAGGGACTCCGGGATCATGACCTGAGCCAAAGGCAGTCGCTTAACCAAGGCTGAGCCACCCAGGCGCCCCTCTGGGAGTTTCATAATACAACGCACATGCTGTTGAGAGTCTAAGGTTTTTCTCGGCTCTCATTTTACCCCTGCCAGCTTAGAGGCTGGAAAAGTGAAGCAGGGAAGATGCTGGAGAAAAGAGGCCAAGCAAGGAAAAGAGTTGGAGAAAGAGTGTAATGAAGATGATCTTCCATCTCACAGTTGTGGCACAGGGCTGGGCCCCACATTGCTTTCTATCTGGGCTGCAGCATGATCTTGTCAAAGGATGTCAGTAGGGGTCCTTTTAATAGCGCCGTCTGTCATGACACATGTCCTACAAACCCCAGGTTAGTGCTGGCTCTTTCTCTCCTTTTTGGTTCTTTCTCCTTTTGTCCTCACTCAGGAAGACTTACAGGATCATGTGACAGCCTTTATGTTACTCAGATTTCAACTTTCCAGAACGTTCCTCTCTGGCTTATCTTCACCAGCTCTCCCCTCTCTAGTCACCCATATTACATGGTATCTGATCCTTCTGGAAAACACCATGGAGACCTTTTGTTCCCACTCCTAGCCACAAACTGGCCCTTCATGTTACATGTAAGTGCATCCAAAATCCGGCCCCTATCATCTGTATACCAATTTTATGTCCAGTTACTAAAATTTTGTGTCTATGGAATCAAGCTCTGTTCATTGTCACCTTTCTAGCATCTAAAATTATCTAGGCCAGCCTAGTTTAGTAATCAGTGATGTAGCCATTAGCAACAGTGAAAGAACCTCTTTACTAGTAAAAGCAGCAGAACCAATGAGCAGAAGAGAAGCATTCAAACTTCCAGAAACAGTCACCTTATATGCTCCTGTTGAATGAGCTGAATTGCATCCTCCCCTCAAAAACTTCATGTTGAAGTCCTAGCCCCCATTACTGCAGAATTTGAGCTTATGTGGAGATAGGGCCTTGACAGAGGTAATTAGGGTCAAAGGAGGTCACTAGGATGGGCCCTAATCCAGTATGACTTGCGCCCTTATATGAAGAGAAAATTTGGACACAGACACACACAGAGGTGAGATGACATGAAGACACAGGGAGGAGAGAGGCCTGGAACAGAGCCTTCCTTCACAGCCCTCAAAAGGAACCAACCCTGCCGACACCTTTGGCCTCCAGAACTGTAAGACAACAACTTTCTGTGGTTTAAGCCACCCATCTGTGGTACTCTGTCATGGCAGCCCATGGAAATAAATGCAGCTCCTTCAAACAAACAAACAAACAAGCAAACAACCCAGAATTTTTGTTCACGTACATATCCCCCTTACAACATCAAACATTACAGTGTCACGTGGTAGGTATTCTATAAACACTCCCTGAGTGAACAAACAGATGAAGAAATGGCTGCATGCATAAATGAATGATTTAAGGAACTATTCCCTGGTCTTGAAAATAAGACACATCTTCCTTTTTTGGGCCTAATGATTCTGCAAGAACTTGTATGATACATGCCTTCCATCCCAAGGAGAAACAAGAGCTGAACCATGAACAAATCCCCTGGAGAAAAAAAAAAATGTTAACTTTGGGGTCCCTCTTCCCAGACACAAGGGGCTCTTTGTTTATTCTTTAAGGAGCCTCCCACATCCCAAGGAGCATGAGTCAGCTGGGTGGCAAACATATTTGTTTTCACATATTAGTCATATATTTGATAGAGTGTATAGCAAATGTATGTGATAACATAAAATATATTTTAAAATTACAAATTTGGACAGCTGTCATGACATTTGAAAGAGTACATTAAAAATGTTTCTATATCGGTTTTTTAAATGCCATGCCGAATGGCTAAATTTGTCAGCCTTTCCACATATTTTATTTGCTTGTTTTGGGATTTTTCACAAGGAGCTCACTAGGTGATTTCTGGGCAATTGGTCAAGATTAGTGAAAACTCCACTTTGTACAGGGCTAAATACAAAGGGAGTCTAAGATGAACCAGCCCAACTCGAGCCAGTTTGTCTTCCTTCAACAGCTTACCTTGAGCAAAATAGACAAGAAATGATTAGGAATGAAGTGGGAGATTTAGCAAACGGGTTGGCAGAACAACAAGAAAGTACTACTTGGGGCTCAGAAACGGGCACTTCAAACATTATGTACTTGGGCTAAAGTTGACACCATGTCTCATGTGCCCCACCCAAAGCGGAGAGAGTCGCTCCACCCCTGTCAATTTTTGCCATCAGGCAACACAAACCTAGAGCAAGAAAACCCAAAAATGCAAATTAAAAAAAACTCCCCACATTTTCAATTATAACTTTTTAAGAACGCTACACAAGCCAAATTATGCATGTCAAGAGGCCAGATGTGGCCTGTGGGCTGCCACTTGGCAAACTTTTCATTACTCAATGCTCAAAAAGGCTGGAAATCAGGCCAAAGGATTTCCATACCACACTGAGTTCTCATCTACACACCTATTCTAAGGAATTTGGCTTTGGGGCTACCTTATATGTGAGCCTACATTATATGTTTACTTTATCTATTATACATATTTTTAATATATTCCGTAAAATGCCCATCGTGCGAGAGACAAATATCGGCACAGATAACCCGGTGCATTATAAGGCTTTTTTATTGTTGGGTTTTATTGGCAATTACAAGATTTTATTTAGGGTGAATTAAAATATTAAAATTGGCTTGCTTTGTCTGAATGTTTAAGAGCTGAGAGTAAGGAGTGGAGGCCCATATGCATGATGGTGGCAGAAGGAAGATTGCCCAGAACCCAAAATTTGCCTCGGATCACCAAGTGTCAACTGTACTGTGACAACGTTAAGTTGTCCTTTGGAACTGAGCTAATCCTTAAACTGTGTGCATATCCAAAACATTAGCTATCTGCTGTCAGGCCTTTATGTGCCACATGCTGAGTTAATTAACACAGAGATGCTTGATACTGGAACCCTCCAGAGGGGAAAACAGAAAGAGGTCCAGGCCTGAGAACAGACAGAGCCCTCAGGGGGATGGAAAACACAGGGGTCTGCTCAGTTTTTATTTCTTTCTGCACTTGTGATACAAGGTCAATGGGTTAGTCAACCCCATTTCTGTTCCATTGTCTGTTGTAACTCTCAGGAAGAATCCTCTATGAATAATGAAGCCTCATTGCCTTCCAAAAATTAAACATCCAGATGCCTGACACTGTTCCTATGATGGTCAAAGAGAAAAGTTCCCCAGAAAACTGGCTCGCCCCTGCAGACGCAGTCCCCTTGGAGCCACCACCACACAGTGGCATTTATCTCTGCTCACAGTTTCATCCTTAGAAATGTATTTGTATATAAATGCATTTATACACGTTAATGGAAAACATGACCAAATTTTACATTTTTACACTGTGGTGAATGTCCGTACACACAGCGACACACAGATATCCCTTCTTCTGTAGTTTTAGGGGCTAGTTAATAGAGAAAGCCATTCCATCATTGATTACCTCTAGAATGTAGGATGGTAGTATGTGTCTCTGAGGCTCATGCCTAGAAATCATGGCACACCTTTTGAGGGAAGGCATGTGACAGTTGACGGCAAATATTTTAATAACACTGTGAGGGCCAAGGAAGTTCTTCTAGGCCGGCTAGGAGCCACGGGGATGGAGAAGAAAGGAACAGGAAGGGAGATACTCTGAAAGAGGAAGAAATAAGTCTTGGAAATTAAATACAGTGGACCCTTGAGCAACATGGGTTTGAACTGTGCGGGTCCACTTATATGTGGATTTTTCACAGTACGATAATATAAATGTATTTCCTCAATAACATTTTCTTTCCTCTAGCTTACTTTATTGTAGAAATACGTATATAATACACAAACATATGAAATACATGTTAATCAACACTTTATGTTATCAGGAAGGCTTCTGGGCAACAGTGGGCTAGTAGTAGTTAAATTTGGGGGGAGTCAGAAGTTATAGGCAGATTTCCAACTGCAGGAGGGGTTGGGACCCCTAACCACTGTATTGTTCAAGGGTTAACTGCATAATGTCAATATATTGCTAGGGTTTCAAGCATGAATGCCGAGGAAGCTGATGCAGGGAAAGAGAGGGAGCTAGAGAAACTGGTGGAGAAGAGGTGGACTAGCATGGTGGCCGGTCACCAGCTGGGGAGTGAGATGGACCTGACTACTAGACACATGACCCCAGGGAATGCCTTTAACTCTCTGAGCAGTAGTTTCCTTAACTGTGCATTAGGAATGACAACATCTTCACACAGTGGTCATAAGGATGAAAACAGAAAATGTACATATCAGAGGTAGTAGAGCACAGCCTTTAAAAGCATGGATTCTGGATTAGGATTAGACACATTCTTTTCCCCATTAAGGTTATTTCCTTGATAATCTTGTAGCCTTGGGCAAGTTATCTAAGGACTCCAAACCTCCCTGTCCCCACGTGTATGATTAAAATGATAATAATAGTACTTGCCTCATTAGTTTGTTACAGGGATTAAATAAGGCAATATATGTAAATCACTCCAACCAGTGCTGATATATAATAACCACTGAATGTGTACTAACTATTACTAGGTAGAATGCTTAGCACAGTACCTGGAACAAAACAAAAGCTCAACTAACAATATCCCTGAGGATGGGGATGGCAACATGTAGAGTTGTGTTCAAATAGTGCTATAATGGAACATCAGTAAGGAAAAGCCACTCAACAGAGATACAGAAACGAGGAAAGAGCCACAGAATAGCAATGACAACCAAAGTTCCACTCTGCCCAGAGTGAGAACACAAGAGACGTCCCTGGCTCATGAGACACGAGCCACGTTGGATCATCATGGTTGTGTCCATCACCCTTGGCCTTGGCAATTCTCAAGCACAGTCTACAGATCAGGGTTCACAGAAGCTCATCAAAGCCCCACAGTGCAATGTTGGAGAAGTATCTCAAACTATACTGACATCTGCCCCACCAGACATCATGGTTCTTGTCTCCCCTTAGCCTTTCCTACATCTCACCCCACAACACCCCCACTACTGCTGCCACCATCATTTTGGCTAATTTTGCATTAGCCATGTGGACTGTCGGATGGTTTCTGCTGTATTTTGTTGCCCTTTCAAATATTTCTTAAATAGAAGACTGTACCATCTGGTGGACAATCTGCCTGTGTGCTATCTCACCTATCACAGCATGGATCCCACTCCTATTAGGGAAGGAGTGAGGAAGAGAGAAGCTGCCTGCTAGAATACTGCCTCTGGCCGCCTGCAGCCCTATTGTCACTGGTCTGCTCCCTTTCTCCCAGTGGCCTGGTTCTGCCTGCACAGCAGTCAGTTTCTGTGTGTGGAGCAGATGTTTCTCCCACTCACTCCATGGCCAGGCTATTACTCATGGGGCTTCAGGTAGCAGATGTCACCATAGATAGACCTCTCAGACCTGTGCTGACATTTTACCTACATAAGCACCAAATGGTGGTGCAGCTAAACTTCATAAATGGGAGAGAGAGCGGCTAAGGGCTCAGTTAAACCCCACACAGAAAACTCTATCAAGTAAAAAAATTGATTTAAGGTGCTCAGAATATTAATAACTCCTAAAGAAGGAAGGCATCCACAGATATACTGAGGTATATATATATATATCATATACCCATGGACTTTGACAGAGAGGCTCACGGCATATGTATTTACTTTTTATTCTGCTCCAGGGAACAACAGTTGTGACGGAAGAAAAATGGAGAGTTGGTGTTTTGGGCTTAGAAGATGACAGTATTAATGGTAGCAACAAGACTTGAGGACATTCTCTGGTAAACTTCATTTGATAGGAACAACAGCAACTTTCCTGATCTGTTTTCCATTTGGGGGTGAGCAATGTGGTTTCAATGAGGCCCATGGCAGAATCCCAAATGACTGTCAAGTATGGCAGTTGTCCATTTGTCAAGAATGGGAAATCTAGAACCAAACCATTTGGGGCTGGACCCAGACTCTACCTTCTACTAGATGTGTGACCTTGGAAAAATTATATAACCTCAATTTTCTCATCTGTACAATGGGTATAATAATAGTGCCTACCTCATAGAGTTCTTTGATTCAAAAACCCTTATAGCACTTCCTATATACCAGACATTCCCTTAAACACTTCATAAGTCAGCCAAAAAAATAGCTCCCCCCTTTCCTAAATGGAATCATGGCATAACACCGGTACCTATTTTGAACTTGTGTTCATATCTGCATCTCACGACTCATGTGTGGTCAAATGGTCAATGTCACAGACTCCTGAACTGAGAAGGCTCAGGATGGACTTTCTTTTCTCCCATGCCACATGGATAAAGGCTGCACTCCATGCTTGCTACTGCCTCTCCTTTGATACTTGAACCAAGGCAGGATAGGAGTAATTTGCAAGGTCAGCAGGTAAAAACTCTCTACATCATTCCAATTTAAAATGGCATCTCCCCAGTCATCTAATGCAATTTCTCCCAATATCCCACTAAAATACACATGAAAACACATAATAAAAGGAAAATTCACCACAAAATCAAAAGCTAAGCTCAGCAGATGACCTATGGTCAGAATTCTAATTCTATTAATTATGGATTTCTACTAATTACAAGGCTGATGGAACTGGAAGTAAAAAAAAAAAAAAAAATAGTGTCTATCATACTTTGTCTCATGAACTAGATAGAGCAGTCTCATTCAGACAAAAGTAGATTAGAAAATTCTTCATTTCTCCCCCAGTACCTTCTCTCTTACGCCTACCCACCCATACCAAAAAACATGGTGGCTATTTCTCTCATCACACCAGAGGTGTTTGTGAGACAATAATTTGAGCTAACATTTATTGATTAGTTACTTTGTGGCAGGCACTCTGCCAAGCACTTCACATATGTTAACGGAATTAATATCCACAACAACCCAAAAGAGTAGATGCTTCATCCTTACCCTCATTACAAAGTCAATGAAACAAAGGCCTAGAGAAATTAACTGACTTTAGCTAAAAAAATGGCAAATCAGAATTTGAACCTGGGCAGTCTAGGTCTAGAACTTGGGTTTGAAATCACTATACCTGACTCAGTTATTCCAATCATCCCTCATATTTCAATACCCTTACAGAGAATAAATATTTTTTAAAAATATATAAGAAAGCACATGGAACTCATGATGCAAATTGCATTGGGAAAAGCATAGGCCCTAGAAGTAAAGGAATAGGGACAATGGAGGGAATACAAATAGCCTTGGTTTCAGCACATGCTTACAAGTCTACATTTTCCTGAACTCTGTGGGTTCAGAGGGATAGAGAACTAGGTGCCAAGAATAGGGGAAGCTCTCTCTTTAGCCCATCAAAGCCTCTCTCAATGAAGACCAGTTCAACAGTGGAGCCTGAGCTGAGAGGTACAAACATCAACCTGCCCTCCTACTTACATTTCAGCCAGCAGTGGACAACAAATAGAATCAGGGCAAAATCCACAGGCTTTTTTGTTTGGCAAATGGTCGGTCTGAGTTGATGTGACCTTCTTTGAGATTCAGTAAAAAGAAAACATATATATACAGATGATAGAAAATACTGAAGATTAAAGAAATGGACATTATCCTAAAGACTAGGAGGAAAATATGAAAATGATTTACAGTAGGGACAAGAAAAAAATAGAAAACTCTTCAATATTCTTGGTAGAATTGGAAGAGTCATGGTATCTATGAAAGAGCAGCAGAAATCTTGAATAGACTGACATAACAATTGAGCTAGATCCTTAAGGAAGAATTGCAAGAAAGCTAAGTTTGCATTGGTAAAATAAAATCTAACTTAGAGAGAATAGAGAGCAGATCCAACAATGTCAAAAATAAAAGCAGCAATGTGGAGGACAAACCAGAAAATTTGTTTTGAATGCAAAGAAAAAGCATAGAGATGAAAACGATGAGAGGGCAGAACATATAGCTAGAACTTTAGGAATATAGTTATTGCAGGAAAACAAGAGGGAAAAAAGAGAACCAATGCCAAAGAAATAAGAAAAGATAAAATTAAAGAAAAATTTTCAGGACTAAGTTTGCTTGCTAAAGGGGCTAATCCAGTCAAAAAGAAAGAAAAAAAGAAAGAGAAATTAAAAAGTGGTAGAGCATCAGAGAAAGAGAGACAGAGATGAGGGACATGGAGGAGAATAAGAGACAGAGAAACTAAGAGAAGGTGAGATCCAGAGAAAGTGAAAGAGGACACAGGAAAAAAATGTGGAATTACAACCAATCAATCAGTCATTCAAGCATCAAGCATCCCTACAGAAGAAAGAGGCTGCTCCCTGTGGTGGGCCTTGTTGTCCCAGCACACTTCTCTCATCCTCAGCACATTGGCATAGGCAGCTGGACCTCCAACGGCCAACCCCCAGGATCCTCTTCCAGTCTTTCTCTGACCCTGCCCTTTCTCTGCCCTTGCTGATGTCTACAAGTGCTGGGGGATCAGTAACTACCAGAAGCTGTATTCAAGCAGTAAGAGAGATGATTTGGTGATTACATACCCCAGTGTCCTCACTTCTCTGAGAGGGTAACTTTGGGAAATGTGTTTTACACTGATTTCCACAATTAATCCAGCATGATTCAGCTCCAGATGGATACAGTGGTATCTGGCTTGCTAACCCACTCTAGGACATACCTCTTATCTGCTGCCTTCCTTCCCTGTCTTGCATCTCCACCCCCCTCCTTCACTTGTCAAATAAACTCCTCGCACTTGATTCCTTGCCTCTGAGTTTACTGCTGGGGGAACTCAAAACACATCCTCAATGAAAAACTAAAATCACGCCAGATTGCTTTCAAATACTAAATATCAGAAAACCATGGTACCAAGTTTATCCAGGTTTAGAATAAGTGATTTGGGGCCCATGAATTTAATGCTCAGCCAAGTTGACGTTCATATGACAATTACAGGCTTTCCCAACTAGGCAAGAGCTCAGAAAACACTCTTCTTTCAAGTATTACTTGAAGACTACCTCTAGCCTTTAAAGTGAGGAATCGAAGAAACTCTAGAATGGGGAATTTGTGACATTTGGTGGTTTCCTAATCCTACCCAGACACCTTTCTCACAGGTCACATTTTGATTACTACTCTCTTATCGGGGAGATTTTTTTAGAATCAGTTTTCTTCTGCTTCATGTGTTTGAAATGGTTATTCAAACAATGACTTCCATAATGGAATTTCTAGTTTGGGCAAGTGGTAAGAGTAATAAAAGCAACCAACACGTATCACATGCTCACTAGGAGTTAGGCACTGAGCCATTTCTCACTTAATTTCACAATAATCTAATGAGGTAGGTACTGGCATTATCCTAAAAGAGGAAACTGAGTCACAGAGAGGTTAACTTCCTCAAGATGGCATAGCCTGTAAGGGCCTGTGTGGATTCAGAAACGTAGCCTTACTCCAGAGTTCTCTCTCTGAATCATTCTGCTTGCCCTTTATGGTCTTTCCCAAATATAAGCCCCAATGTACTCTCTCTCATTCTATCATGGGCCATTAGGAAAGAGGACTGTCATCAGGATCAGAAGATGTTGCCAGATGTTTCCCCACTCATCTTTCATTTAAATAGTTCCAGCAAAATGGAGGGGATGTTTGCAATGACTGGAAAGATGATGCTGTGCAGGGTTATAAGCTATTTTTAAGAGCAACCTCAAAATGGCCATCAGACTGATGATGAGTGGCTCTCATTCTAGAGCAGTACTTTCCCATAGAGCTTTCTGTGATGATAAAAAAGTCCAAATGTGTCCTATCCAATATGGTATCTAATAGCCACATGTGGCTATTGCATACTTGAAATGTGGCTGGTGAGGCTGCAGAAATGAGTTTTTAATTTTATGTAATTTTAATTGAGGATGAGGATTCAAATTTAAGCAGCCACATGCGGCTGATGACTACCACACTGCACCACGTAGCTCTAGAAGCAGGAAGGGCTTCCAGGCTCCCGTCTCCAGCATCCTCAATTTGCATGGTACCAACTAGAGAAATTCTGCCTTTACCAAAACTTGGGGCTGAAAAGTTGTTCCAACAATCCAAAACAGACAACAGACCCCCTTCAGAGCATTTATGGCTCTTAAGGAGGCACACACACACACACACACACTCTCCTGTCTCACCAGTATTGGTGACTTCACTCCCAAGATGCTGCTGGTGCTGCTGGCAATCTCTCTGGAAATGCAATGGTTTCCAAACCACATTCTTTACTCCTGAGTTTGCTACGGTGCTTCAGAGATTCTGCAAACATTTAATTAGGATTGCATTCATAAGTATGTTTAACCACTCAAACAGTAATTTAAAACACTCAAGTGATATGAACAAATGTGAGATCACTAAGTGTAACCTGGTACTATCAGGTTGACTTGTGTTTCTGCCAACTTTGGAATCCCGTGTCTGCAGTCATTTCCTAGGAAATGGGGGATGTTCCGAGGTCACAAAGGAAATGGAATAAAAAACAAAAATCTTACCATATCCCTCTACTTAAGTGTCTGAATCAAAATTGTCTCCCTATTCTGTAACCCAAACAAAAATTCACAAATAAAGAGGGTAGAATCGGGAAGTGAGGTTGTTATAATGGCAACAGTCATCCCTAATCCCCAATTTCAATTTTTTGTGTTCAAGCAAAAGGCGTCAGAATTCTCTTTGAGCGCCTTTAAAATAAACAAACTTTAAAATCACAGTTGCATAAATTTGTAAATTGCAAAATAAATTTAAGGTACTCAAATGTTCCTTTTGCTGCTTTGCATACTTAAATGCCAAGTAATGTTTCATTTGGAAAAGAAAATATTTCACTGCTTCATAAAAAAGTTGGACATTCACTGCATATAATGATGAAGGGTCCAGCAAGGCATAGGATGACCTCGTGCCTCCATCTAAGTGTTGTTTCCACTCACCCACCTTGAGGTGGGTCTGTGCTACTTGAACTGGGATAGAGAGAGAAGTGACGATATGTTAGATTTGAAAACGCTACCAGGAGAGAAGCCAAGTGAGAGTAATTAGCATCCTCTTGTCAATGTGCTTGAAACCAAGTACAGAGGATCTTATTTGACACTCCAAAGAGTCGTACTGTATGTTGTCATCCAGCACCTTTACGGAGGGCGCTTGTTGATTACCTGCAGACCATGATGAACCACAAAACCCACGTTGGGGACATAGAGCCCAGATGCCTGGGAGTAGTCGCTAAGGCTTTTCCCATGTCTCTCTCTCTCTCATCCAGCTTATTTGGGTTTTCTTACCTTTAGAACTAATTTTCCTCTCGAGACCATACACAATTTCAGTGCCTGCCTGCCTTTTTAAATTGATGAATGGCTGTGACAATTGCTGTTGCATTTTTAAACACACACAAAAAGTGAGGCCAACAACATTAAGACTGCAGTTGGATTTCAATATTTTAAAGAACACACACTGCAACCGGGACTTCATTTGGTGAATGTCTGTGGCAATCAAGAACTGTGGGGAAACTGCCTTTGCTAAAGAACTTGAGGGTAAGCATCCAGAATGATGCAAAAGGGACCCCCCAGGAGGGAAATGTACTAAACTATGGTTCATCAGTGTGAGTGAACCCTCCAACAGGCTGATTTCTTCTGCTTATTTGATCCTTGTCCACACTTGCTTATTGTGGGATAATTTCCCTAACCACCTTTTCTCCCACAACACCCTGGAAAAAAAAAATAAAAGGAAAAAAAAAAGACTGCTTTATTTTACAGCTAATTTGCTGCAAGCACATAGCCCAGCTGCTCACAATGAAGTAAAGGAGGAAATGAGAACAGAGGGAACCTTCTAATGAAGGAGAGTGGGGGAGCAGTAAGGAGATGGAAGAAGAGGCTAGATGCTATTTGTATGATTAAAGACAAGCAAAAAACAGCAGTAAGCAGATATATTCGTCTTGAGCCCAAGAACAGAGAAATAAAAGATAAAAAAAAAAATTACTGAAGGGCAAATAATTCGTTCGGGCTGGTATTTTAACTGGCCAAAAAAAAATCTGTCTCTTCTTTTCATTATACAAAATTGTATTTTGGATTTTGCTCTTGAGCATGTGTTATCATTGGCCCATTATTAGTAGACGAGGGATAATTCTAAAAACAGAAGTTAAGAAATTTGCAGTTCTGTAAAAGAAAGGGTTCAGAGAGGTGGGTTTAATTGATTAGATAGGAAAAGATTTTGATGAAACAACTTGAGGGTCATTGGGAAAATGACATCCTAAAGTGAGTTAGCAGATTTCATTCCTCATTCTTACAAAATACTTCTTTTTAAAAATAGGAAAGATCACATTCTTTATTGCATGCTCTCCTTTCTGACAACTCAGCACAGACACACACACACACATACCCCTTAGCAAAATCTCCTTTAACTCTTTCTCCTGGGGGCCACATCAAAATGAGGTACATTTCATACTTTTGTACTTCTTCAAACTGCAGAATGAGATATTCATATGGAAATGAGGAATTTCCTCAAGTTTCAGCTTTCATCATGTAACCCATTTTGGGCAGGGGCAGCGGGGAACAGCTTATGAGCTAGAAGAGAAAATAAATAGGCTTTAATATTCAGCTTTAAATAAATGTACTGAACTGGTCTGTATGATAATAGTGCCAAAATAATTAATTTGAGCCTGGCCTTCTCATTTGTCAGGGAGAGCAGGTTGATGTGTTCCAAGGCTGCTGGAAAAGGGTAAAAGAATCAGCCCAAGCATCCCTGAAAAGCTCAGGGCTCCTCTGTCTCCCCCATGGAAGCTGAGGCCTAATTTCCTCTAGCCCAGCTGGGGGCTCCGTTCAGGCTTGCCTCAGAATCCTCATTCTGAGGATTGTTCAGGCACCAAGGGAGCTCCTTGTCCCACCTCATATCCTGTAACATTCTTCTGCCCGCTGATCTTCAGAGGAAACCAACATTTTTAGTCGCTATTTGAGAGCAGTGACTGGGAATTCCAAATTCCTAAATTTAATCCCACTTAGTAATTTGGAATAATTCCTTGATCCTCACAGTTGGTGAGAAGGATTGAAAGCCACCGTAGCGAACAGAACACTCTCCTTGGTACAGTGAGAGAAAAGTCCAGAAAGTTCTGAAAAGGAAAAATTAAAAAATAAAATGATAAGGCTTTGGGCAGCTTGAATGTGCAAATTGCAGACTAGCAAACAAGAACATAACTAGATCCAGGTTCAGAAATGATAAGGCAATGATAATAATTAAGAAAATGCCAGACATGTACTTCTCTTAAATTTGAAAAATTTTGAGCTTTAAGAATAGAATTTTTTTAAAGATTTTCTTTATTTATTTCAGGGGGAGGGAGAGAGAGAGAGAGTGAGAGAATGAGAGCACAAGCAGGGGGGAGAAAAAGACTCCCCACTCAGCAGGGAGCCCGACTCGGGGCTTGATTCCAGGACCCAGAGATCATGACCTGAGCTGAAGGCAGACACTTAACTGACTGAGCCACTCAAGCACCCCAATTTTTTTTAAATAGTCATTGATGGGGAAGGGTGAAACTTGTTGCACTAAATAAAATGCTGATGGGGCAAGAGGAAGATAATTACTCTGTTTTTTAAAAGTGTGTTGTCCAATTTTTCTCAGCACTTGGACACAAACTCTAAGTGCTAGCCCAAATAGTTACATACCTGTTCTGTATACCTGTGTATAAAAGCTGGAAAAAATGCTAAAATATAGGAAGAAATGGGACAGTGGAATACTATACAACCGGGAAAAGGAAGGAAAACTATTTCTACGTAATACTCAGGAGTAATCCCCAGTATACATTTTGTTGAGCAAAAAAAACGTCAGGTGGATTCCTAATTCAACTTTCATTCTTGTTATTGGTCTAAGAAGATTTCCTATTTCTTGAAATCAAGATTTCATGATTCAATCTTGGTAACTTGTGTGTTTTTAGGAATTATCTGGGTTTTTTTCCTCTAAGTTATCCGACTTGTTAGTATGTAACTGTTCATAGTAATCTGTTAATCCCACTCTGTATTTCTGTGGTTAGCTGTTGTACTATTTTCTCTTCCATTTCTCATTTTGGTTTTTGAGTCTTCTTTTTTTTTCTTAGTTAATGTAGTTAAAGCATTGCCAATTTTGTTTATTCTTTTGGAAAAACTGGTCATTACTTTCAATGTTATGTTACTGTTTATTCTGGTCTCTATTTATTTCTGATTTTTCTTTGTTATTTCCTTCCTCTATTGAATTTTTCAGCTAAGTTTCTTCTTTTCCTAGTTCCTTATGGTGTAATGTCTATTTGAACTTTTTTTCTTAATACAAGCATTTATATCATAAATTTCACTCTAACATCTGCTTCTGCTGCATCCCATAGGTTTTGGAATATTGTGTTTTCTTTTTCGTTTTGGGAATATTTTGATTTGCTATTTGATTTCTTCTTTGTCCCATTGCTTATACCATAGTGTGTTGCTTAGTATTTACATATTAAATATTTAATGTGTACATTGTAGATTTTCCAACTTTGTTTTATTGTTGATCTTAAGTTTTGTACCACTGTGGTTGGAAAATATACTTGGTATGATTTCAGTCTTCTTAAATCTGTAATATTTGTTGTGTCTCTTTTTGCAATTTAACCAGGGGCTTCTATGTGTACTTGAGGAAAATGTGTATTCTATTTTTCTTGGATGGGATGGTTTCTATATATCATTTAGAACCATGTATTCTGAAGTATGCTTCAAGTAAAAAATGCTCTTATTGATTTTGCATCTGGATAATGAAATTTGTTGAAAATTTTTAGAAAATAAAATTTTAAAAAGTAGGTGAAGAAAATGGGTATAGTTTGCTGCTGTGCATCTAAGAAGTTGGAGGGAAGAATGAATATATATAAATAAGCATATTTATAAATGTACATATATATATAAGGCAGTAATTCTCAATCAGATAGAACTGTGCCCACTGGGACATTTGGCAATGTCTAAAGACATTTGAGGGGCTCCTGGGTGGCTCAGTCGGTTAAGCGTCCGACTCTTGATTTCGGCTCAGGTCATGATCTCAGGGTCATGAGACTGAGACCTGCATCAGGCTCCACACTCAGAGCAGAGTCTGCTCGGGATTCTCTGCCTCTCCCTCTGCCCCTCCTCCCCCCCCCAAATAAATAAATAGATAAAATTTAAAAAAAAAGAGAAAGAGACATTTTTAATTGTCACAACTGAAGGTATGCTACCGGCATCTAATGGGTAGAGAACAGGGATGCTGCTAAGCATCCTATAATACATAGAATGATCATCCACAATAAAAAATTATCCAGTCCAAAATACCAATCCCATCTAGGTTAAGAAACACTGATGTAAATATATATATGTGTGTGTTTGTGTACATGAATCTTCTTCTATTAAAAAAAAAAAAAGACAAACCATGAAAATACAGAAAATGGATTGCCTTTGGTAGGTGAAGGAAATAGGGAGGAGGAAATAACAATAGAAGCAAGACTTATATGATTATACCTGGTTTTGAAGATTTAACTTTGAAACTATGTAAATATTTACATAATTACCAAGAAAATTAAATTGTAAAAAAGAAAATCCTGACATTTACAAGCAAAATTGAACACATGAGTCTGTTTTGACGAGGCAATAGAACCATACAAACAGCAAGTCGGTGACTTTGAAACACAGATGTTGACTCTACAGCCTAATGGAAAACACCCTAAGGATGAAAGAGCTGCAAAAATAATCTTAAACTCTTACCAGATATTTTTGATGGTTGTCTTGGTATTTTATTCCAAAACTCTTTTGTATATATTGTAGGACAAAACAATTATTTGTTGTCATTGAGAATCACTTAGGCATTAGAGAAAGAGATACAGAAGAAGGTAAGGAAAAATCCTTTAGTCCTGAATATGAAGCAAAAATCAGTATAGAATCATGACATACCAAAAAATATTTATTTTCTAGCTCTGTTCACTGAAAAAGCCTAGCATCAATAGCCAACATAGCAGCAATGAGCATCTTAGCCCCCAGATTATGGTCACTAGATACCATTTTCTGGGAGAAATAACTGATTTCAGGTCTGAAGGGAAATGTACAAAATGAGCCTAAAACATTCTGTCATGACAGAAAGCAAGGAAGCTGTGAAATCTACTAGCATCATATTAGAAGCTCTCAAAGGCCAGTTTGAAGAGGTTCCCACTGGCCAAGCATAACGCAATCAGAACATAAATAATATCCCAATGGATTGAAACACATCAAAATGTTTAATCCATGAGTTTATGTTTTTTTAAAGTCAGTAACTGGAGAATGCTAAAGAACCAAGTAATTATTCTGAAAAATAATTTATATAAAAAATAAAGCATTTATACCGATTTTCCTGAAGGAATTATACATCTGAATAACCAAATAGTTGATAAAGTTTCACTTTGAAGATGTACCTTAGATAATTAATTAACAAGATAAAATTATAATATTACTGTCCCTAGTCAATTAATGGATCTAGGCAATGACTATCAATGTGTTCACATCACAAGATATATATATGTGTACATATACATGTATATGTATATATGTATATATATATATACATATATATATATTCTATGCCTATCAATGGAAGAAATTCTACTATTTATGAAGTATTCTTGGCAAATGATCAAACTGGAATCCAATCAAGCCTCTAGATCTCACTACTAGTTCTAGAAAATGCAGAATACAAAGGAGTGACCCCATAGGGATGTGATCAGCAAGATCCAGACTGTGGAAAACTCATCAACAAACAAATTGCAAGGGAACAAAATAATATGGAGGAGGAACTTAATTAATGTATTTTTTAAAAATTTAAAAGACATCAAGGCTCCTGGGTGGCCCAGTCGGTTAAACGTCTGACTCTTGGTTTTGGCTCTGGTCTGATCTCAGGGTTGTGAGATCAAGCCCCACATCAAGGTCAGGGGAGGTAGTGAGTACAGTTGAGATTAGCCAAGAGCTGATAATCATTGAACATGAGTGATGGGCATGTAGAAGTTTGTTATACTCATCTATTTTCATATAAAACCTTAAGTTTTATACGATGAGCTGTTTTCAAAAACTTAAAAATGAATAAAAATAAAAGAAGTAATGGATATTCCTTAATTTCTTGACATACTAGAAACACTACAGCAATCATTCTGGTGAGGATGTGCCAGAAACATCCTCTGAGAAACATTCTCTAAGAGTCTTAGGAATGTCACCAAAAAAGTTAGCTCCTTCTCTATTCTACACACCTCATCCCCATCCATCTTAGTCCTGTAAAGAATCTTACTAGGAAGTTCTCTTCCTTTCCCCAAAAGGTAAATGCCCATTAAAACTGGGGTGACATTATTCTGATGGATGCTACCAAAAAGTAATCTCACGACTACCACCAATTGAACACCTTCTACATCCAGGCCCTTTACATATATTTGCTTTAGTCTTTACAACAAGGAAGACATTAGTATCCCCATTTTACAGATGGGGAAAGAGAAGCTGAGACAGATGACATCATTTGCTGGGAGCCATGAAACTAACAAGCATTCCACTGAGGATTTCCATGCAGGAACTTCAGACTCTAAAGACTTGGCTCTGTCCCTTGCACCAACAAATCCACACCTGATTGTGCTGCTTGGGCTAAATGCCCCCACCCCCAAGCCCACCAAAGTTATAAAATAACTTTAGTGTGCATTGGTGTCACCCAGGGAATTTGTTTAAAGTGCAGATTCCTAGGCACACCCAAAGAGCTTCTGATTCCATAGGTCTAGGACCACGGCCCAGGAATATGCATTAAGGAAAAGATTCTGAGGCAGATGGTCTGGGAATAAAGTCTTCAAAGACACTTCCCAAATCCATCGCAATCTTAAACTTCAAATGTATTATAACATGATCCTCAGTGATTTGGTTCCTTAAATGAATAAGCAGTTGTTCAACCCTTTCAGAAAGTCTCTTTGCTCCTGTTGTCCCTTTCTCTAGAAGAATATAATGATAATAATAATAAACACAATCAGAATAACAAGTGCACAAGAACCGATGTTCTGAGACATACAAAGGCCATGTCAGCACTTACATGCCCTTCTCCATAGGGCCTCAGTGAGTTGGATTTAAAATTACAGAGCCTAAGAGCTATCATTCACCATTAAGACCCCCAGTCTAATCCTTTGAGTTGAGCTGAATTCTTATCATAACTCTTCCCAAGTGCCAAGTGCTATGTTACCGAAGCCTCTGCACAGATGAATGGGCGGAAGGCTTTCCTTTGAAAACTTTTAGAAGCAGAGATGTAAATAAATTGACATGGAACACCATGTAACAGAGAACACAAAGGTGGAAGAATGCTCCAGAAGAAGGGCCTCATTTCTCCAGGACATAATAAGGCAAGCATCTCAGTGATCAGGAGTGACCTCAGCAGGACATCGAAGTCTTGCTAACAGAGGACAAGGGCATGTCTGTAGTAGACATGTAAGGAAGCAAAGTCCTGGAGAGCCCGTAGTCACCCTGCTACCTTGTTTGGGGCAGCTCTTGGGGAGAAGGAGCTCAGCTTTTTCAAGATGAACAACATCCAGGCTTGGAAGAATTTAAAAAATTCCCTATGATTCTTCAAGACTCCTGCAGCCTCCCCCAGGCATTCCAGCTTACACACACAATGCTCCCCCAAAATCCGATTTATTTTTGCTCAGGATTTATCAGCCACAAAAATGGGTTTAACCTTTTGAGCTTCAGTTTGGCACCTCATGCTTTTCCATCCTCAAATGTTGTCTCCCACCCCATCTGGCTGTGGCAAGACTCCTTCAAGGACCAGACATCTCTAAAATTAGGCATCGGCTGAGATTTATGCTGATTCTCCTGATTCAGTCCAGACTTGTCAACTTCCCTGGAAGCAATAAGATAGTTCCATAAATTACTACAGCCTTTAACCGACCAAACTATTTTTAAAGGGTGGTCTATATCAAATGCAATTAAATCTGAATTGTTGCCTCAATAACTCTGCCTCCTTTCTTTTCTTGTTCGCTTATATCCCCAAGTGTATTTAGCTTGCAATGCATTTAGCGTTCAATTCATCATTTTATTTTTCAGCCTCTGGAGGAAAGCTAAGAGCGGTGCCACTTTTCATTCTGGGAGGTGTGCAAACCAAGTCTCAGCACATCACTTCTTAATATGGACCCTGGTTAAGTGCACCACCCTGATCCTGTCTCCAGAAAATGTTCAGCACTCATTAATGGATGTGCCTCAGGAATTGAGCCCAGAGAAATTTCTAGGACCCAAGAGCTAAAGCAGAGCTTATGTCTATCAGTTTCAATGATTCTGGCTCAAACACGCCCTAGGGAGTCCTGTGTTACCCAACAACGCGAGAGCCACTGGACCCCATGCCTCCCTGAACTAAGCCAGCCTCAGTTTCCCACCTTGTTGGCGTTTTTCCCTGAGCTGGTAGAAGTAGAGCTGTGCAAAACAAAGGGCTCTAAAAGCCCTGTTCCCCTCTTCCCTGGCCATTATCCCAAATGCCTGAGAATAACCAGGGCTGTGTCCTAAAAAGACAGGATGTACATAATGAGGGGTCTGAGTCCACTGTTTTGTGTGACTGCTGACATCTATTAAGTCTCACCCCTCCCTCTTCCAGTGGTGCCCCACATCTGGGCAAGCTGATAAGGAAATACTGAGCACTGAGTACTCTCTCGTTTGGCACTGTGAGAGAGTCAAATCCTGCAAGTCTCGTGCCTGGGGACTCCCACCACAGCATGCCCTTTCCCCAAGTCATGGGAGGTTATTAGGGACCTGCCTGAGTGGCCTGCCTTGCTCTCTCCCTGAGACTTGGAAAAACATTAGGTGCCAAACTGAAGCTCAAAAGGTTAAACCCATTTTGGTGGCAGACAAATCCTGAGCATAGGTGAATGGGACTCTGGGGAGAGTTATATATGTAAGCTGGAGTGCCTGGAGGAGTAACAGACCTTTTCATCCCCTTTTGGTGCACACGGGGCACCAGATTTGGGTGAGGGTCCATCTGCCTCTGCATGTGGTCAGAACAGTGCGTTTTCCTCCCACCAGAGACTATAATCCAATCCCTCCCATACCAGTCAGTGAAGGAGAGCAAAGGCCCCTGGGCATCTCCCTCACTCTGAGTGGAAACTTGAATATATCCCCTGTCAGGTTGAAGCCTCCTGAAGGCCCATCACTTTGCCACTCCTACAACAGGTTGACCAGAGACTAGACCAGTCACTACCATGGTTGGCTGCCTGAGTCCCACCACCCAGCCTTCTCCACACTGGATGCCAACTATCTGTCACTCTCTCTTGCCACCCTATAGCCCAGCCCTGCCTCGGGCTCAGTGAAAATTAGTAAGGATCCCTTTCTCAAGGTACTTTATTGTCAGCTGCCAGGAAAGGGTGGTGAGAGCTACATAAATCAATAGTCATTGAAACATGCGTGGTTCCCCCTGGACTTGTGCAATTTACAATTGACAAAGCTGTAAGTGGAGTCCCTGTTTCACCAAAGCTATTCCTCGTTCTTTCCTGGATTTCAGCAGAAACATGAGCTTTATCTAAAGTAAGAAGGCCAGTGGATTCCAGCTTTCTTGCCCGGTGGGTGTCACACCCCTCAGGTAGGAAGGAGGAAGGGGGCTGGTGTTATAGCTTCCTTCTACTTCCCTCAACTGAAAGATCATTGTCCAATCCCTTAGCTCGTTTCCATGGACTAGTGGTATTTTAAGGGAGTCAATTCTTTGTTGTACGTGATCGTCCCATGCATTGTGGGACACTTGACACTCCAGCAACCAAGCACCAATATCAGATATTGCACAGATATCCCCCAGTTGTTGTGGAAACCAAAAACATCCCTTCCATATTTCCAAATGTGCACTCAGATGCTAGTGTCCCCCCACCCATCACAGTCAAGGATCATATGATAGTCAGTTTATATCTGTTTCCACCTCCAAATTTCCCTCTTCAGGAAGGCCGGCACCTTATCTTATACAAATCTACATTCCCAATGCCCAGCACAGTACCCAGCCCAGTACTTGGCACTAGAATACCTGTCATCTGATCTGAATTGAAAAAGAACCCTGCGAGACTGGGCAGGACAGGGAGCACATTAGGATGCACACTTGCACAAAGGGCAACTGGAGAGCGCCCCCACCTCGCCTGCTGGGAGAGAACCCATGCAACTCACCTCTGCCAAAACTCACAGTGCCTGGTCCTTCAAGTGCTCCTCTTTCATGGAGGGCATCTGCTTGCACCAAATTGGTGTACTCACCACCTACAGAAGCAATGTTCACAGCCCATCCCACTCCCTCCACAAACAGTCACAGGTTGCCTTTCTCTTATGCCTGGAGAACAGGATGGCCTGCCTCCTGCACAGGAAGGAAGAAGAGGGCAACACATGTGCTGACAAATAGAAATATTGAGTCACTCATTAAAAAACAAAAACAAACAAACAAAAAAAACAAAAACCAAAAACAAAAACACAACAGGTGAGGCGGGGAAGTGCCGGATAGGGATTTCTGCTCTACATTCTAATGCAGTGTTTTCGAGTTTCTCAACGCATTTATTTCTTATGCTACCAAAACCTCTGTTGAATCGGTAGGACTGGCATAGCAGGGTTGGTTGTCTATCCATCGGCTTTGTTCTTTGTTGACTGACTGCTTTGTTCAGGTACCCACTCATAAGAAAAATGATCCTCTTCCCATCTCAGGTATCAGTTGAAGCCAGAGTTTGGCAAAGGATAGCCCAGGACCAAATCCACCCTGCCACCTGTGTTTGCATGGCCTGGAGCTAAGAATGTGCGATGGCTAATTTTATGTGTCAGTTTGGCAAGGCTTCAGGGCCCAGATATCATTGCAGATGTTTCTGTGAGGGTGTTTTTAGATGGGATTTATATTTAAATTTGTAGACTTTGATTACAGCAGATTGCCCTCCATAATGTGGGTGGGTCTCATCTAATCAGTTGAAGACCTGAATAAAATAAAAAAAACTGGCCTCCCCTGAGCAAGAAGGAATTATGCCAGCAGATGGCCTTTAGCACTGAACTGCCACATCAGCTCTTCCCTGGGTTGCTGGGCTGCTGGCCCACCCTGCAGATTTGGGACTTGCCAGCCTCCATAAATATATGAGCTAATTCCTTAAAATAAATCCTTCTATAGATAGATACATAGATACATAGAGAGATACATAGATAAACATGCACACACATATACATACACACTCCTTCCTATTGATTCAGTTCCTCTGGAAAACCCTATCTAATACACAGTGGTTTTTAAATTTTAAAATGTTTATATTTTAAATGGTTATCTAACCACCGATGTAATGTCCTCGATTTTGCCTCATGACCAGCAAAACCTAAAATATTTACCGTCTGGCCCTTTAAGGAAAAGTTTGCCAATATTTGTTCTTCATCAATCTTCTTCATCCTGTTCACCTTGTCAGTGATTGGTTTAAAGATGGTGTCAGTCTGACCAGTCAGGTAAAAGGGAAGTTCTCCTAGTAGCTTATGGGAAAGGCTTATTTGCTCACAAGAAGGAATAACCGGGTATGAAGCCTGGAACTGCTACAGCCATCCCACAGGCATGAGGCCACCTCGTGAGGATGCCAAACCAACAGACAGAAAGGGTCCCTGTGATATCACGGAGCTACAGAGTGAACACTCTATCTCAAGGCTTCTCGTTATGTGAGACAACAAATGACCTTAATGTTTATGATGCCTTGAGTCAGAGTTCTTGTCACTTGCAGCAAAACACATCCTGAGAGATCCGTCTTGAACGTGAAGAGTCAGAGAGGTTTCATTTCTCCACCCATGTCCCTGGGTAGTTGGTGATGAGGGCTGGATGGAGCTAGAACACCGTATTAGCTAAACCAAGAAGTCTGAAGTTGCAAGCAGTGAGACAAAGTGTGGTTTCTCACGAAGGGACCGTGAGTAGCTAAGTAGATTCAGCTGAATTCATTCCAGTGGGTGCTTTGAGGGATTTGTTTCATAACAAATGAAGGCTGCACCCACCTCACTTGCATTTATTTTATTTTGGGCTAAATTTCCAAGGGACCCAATCATTGATATTTTCCCAAGAAAAGGAATCTTATAAAAATACCAAGCTGTCCTTGTGCAAACAGAGGAGATCCACATCCCTGGCCCTACCATACTGCTTTTTGCTTGTTTGTTTGTTTCCCATTACTAGGGCAAACAGTTCGACTTCACTAGCTGTGTGGATACGCCAACAGTTAAGATATTATTGTTCCTGGATATTACTTCCATAGCCATTTTCATGCCACAAGGTATACAATTACCAAGTGATAAACCCTCACAACAATCCTCCTCGTAGTTTTGTAAAAGATTTCACTGTGCTCACGTCATAGATGGAACAGAAGATGGTAAGTGAATTTCCGCAGACTATACAAGGTGCAGCTTACTTAATTCAGTGCCATATGAAGAACAATGATTGGCTCCCTCAAGCCAAAGCTACCACTTCTTGGCCTCATTGCTCAAATAATTGCCTCTTGCCCTCCTGCCGGTGAGTTTGTAGAGACCTCCTTATGTCATTTGGGGGGTCATTATCAATACTCTCAGTCCACAGCCTTCCACATAGAGAACTCTGAGATCTTAAACAGACTCAGCTTGCCTTTGGGCTGTGATTGATTCTTGGACATTTTTCTAGTCCAAGAACTAAAGAGAAACCAAAAAAACTTTACAACCAACCCAGCTTATGGTCCTAGTTTCGTTTTCAAATCATCTCAGACTCCTGTTCTTGTGATTTTTGAACTGTCTTATAATTGAGTCATGTCTTTAAAATTAAGGACTCAGGGGGCACCTGGGTGGCTCAGTCATTAAGCATCTGCCATCGGCTCAGGTCATGATCCCAGGGTCCTGGGATCAAGTTCCACATAGGGCTCCCTGCTCCTCGGGAAGCCTGCTTCTCCCTCTCCCACTCCCCCTGCTTGTGTTCCCTCTCTCGCTGTGTCTCTCTCTGTCAAATAAATAAATAAAACCTTTAAAAAACAAAAACAAAAAAAATTAAAAAATAAATAAAATTAAGGACTCAGATATAAAGAATCATGATCCCAGGACTAGAAGGAGCTTCAACCTCCTCTCCTACATTAATCCTGTCCAGTGACTTCATCTATGTCTCAGCACACCCACAGCTTGTTGTTAGAAAGCTCTGCCTAACATTGGAACAAAAATCTTTCTTCTTGCCTGTTTCACCCACAGGTTATAGTTCTGCCAGTGGGTGCTGAATGTTAATTGTAGACAAAAAGTCCCTATCAAAACAACCCATTGTTAATGATGTTAGAAAGGAAACCGGGCTCCTTGGGATGGCAAAGTGAACCCCCTGTGATTGTCATGGGGATGCAGAACAAACACATTTCCTCTTTCACAAGACATGCTCTCAGATATTTTAAGACTACTACCTTGTAACCCAGAATTTTCTCTTCCCCATGCTAAACATCCCCAGTTCCCTCAGCCTTAAATCAAGGAGCCTGGGTCCAAATCAGCTCATGGGTCTGACCATTCTTCTCCATATAAGCCCCCGGAAATAAGAGCAATTTCACTGAATACAAATATCCCCAAATCCATGTGTTCTGTAAATTTCCATTGAAGAGCAGTACTTTTTATGGCTTACTTTTTATGTACCTTTGGAAAAATACAAATTTGCTTGTGCTCCTATGATTCTATTTGCTTGGGTCTATACCTCCTAGAAAATCCCTGCATCCCTGTGACAACCACAGGGGGTTCGCCTTGGCATCCCAGGGAGCCTGGTTTCCTTCCTAACATCATTAACAATGGGTTGTTTAGAAATGGGATGATTTTGTCTACAATTAACACTTGGCATTTGATTTCTTATGCATGTTAAACACTGTCACATCTATTTAAAAATAAGTAAATACCCATTAATATGTGTGAACATCTTTTTTTTTTAAAGATTATTTATTTATTTATTTATTTGACAGAGAGAGAGACAGCGAGAGAGGGAACACAAGCAGGGGGAGTGGGAGAGGGAGAAGCAGGCTCCCCGCAGAGCAGGGAGCCCGATGCGGGACTCGATCCCAGGACCCTGGGATCATGACCTGAGCTGAAGGCAGTCGCTTAACCAACTGAGCCACCCAGGCGCCCAATATGTGTGAACATCTTAGAAGTGAGTCTAAAATTTCCATGGCAAAGGGAGGTGCTCAGAAGGCTGAGAGGCCAATTTGAACCAACACTGAGAATGAATGATGAGTGTCTGGATCTTGACTATCCCTGTAACCAGGGATTCACTGAGGGAATAGTCCTTTGATGATGATCACAAACCAAGAATTAATCCATCAGGACCTACTATGTTTTATGCAAAATAGTAACTTGGAGTGGAGTCATAGTATAAACAAGTCTGACATGGGCCCAACCTACTAATATGTGGAACAGATAAAAAGTACAGAAGTTTTGCAAAAGAGAAAGACACATAACACATGAGTGCTTACTATGTGCTCTGCACTCCCAGACATCATCTCCTTTACACAGTCCAGCAGCTTGATCTTCATATCACGGGGCCATTCAGAGATGAGAGAAGTGAGTTAATGCAAGATGGTGGTACACACTCTCAGTCAGGTCTTCCTAGAACAGGGGAGGAAAAGACCCTAAAACCAAACTGCAGGATTAAACGCTTCCCCTTGTGAGTAGTTTCCAGAGCTAAAAAGATGACACTGAGCAGCAAATATTTGAGCAGAGCAGTGAAGAAGGCAAAGAAGGAATGGTGTGGCACAGAAGGGGGATGGTGGGCTTGGGAACTGCGCGCAGATGGCACCAGGCTGGAAAGTGCCCTGAGAGAGATGTCCCCTGGGACTATTTAAGGAGAAGACAATGTTGCTTGGTCAAACAGGGAGGTCAGATAGGGTAATTTGGGGCTCTGTTCTCCCATTCCAAAAGCCACGGCTAGCACTGGCTCTTGACCTTCCTGAGCCCCTAGAATCAGAGTGAGAAGCGACCTTAGCCTTCTCCTAGTCCAGCCCTTCATTTTGGAGCCAAGGACTCAGTGGTTCTGGAAAGTTAAAGAATGTGCCAACATCACCCTGATAGTCCTACTTGGGCTAAGATTCATGCTCGCTCCATTCTCTTTCCACTAAATCACACCCTCTGCAAATCAGGTTTCTCAGCATCCCCATTTTCTCCTGCCATTCTCTCTGTTTTCCAAACAGAGGGGCTAGCAGAGCTCTATCTGAACACTGAAACCAATAGCACTTCACGTAGAAGTCTCTTAGATTGCCATGACACAAAACTCACGGGCTAAGGGAAATAAGCACTGTGCAGAAGTAGCTATAAATAAAAGCCCCAAACTAGTGAAAGTTTCTAGATCTCCTTTTTATTTAAATGTTCCTCATTTATATGCAACCAATTCACAAAAGCCCACACACCAATCTGTAACACACCTGGTATTGTGAGAAATTGCCAGTTTGGTGGTGTCGTGCTTTTTTCCCCCACAATAAAAACTGCACAGTGTCATGTCCTTAGAGTACATCACCCCCTTTCCTTCTTCTTTAATGAATCCCCTGAAGAGTTAGGTGTATAAAATACACCCAACAAAATGGACTCTATTTATTCCCTATCATTGTAGGAACACCTGTCCAGGTACATTTTTAGAGAGTGGATTTGTCCAATAGCTCTCTCTGGTGTGATCTTGTACCACACTTGTGCTAAACCAAAACCTGTTTTAGTTGGCTAGGGCTACTGTAACAAAGTACCACAGACCGGGTGGCTTAAAGAACAGACATTTATTGTCTCAGAGTTCCAGAGACTTAAAGCCCAAGATCAAGGTGTCAGCAGGGCTGGTTTCTTCTAAGGCCTCTCTCCCAGCCTTGTAGACAGCCACCGTCTCCTCCCTGTGTCTTTGCACACCATCTTCCCTCTGCCCATCTTTGTGTCCAAATTTTCCCTTTTTGTAAGGACACTGGTCATGTTGGATCCAGACCCCTCCTAATGACCTTCTTTTAATTATCCCTTTAAAGACCTCATCTCCAAATACAGTCAGATTCTGAGGTGCTGGGGGTTCATTCGGTCAAATTCAGCCCATAACACCCTCCCTACCAAATCCGTGTCTTCCTCCATGCAAAATAATTCTCTCCATCCCAACAGCCCCAAATGTCATAGCCCTTCCACCATCAATGCTGAGGCCTCGACCTCGAGCAGCTTTTAGGGCAGGAATTCGAAGAGGCAAAGAGGGATTAAAATAACCTGTCATTCTCCCCCAGGACCACTGTACAGACCACAGAGAGCTTTGGCTACCTGGGTCCCTTCTGTCAGGAGAGGCGTGAGACTCTCCTACGGGCCTCCACAGCTCAGAGCAATGCCACTGGGAGAAGGAAGTGTGTTTCTTCCAAGACCACGGCACAAAATTTCAAGGATGAACTGGGTGAGTGTCTGTGCTGAAGGAGAACTCAGCTTCTCTGGCCTCTTGTTCAAAAGGTGCTGATTTCCTCTGTTCTAGGAAAGGAACACAGAGAGAGAGCTGATTCAGCTCACTGAGGGTAAAAATAGCTAAGTGGACAGCTTGAGTGAGACTTAGCACTTCACCTGTTTTTCCTATTATCAACTGCACACAGGAATGTATCAAGGGCTGCCGGGTTAGAAGCCGTTGTAAAATCAAGGCTCTGTGGGAAAACCGTCTATCTGAAACTGAGAAGTGCTGGGGAGCTCACTTGGGTTGGAAAGAGCTGCTTCGCATGCTTCTCCTCGAGCAGCTGCTGGGGGAATGGCAGTCGGTGGCACGAGGAGCAGGTCGGGGAAGGCACCGGAGAATGCTGGCCACAGATGGCATGCGAAGGGGAAAGGCTTGGGTTTCCCATGGTCTCTTGACAGTCTCCCAAAGTTCACCGTGGTTTCTAGGTAGCCCAAGGTGCGTCTGGGGGTCAAGTTCATTTTCAGGAGGAACAAGGCCAGGTACCTCTTCGGTAAGGAGACGCATTTATGGCTGACTCACATATCTGCTTGGACACCTACAATTTCTGGACCATAACACTTGAAGTGGATGGTGGGTCCTTCAGACTGACTCAGCACTCACAAGTACAACTTCCCAAAGGAGGTGAATGGAGACACGTGGACAGCCTTTGGAAGTTCTCCAGTTGCCCCTGAGTGTCATCCTGGGGCTTTAAGAAATCCTACTTGACCCTCAACTCTACAGAGGCGGAAAAGTGTCAAGTTAGGGCTTTGATAAGGGAGTGAGGAAGCAGATCTTTGGGGCTTAGGGAGAAAAAACACAGCTACACACATACTCATGCATACGCGCACATGCACACACACATACACCTATGTCCATTTTTTAAGAGCAAACAAGAAACGGCTTGAGAATAGCAAACATGCCCCAGTTTGCCCATCCTTAAATATGACTAGATGAATCTGTCATGTTGACAAATAGCCCCCACTAAGGGCAGACCCAGCAGGCAGCAAGCACGGGCAGAGTGGTCGCTCCTGTTTCTCACCAAGGCAAATTGTGGAATGCAGGAGGCCTGTATGGTGCACACATGTGGTCTAAAAATACCCTGCCTGTCCCATCTCTCTGGGGATCCACTTCCCAGGCCACCGGGGCCCTGAGGCCAGGGCCCCGCCCGGGGGGGAGGAGCAGGGGCGTCTGTTTGCACCAGAGCTAATTACTGGAGGCCCTAGACAGGCAGCTGCTGGGCCCCGGCTCTCGGTTTGCGAGCGCCTTGCAAGGCTGTGGTTCTAACTTTAGAACGGCACTCCAAACTTTGATCTTCCAGCACTACTTGGCTTTAGGCAAAACATAAACTTGAGAGCTGCAACATGTTTTTTAAATTTTATTCTCCTGGCAGTTTTAGAATAAGGACAGGAATTATTTTCAAATGAGAATCTTTGACTGCATAACACAGGCTTCCAAAATTAAGCAAAAACACATGGCGGCTCTTATTATTAAATTTCCCTTGGAAAACAATGGTTTAAATTATTGGGGAGGGGAGCAGTTTGATAAAACTTTGAAATGTGAAGCCTAAAGTTTAAAATAAAAAAAAAAAAAAAGCTTTAATGTTGCTGGGTTTTTTTTAAAGATTATTATAGACTTTTTCTAGCCCTGTCATTATTAATCTGTATCTGCCAATGTTTAAAAAACGGAATGCTTTGGGGTTTAAAATATAAATAACAATTTTTAAAGCTGAAAATCAGGTGCTAAGGGGTTTCCTGAAGTACAGAGAGAAATTTGGGCTGCCCGATTAGAGCATCTCCCCATAAAGCATGTTTTGAAGAAAATAACAAAGATGGTAGAATTGAACTGTATCCTAATCTGCCCCTGATTCTCTGTAGCGTCCAGCAGGAAAGAGACCTAGCAAGGTGTGCTGTGCATTCCCTGGCTGACAACACTCAGGTGGGCCACAGTTAGGGCCACTGGCACCTTCTGTCATCCAAATCTGTCAATGCACAGCTTTCTGCTTCTCCCCAAGCCATTCCCACAAAGGGATTTGGGCAAGAGGATGTTTTTGGAAACTGCACCATCTCAGACCTCCCAGGCACTATTCAATTCCTCCTTTCCTTCCAGGACTCAGTCAATTACTACCTTCTCGATGAAGCCTTTCTGATCACCTCATTTAAAACTTTCCCCATGCCCTCATCAGCCCACATCCTTATTGTGCGTATCACTCGTTTGGAACTTACGATTTCCTGCTGGATGTGGTTAGTGATCTTTAAAATGTGGCTCTTCCATTCCCAGCTACCTTATAAGATCCGCAGTGGCAAGAAGCAGCTCTTTTTTGCTGTCTGCCTCCCCTCTTGGGCCTAGCTCAGTGCCGGTGGGGGGGGGGGCGCACGCGGGCGGGGGCTGTGGCTGGGCTCCCTGCTAGGGAATAATCACAGTGCTCCAGTAATGACAAGAACTTATCTTCTAGCATCACCCAGAGGACACCCTAGGCAACAAACGCAGATGGAAAAAAAGAAACCCAAAGTCCTTCCACCCCCTTCCTACTCCTGCCCTGAAGGAGAGCCATCTGCAGGAGGTGGGGCAGCACCCCCCACCCCAGGAGGCTCACTGGCAGGGTGGCACATTCCCCTGTGAGCGTTCAGGACAGAGAGGTGGAAGAGGAGACAGGCAGCAGGTTATCCCCGCTCTGATTCTGCAAAGGACTTACTTTTTTATATCTGTCGAGTCTCCTAACCTGGCTCCACATTAGAGACCCCAACCTGTTTTAAAGCTTCTCTGATTAAAGGGATCATTTCTGCCCAGTGTATCGATGGCCTTAATGATCGTCACCCACCCCCTCTGCACACACGGCGCCTTCCCTGGCCCTCTTTGCAGCATTTCTGAAACAGTATTAATACCAGTTGTAGGAAAACAAGAACATCATTCACAGAACTGTTTATGTAACTGAATTCCAGTTTGGAATGAGTTCTTTTTTGGTTATAAGAAACTTCCCTTCTTCTTTCTAGTAGCCAACCGAAAAAGCTCATTCAACATTTTGAGTAGGGATGTCATTGCCTGGATCGTAAGAAGACATCACAGGTGTAGAAGAGCAAACTTCGCCTGGGTGGTGTCTGTGATTTAAGGCCTTGTTACTTAAAGTGTGGCCTCGGAGTATCAGCTGGGAGCTGGAAAAGGAGAGTCTCCATTTCCACGACGGATCCACCGAATCAGGATCTCCATTTTAACAGGATCCCCAGAGATTCATACACACATGAATATTGATCATAAGCATCCTCTGAGAGCTCTCTCCATCCCCCAAAAAGCCTTCTCCCACCAATCTGTCACTTCTGCCTGAAATGCTCATTGTAGAGAACCATTGGGGTAATCCATGCTTCTTTCACCTTTAAACAGCAAATTCACCCAAAAGGAACGATTGATTAAGGCAAATCAGCTGCTAGTACGGAGATGACGGAATGAACTCATCTGCTCTTTTGCAAAGTGTAGAAGAGAACAAGCTGATGCTTTGCACTCCAGGACAGGGTGCAAACAGGAGTCTCCTGGTCTGAGGATGGCAGGCCAGGCTAAGAGGGGGGAGGCTTCTTGCCGCCTGCCCTGTGCTATCTGGATCCAGATGTGGGAGACAGAGTCCCTACAGTGGCAGACTTTCAACAGTTAAAAAATGATCTTCCCAAATAGCTAGCCACATCCAGGAGGGCCCAAGAGCCAGAGAATCAAGTCCAGGAGGCCGTGAGAATAAAAGTGAGACCAGGCAGGCTGACATGGGCAAGCAGGAGAGCAAACGGGGCCAGGACTGGAGGGGCCAGGGCTGGAGGGGCCAGGGCTGGAGGGGCAGAGCTGGAGGGGCAGAGCTGGAGGGCCAGGGCTGGAGGGCCAGGGCTGGAGATAGAGGCTGTGGTTCCCCCTGGGGCTTTTCCAAGGAGCAAGGGCTTATATAAGCAGAATCGATCTAAAAGGCTAAAAACAAGAATGTCCTGCGTGTTCATCTGCCTTCGTGGATGCAAAAGGTCACGGTCACACTAATAATGATTTGTCCTACCCGCTAATCCCTGCCAGTGTGGCTCCAGAGCCTCCATCTCTCTGAGGACTTTCTCCATCTAAGATGTTCCGAGAGGCCCCGGACCTACCCGAAGTCTCCTGAGGAGCCGGGCTACCTCTTGCCCCACTCTTGGGTCCATCGTCCCGCACGTGGATGCTCTTGTCCTTGTGGTCCAACAGCCCCATAAGTTACTTCTGAGATAAAAATAAATAAATAAAAGTTACTTCTGTGTCTGAGTCCCTTGGGGCTGCTGTAACAGAATACCACACAGGTTGGTGGCTCATGGACAACAGAAATTTACTTCTTACAGTTCTGGGAGCTGAAAGCCCAAGATGAAAAGTGCAGCAAATTTAGTGTCTGGTGAGGGTGAACTTTCTCATTCATAGATGGCTACATTTTCTCCTCCTGTGTCCTCACATAGCAGAAGGATCAAAAGAGTTCTCTGAGGCCTCTTTTAAGAGGGCACCAATCCCATTCCCAAGGGCTCCACCCTCATGACCTAATCACCTCCCAAAGGACCCACCTCCTAACACCATCACCTTGGAGGTTAGGATTCAACACATGGATTTTGGGGGAATACAAACATTCAGTCCATAACACTCTGTTCGATCCCTTAGCTGAGCTGCGGATTTCAATGGGTACAGAGCTTAGAGAGACCTCCCTAATCCCCCCACATCCTTGGATCCCCCTATGGAGATGGCCTCAAGTCTTCTCATAGGGATTCATTCTCTCCAGGACTCCCCGATGTCTTGATGTATTTTGGTTTCTGTCCCTTCCCATTCCTACCCTGCTGGTTCACCAGACATGCCAGTATGTCTGTCTCCTAATCATGAATACAGCGCACATTCTTCTTCCAACAGAAACAACAACTGAATAGGTTCAGGGAAGACAGATCTCGAAATGGACATGGAGCACAGTCATGGAGAAGGAAGCCACCGGACACCCCATCCTGACACAGACAATTCTCACCACTCACCAGTGCAACACCCTGTTACAGTGCATTAGTTTGTTAATGAACCAAGTGAAATAACTTTAAAATAAACTTCAAGAGGAACACAAAGGGGCAGCAGCCTGAGGGGACAGTGGGAATTCTACCCACTTTTGCTCATTTGTTCATTGATTCTACACCTAGAACAGTGTCTGGCCCAGGAAAAAATATTTACAAATGACTGACCAAATAAATGAGTGAATTTAGCAAATATAGGCTAAGTGCCTGAATGTGCAAGTCTTTGTTCTAGACGCTAGAATGCAGCAGTGGCTCAATGAGCCCCAGCCTGACAGAGGGTCCAGGGAAACAACAGATGATTCCCAGACCCACGTATGATAAGTAATGCAAGGGGGGAATTAGTGTGGGGCTGTAGGAACACACAGAAGGGCCTGCTGAGGACCCCCACGATGGCTCAGTGGAGTTGGCACAGGGGGGGCTAAGGGGGAGATATACAGCCAAAGACACAGACACTGAGTCTCAGGGACTTGAGGTGCCTACTACGGGGAGCATCTTCTTTGGCCTCTTGAGGTGTCTCCCTAGAGGCAATGACTATAAATCTCTGGTCACAACCTGGGTCCCCAGCGCTCTGGACTGGGGCTGGATTTCCTCTACTCTTGGGATAGCTCAAGTCCACTGCCAATAGCTGACAATAGCACAAGGCGGACAAAAGAAACATAGAACTTGTTGTACGCATGGCAGGGGAAGGGAGGAGTGGGGGGAGCAGAAAGGAGGTTATTATAGTCCAGATACAACAGGCCTTTGCATTTTAAACATGGAGAGGAAGGAACAGGCAGATTAAAAAGTGAGAAATGGCAGTTTACGGAGAAAGGTTAGCTGTTGGAGAATGAGTAAGAGATGGGGGTGGGGGGACAGCTTTGATAACAAAACCCGAGGAATTAGTTATCTGCCAAAATCTACTGCTTCAAAGGGAAGCTCAAGAGTCATCTAAGCTGTTTTATACAGGGAATCAGACTGAGTTGGGACAGGATTTCATTGGGTAATGGGATAAAAATTCAGGCACTGCTCATTCAGATCCAAGGCTCTCTTGCAACCCGGCACTGAGCTGGAGGGAATTGTGTTGTGGTACATATTTATGTTTGAACGCAAGCCAGTACATATTCTACAGGCACAAAGTTCTTTCATGCTCAGGGGGAAAAAATGTTCCTGTTCTTACATATTCCTGTTCTTACATATTCTTTTATGTAAAAGAACTAAACCTGAAGTACTTAATAAGAAGTCATTGTTGGCAAAGGCCTGGTATGAAGCAAGGCGGTGTGTGTGTGTGTGTGTGTGTGCTCATGAGCGTGTGCGTGCATGTGTGTGTGTATGTGTGTCCAAGAGAAACATACATCTTTGCTACAATGGGGCATGAGCCAGGTTTTCCACAAACGGATAAGAGGACTCTCCTGAAGCATTTGCAACACTAAATGTGTTGTGGGTCACACTTGAATGTGCGTTGTTCCCCTTTTCCTTTTTTTCTAACCAAGTCCCACCTGCCCAGCATGCCGCATCCATTAAGACTTTCAATAGGTCTGGTTTCAGTTCCCATAAACCGGGTCAGGCAGTAGTAGCAGAGTCAGTGGTTGGTGGAGTCCAGCATCTCAGCACCGCCCACCCCACCCCCCAACCCCGGCGCGCCTGCTTCCCAGACTCTCTCATGTCACCAAATTGCAAATCATCCAAAAGCAAAAGATAAAATCCAGGCCAACTAAGGCCATTTGGAATGTGGGCACTTGGAGGCAGATAAATACCTTCAATACAATCTGAAGCTTTGAAGTCAGAAATCAATGGCCAGCTTTTCAAAGGAAAGGGTAACAGGTGTGCTCAGGTGAGCCCCAGACAGCTGGATCTGTGAAAGTAAGTGCTCGCGCAGGTGTGGTGGATGCTCCAGCCATATGTCCTGAGCAGACACGGGATGCAGGAGGAGGAACGAGACTGTGAATCAGAGAAGACAGGCCCGTTCAGCCAGCCATGCCTCATTTGTCTCCAGGTACACAGAGTAAATCCACAAGTAGAGAACAAGAACACAGCAGATGGGACTTTCCAGAAGGAACCTGCTTCTTGCTCCAAAGCCTTCAGAAATATAGGAAAAAGACAACCAATGCATTTTTGGCCAGGTAGCTGATCTCAAAACCAAGACACTGAAACTATCAGGACCCATGAAGAGGAATCTTGCAAAGATAAGCAGTAATGAGGAGTCGAAGTAGAGTGGACTGTAAGTATTACCAGCAGGGGCATAGCCCCTCAAGACATCTTGCTGGCCTGCTTTCATGCTCAAAAACTCCCACTGGTGTTTCACACCCTTAAAATGAAGCCCAAAGCCTTACAATGGCTTACAAATGGCCAGACCACCATTTACTGTTCCAACCTCATCTCCTCTCATCTCATGCCAATTCCAACTACTCTGGCCTCCTGGCTGTTTTTCAAAACATATCACCTGGTTCCTTCCTCAGCATCTTGATATTTGTGGCTCTTTCCACCTGGAAAACTCTTTTCAAAACATTTCACATTGCTCACTCCTCCACTGTGTCCAAAATTTTCCCACATATTACCTCTGCAGAGAAGCCTTCTGACCCAGATGCTACAGGAGACGAACCACCACCCACCCCCTTGCATCACCCTCTCTTCCCTTGTCTATTTATCATGCTTTTTGGTTGCCCAGCACATTTTTAGCATTCTTGCTGTGTTTGGGAAACTCCAAGATTTCCCAAGCAGAGACCAGTATTGTGGCTTTACCAGTGTCCCCCAGCCCCCAAATCCATATCCATCCAGAGCCTCAGAATGTGACCTTACTTGGAGATAGGTTCTTTGCAGCTATATAATCAGTTAAGGATCTTAAAATGAAATCATCCTGGATTTAGAATGGGACCTAAGTCTAATGACTGCAATCCTTATGAGAGAGAAGAGAGGGAGACTTGGACATAGACTTACAGGGAAGAGGCCACGTGATAACAGAGGCGGAGATAGTTATGTAGCCACAAGCCAAGGGATGCCAAGATGCAGGGAAGAATTCTTCCCTCGAGCCTTCAGAGGGAACATATCTCTGCCAGCGCCTTGATTTTGGACTTCTAGCCTTCAGATTATGAGCCAATAAAGCCATCAAATTTGTGGTAATTTGTTACAGAGCCCTTAGGAAATTAATACAGCCAGAAAACCCATTTCAGGTAATTCACCGAGTATCTGAAAAGCAGGCATGACCATTCCCACCTTACAAATAAAGCCTGAAAAAAACAAAACAAAACAAACAAACAAACAAAAACAAATAAGGCCTGGAGAGTAGAGAAACTTCAACTCATGCCTTGAATCTTAAAGAAACCAGAAGTTCTGAGTTCTGACAATCCATCTCCTGGAGCTGTCTCTAAATAATAACACCACCATGTAAAATGAGGAGGCTGGAATACCAAGTGATCTCGATGATCCCATTTCGTGATATTTTAAGGTTGCTACCAAGAACAATTTTGTCCTAGAGGCAGTGTAGGGTAGTTACCAATGTGGGAAAAAACTTTCAGGGTGCCTACAAAGCCCACGATCGGAAGTTCAGAGTGTCAGGCCATAAATTCTTTTTATAAGAGAAAAGGCCAAGCAAGGGTCCATTTTAACAACCATCTGGCATCTCTAGCCTGTAACCTGGGCTGAGTTTGTACTGAATTTCATGCTTTGGGGCAGAAACCCATACCAGAAAAATATTCCCTAATGCATTTTTGTGCAGCTGGATAGAGCCAAGAATTTGTTCAGATTTAAATTAAATGACCCCTATGCTGATACTACAAAGGATATTAATCAGGTAGACTTAGTAAATACTGATAGGGCACCCAGAGGGTGCTGAGCACTACCAGGAACTTGCTGATATCACTGGAAGGAAAGAAAATGGGGGCCCTTTTGGCTGGCGTGAATCCCCTCTTTAAGCTAATGAGAAAAGTTGTCATGTCCTGTTTGGTGTTAACCTGAAGAAAAGTGGTCCTTGTGAGGATACTAATCCACTTAATCAGTACCAGAGCAATAATTTGGTACCCTCCCAAGAGTATTACAAGGACCTGCCAGGTTTCATGAGAATATAAGCCACAATAGAAGAAACTCAACAACCCAGAAATCCAGATGTGTAAGCTACATAGAATCATACTCTCTCTAAACTATAAGCAAAAGATCATCTAGTCTAACTGCTTCATTATACAAATGAGAAAATCTAGGCTCTTGAATATTAAGGGACTTTTCAGTGAGAGGTTAGCTTGTGATTGTGTAGACCTCAGGCTTTAGGGCAGAGAGACCTGGGTCTCTTACCACTTACTAGTTGGATGGCCATGACCCATGACAAGTTAATTCCACTCCCTGCATCTCCACTTGTTTCCTTACCTCTAAAATGGATATGATAATGATTTTCACCTCCTGTTGTTTTGCAAGGAACAAAACAAGGGATGCAGAGTACCTGGTATAGAGTAAGTGTTCAATCACATATTCTTGGTCTTTCCCAGGGTCATACAAATTCTGGTTGAGCCAGGATTAAAACCCAGGTATCAAGGACTGTCAGGCTGATATTCATCCCATGCCACATCACCAAAGAGAAGGGTATTGTCCGCTTGTATCCCTGGGTCTACATTCCAGTAATTCAGGATACTGACTAGCACTTCATAAGTCGAATAAGATACAAATAACTTCAATAAATCTCTTTTTTCCAAGTAAGTTCAGCAAGCCATCCCATAACCCTACGCCGAATTCACAAAACTGTAAAGAGCTTCCTTTGGGACCAACATTTTCTGGCTAATTAAGATGAATGTTGTATCGATGAAAGATTATTTTAAAATGGTACTGATAGTGTTTAGACATTGTCATAACATCAGCCGGCAGATCACTAATTTGCAAATTTACTAAAGATCTTGCCAATTAAAACCCCTTCTAGACACTCTGAAACACACTGTCACTGACAGCTGATAGACCACATGGTAAAGACATGATCATATTAAAATCACACAAGACTGTTCTCCCTGGAAGGGCTGAGGGAGAGAGACGGGGACATGTCCCCAAAGTGAGTGCCACTAAGTCAACCCAGCCAGACTGTCAGAGGGGAAAAGCAAATCTTTTGGTTTCATTTTACTCTCACTGTTTTCCAAAACAAACAGTGGAACTTCTCAAAAAGTCTGCAGGAAATTATCATCCTGCAAAATTGTTCCTGTGTTTCTCTCAGTGAGAAAAGCCGGGAGAAGGGAATCTCTGGACCAAACTTGATGTTCACAAAGACACAAATCAGCTTACCTGGAAGCCGGTGGGCATTAGCCCAGGGCTCTAGGGGACACTTTGCACTTCTCTAGGGGTGTTCTGAGGGGGCAACAGTAGTGATCAGTCCCTGGAAAGTCACCCCAATTAACAGCACAGTGAGTTCCTGTAGAGGTCCATTTTACAAGCTCTGCCCAGCAGTGGGTCATTGGAGGAAATTTTACAGATTTGGAAGTTAAGGTAGTATGAAAAGGCATGCATTCAAACGGACAGATTTCATATGTATAACCCTAGTAACCAACATTTAATGAACACTTCCCATGTGCATTATATCATTTATTCATTGTAGCTATCCTATAAGATCGGTGCTACTATTATTCCCAAAAATCAAGTGAGGAAATTAAGGCGTAGAGATGTTGTAGAACTCATTCTTGTATACACAGTTGCTATGCAATAGAACTGAGATTCAAACCCAGTCCCATCTGGCTCCAGGACCCTGGTGGGGAAACTCCACAGTGTATCTGGCCTTATTCCTGAGATAGGTGATCTGCTCACACACTAGTCCATAGGAGATTGTGACCTTTTCTGAGATCCCTGTGTACTATTTCTCCATTCAATAAGATATTCAGAAATGTAGCAAATTATACAAGAATAACCATACAAGCAGTTACTGTATTTACATTTTATATAGAAACAGTGTGTACTAAAACCTTAAGAATCTAGACTCAAAATTTGTCATTACTTATGAAGAACATGAAATTAAAATGGGTTTATTAAACAAACTGGACTGTAAATAAGATGGTACTATCGTTGTGGAATATATTACCCTGAAACTTAGTGGCATAAAACAACCACTTATGACCCATGAATTCTTGGGTCCAAAATTAGAGAGCACAGTGGGAACAATGTGTCCTTGATCTATGATGTCTGGGCCCTCAGCTGGAAGACTTGAGGCTGATGGCTGAAATCACCTGAAAGCTCCCTCGTCTCCATGTCTGGGGGTTGTGAGCTGGGGCCTCGGGTCCTCTCCACGTGAGCATCTCCATGGGGTGGGGAATCTCCACAGATTTCTTTCGGTATGGTGGTTGGGTTCTAGGAGCAAGGAACCCGAGAGAGAGAAAGCCAGGTGAGAGCTGTATCACCTTTTTTGACCTTGCCTTGGAAGGCTCCCAGAATTATTTCCACCCCTATTGATTCAACAGAGGCAAATCACTTAAAGCCAGTCCATATTCGAGAGGAGGAGAATCAAACCCCACCTCCTGTTGGTAGGAATGTCAAAGTCCTGGGGAAAAATAAATGGGACTGGAAATATCATTGGGGCCATTTTTGAAAAATAAAATATTTATTTATGATTATCGTATTTAAAAGAGCAAATTACTTATACTATAAATCTTCATATACTATATGAACAGATTGGAGGCATCCATTTACCTTTAAACATTCTTATCTATTCTCTAAAGCAAACTTATGAACACCATATCAGTTGTAAAGCATCCCTAAAGCAAACGTAGGAAGACCATACTAATTATAAAGCATTAAAAATATTTGTATATTTATATTCTATATGTTTTTAAAAACAACCTCTCAAAGTGTGCTACCTAAAACAGTTGGCTAAATAACCATATATTAGGTTTGAAGGCAATAAAATTGTATTTGTCTTTATCATATTACAGTGCGTTTTAGAAATTTAAATCAGCTTTTTCCTAAGAGTTTATGTGATTTTATTGTCTGTGCATAAAGACCTAGGACTACAAAGACCATTGGGGATCAAATTGTTCTTTCCACTGTTCCTGGGAAGGCAAGACTGAATCTAAATCATCCTGATGTCTTTATGGTTTATCTATTCAAATCCCAAGGAGAAGAGTAATGTGACCTAATACTTCCCACTAGACCCAAAGGCAGGCAGGGTGCACTATTTTATTTCAAAATATCTGCGGAGTCTCCAGAAATCCTCCTATTATTGATTTCTAATTTAATTCCATCATGGTCAGAGAACACACTTTGAATGACTTGCACACTTTTTAAATGTTTAGAAACTTGTATTATAGCCTAGGATATGATAAATGTTCTGTGTGCACTTGAGAACAATTTGTATTCTGAATGTGGGGGTAGAGTGTTCTTTAATTGACTAATGTCAGTTGGGTCACATCAGTTGAGCAAGTGTCCAAGTTTTCTATATCCTTACTGATTTTCAGCTTACTTGCTCCATCTGTTATTAAGAGTACAGTATCAAAAATCTCTGACTATAATCGTGACTTCATTTCTCCTTGAAACAATACGTTTTTGCCTCATGCATTTGAAAGTTCTATTATTAGTAGTGTGAACATTTTGGATTGTTAAGTCCTGCTGAGGAATTGACACTATACCTTTATGAAGGAACCTTCTTTATATGTGATAATATTCTTTGCTATGACATCTACTTTCTCTGATATTAATATAGGTATCTCAACCCTTTTTTGATTTGTGTTGGCATTTTTTGTCTGCTTCAATTACCTTTCATTCTACTTGTGCCTTTATTTAAAGGAAGTCTCTTGAAGGTAGTGTGTAGCTGGGTCTTTTTGTAATCCAATCTGATAATATCAACTTTTAGTTGGTGTGTTTGGACCTTAAATTTAAAATCATTATTGATATGATTTGGGTTTGAGTCTATCATGCTGTTTTTGTTTTTGTTTTTAATTTTTCTCATCTGTTCTTTGTCATTCTCTCCCCCCTTTTCTTTCTCTGCTTTCTTTTGGATTAACTGATTGTTTTTTTGTGATTCATTTTCTCTCCTTCAGTAGCTTACTAGCTATCTCATTTTTTGTCACGTTGAGTGGTTACTCTAGGGTTTATAGTTACGCATTTAACATTTTTTTAAGACTTTATTTATTTACTTATCGAAGAGAGAGAGAGAGCACAAGCAGAGGGAGCTGCAGGCAGAGGGAGAAGCAGACTCCCCGCTGAGCAGGGAGCCCGAAGCGGGACTCGATCCAGGGACTCCAGGATCATGACCTAAGCTGAAGGCAGTTGCCCAACCAACTGAGCCACCCAGGCGCCCATGTTTTTTTTTCTTTTTTTTTTTTAAAGATTTTATTTATTTATTTGATGGAAAGAGACACAACGAGAGAGGGAACACAAGCAGGGGGAGTGGGAGAGGGAGAAGCAGGATTCCCATGGAGCAGGGAGCCCGACGCAGGGCTCAATCCCAGGACCCTGGGATCATGACCTGAGCCGAAGGCAGACGCTTAACCAACTGAGCCACCCAGGTGTCCCTATACTTACACATTTAACTTACCCATCTACCTCCAATGGAGGGCATACCACTTCCCATAGAGTGTAAGATGCATAGTATCAAATAGTACAATTGATTTTCCCAGCCGTCAGCCCTCTGTGCTCTGGCCACATATTTTACTTTTACTTTTGTTATAAAACCCACATTACATTGCTATTATTTTTGCTTAAATGTCCAATAATCTTTTAAAGAGATTAAAATAGTAAGAAAAATAGTCACACATACCCATGTAAATCCATTGTTTAGATAAGGACTTTTTCAACCTCATTACAACTGACATTCTTTGCTGGGGGTGGGGAGGTGAGGTGGGAGCAGTTTCGTGCATTGTAAAATGTTTAGTAGAATTCCTTGCCTCTACTCTCTGGATGCTAGTAGCCTTCCACCCTCCTTTCCCTTATGTTGTGACAACCAAAAATGTCTCCAGATATTGCCTAACATCTCAGAGTGGGGGAGGGGCAAACCCACCTCCAGTTGAGAACCATTGGTGCAGATCCACATTTCCATCTGGTGTCATTTCTAGCTTCTTGAAAGACTTCCTTTAACATTTTGTATACTGCGGATTTGCAGCTGATAAATTCTTTCAGCTTTTGTATTTCTAAGCAGGGGGGGGAAAAAGCTTTATTCTTCCTTCATTTTTGAAAGAGATTTGCTCCTCCCTATGAAAATCTTAGGCTGATAGTTTTGTACGTCCAGCACCTTAAAGATGTGACTCTGCTGCCTTCTCACTTGCCTTGTTTCTGACAAGAAATCTACAGTCATCCTTATCCTTGCTCCTGTGTGTAATGCTTGTTTTTTTTTCTCTGGCTGCTTTTAAGATTTTTCCCTTTATCACTGGTTTTGAACAAATTGATTATGATATGCCTCGGTATAGTTTTCTGCATGTCTCTTGTGCTGAGGGCTCATTCATACTGGTATGAATCCTAATCTACAAATAGGTGTGCAAGAAATATCAAATTTGGTGTTTTGTTTTGTTTTTTTAACTCAAGTTAAATTTAACTCAGAGTCAACCTTTCCCCAACACATTGTGGTGAAATGCAATCATGGTCATTATTTTCCCTCCCCCCATTGGAGAGGGGACGTTCTCTGGGTGGTACACAGATGGGGAGGCTTCTCCAGCCTTGGGTCACTGGCATGCCCTGGTTGCCATGGTGACACCCAACATTCTCATTCACAGCCAATGCTACTTTCAATCTGTGCCTGGCACATGGGACACTTCAGCCAGTCAGAACCCTGTGCCTGAGTGCCTATCTCTAGGATAGGACCTATCTCCCCAGGTCTATTATTTTCTCCTACCTCCCAAGGTCTGCTCCGCTCCCCTGGAGGACCACAATAGAGTCATGCCTCTGTCCACTCCAAGGCACTCTCCCCTTGAGTATTTCAGAGGCCCTCCTCCCTCTTCTCTCTCTTCTAAATATCCAGTACAATCTATTCAACACATTTGGTTTTGAAGAAAAACAAACAGAAAAAAATCACAAAACTTCAAAGATCTGCTTTCTACCTTGCAAAAAATCCCCAAAGCAAAGAAATGCCAATACCGTGTCTACCTATCTGAAAAGAGAATGAAGGGGAAAGTTTGGAAAGCAAAATCCAAATTAACATAAAAGATCACCCTGCCACCTGTATAAACTATAATATAAGGTGGTAAGTGGTATCATGTACATTAATAAAGTGCCATTAAATGTGCTAAAGTGAGGACACAGTAATCTAGAGAGGAGGCAATCAGTGAGCCGAATCTTAAAAGATAAGGAAGGGTATGCAAAAGGAAGGCATCCCAGGGAGAAGCAGAAGCTTGTGCAAAGGCCCCACATTTTGGGGTGCCCTGGGAACAATGAGAAGGAAGGAGAAGTTGTGTGGAGGTGTGTGCAGAGAGAGTGGAGAAAGGATAGAATCATAACAGAAGAAGAAGCTGGAAATATTAGTCAATAACTAATGGTGAAGGGCTTTATATGCTAAACTAAGAAGCTTTGATGTGATATTATAGGGATCTGGCAGTCACAAAGGTCCTTTATGTGTGTGAAAGACTTAAATTGTTCTAATTATTATTATTATGTGGTTAAAAAATTAGGATATAGCAATTATAGCCAAAAGAAAAGAAAATCATATTCCTTTTCTATTGCGGCATATAATATTCCTGCAAATTTAGCTGTTAAAGCAGCACACATTACATCACGGCTTCTGTGGGTCAGGAGTCCAGCACAGCTTACCTGCCTCCTCTGCTCCGGGGTGTCTCATAAGCTTGCATTCAAGATGCCAGCTAGGGCTGGAGTCCCCTCTGAAAGCTCAACTGGAGAAGAATCTGCTCCAAGCTCATGTGACTGTTCACAGCACTGTTAATTTGCTGGCTTTTGACCAGAGGCCCCCACAGTTCCTGCCACTGGGATTCTCCATAGGGTAGCTCACAATATGGCAGCATGTTTCATCAAAGCCAGCAAAAGAAAGAATCTGCTGGCAAGGTGGAAATTACAATCTCATGTACCTTGTTTATGGAAGTGAAATCTCATCACCTTTGCTATAATATTTCAGTTAGAAGCCCCAACCACACGCAAGTGATGGGGATACACAAGAACATGAATACCAGGAGGAGGGGATTATCAGAGACCATCATAGAGTCTGTCTACTACAAAAAGAAAAAAATAAGCAATTAGTCACTGGCAGATGCCTTCTACATTTGAAGCAGAAGGTCTTAAACTGCTGGTGTAGTAGAAACTAATTGTCATGACACTGCACATGTGTCTCCAAATAGGTTATCACTTGTTCAGTATGGCCTCACCTACAAGGAGAATCAAACAATTGGCAATTTCATGAATTAAGGGCAATTCTCTTACACTATGAAGGATAAATATCTCCGAGCTTAAGTAAAAATCTATGCATTCATTAGAAAATAATGGAGATATTTACCAAGCCTGATTCCTTCTTTTAAATGCAAGATGTAGGTGCATGAAGATCACATTCTTGTACAACTCACATACATTACCATTGACAATAACTAAAGACACAACATAGTATCTTTCAAGCTAACAAGTAATTATAACTGAAAATAGACATTAAATAGATCTGATTTAATAAATTTTCTCAGACCTTATTTGTTTTTTTCTTCATTACACCAGATTCCAGACTTTGGCCATATTTCTTGAAATGAAACCTGAAGCTCTTCCCCTAAGCACTTATGAAAATAAGTCTGAAGGTTAGCAAGAGTAGCAGGCAAAGCCATTGTATACTTGCATTCTGGATTTACCAGTTCCAAAAACTTGTTGCATGAGACCGTGAACTAATTACTTAATTATTCCTGGCCTTAGTTTCCTCATCTGCAAAATGATAACATTGGACTAAATACTCTCTTTCAGCTCTAACAGTCTATGGAACATACTTTCCTTACCATTCAATTGTCTTAAATTATGCTCAATTGTTTTGGCCCAAATTTGAAAAGCGTTTGGGGGCTTGTAATTTGCAATCAGTCAGTTCAGGATGAATGTCAAGAGAACAGTCCCAGCTATGAGATATAAACTGATTGCAAAATGGATCTGTGGGGGCTACAAAGGATGATATACTGACTGCAGAGTTGGTTGGGGGTGGGGGAGGAGTTCAGCTACAGTGGAGTGACCAGCCCTTCAGTGTCCCATCTCACATACAAATTTAACTGCTGCATTCTCTCAGAGACTTCCCAACGAAGGGTTCTGGAACATTCCCAGACTGTGTAACTATTGACTTTTTCTGTGTAACCTCCAACCTTAAGCTAAGACTAGAACTTGGCTCATTCCTGTCCTAAGCTACAGAGGCCAGGCTGTACTTTCTCCAGCCTTCTACTTCCCTCACTACCTATGAATGGAAAGAGCATTTCCCATCCACACACACAGTTTGCTAAGCATGTTTCAATACCCTTTATTCAACAGATATTAATTGAACAGATTCTCTGGAAAAGAGACATTTACTGATAAGTATGAAAACATATACACCATTACCAACTGCAACAATTCCTTTAAAGGAAGCAGAGAGTGGGAAATAAACTCTAGTATAGGGAAGACACCATTGAGGAAGTGATATTTGAGCAGTGATCTAAAGGATGTCTAGGAGTTGAACAGAAAACCATGGAAGAAAGCAATATGCTTGATGGGTAAAGAGTAAGGGAAGGATGGTGGAAAAGGAGTCTGGGGAAATGTCAAACGGAGATTAGGAAGGTCCTTCCAACTGGCCATTGAAGAGTTTTAAGCTATGATTACGTTTGGATTCTGAAAATTTCACTCTGGCTAGGGTTTAGAGGGCAGCAGGAGAGCTGGTAGGAGGATATCAGGCAAGAAATCACAATAGTTTTGATGAGGGTGGAGTAAATGGAGATGGAGAGAGATGGACAGATTTCAGAGACAATTAGAAGTTCTGACAATATTTAATGGTGGATTCAGCAGAGGAAGTTAGGAAGAAGGAGAGCTCCTCGGTATCTAGCTGGACAACTGAGAGGATGACAGTGACTTTCATTGAACAGGAAAACACTAGGGGAGAGTCAGGCTTCAAAGGAGGAATTATGAGCTGAGGTTGAGATGCCTTTGGGACCTCCCATTGGAGGTGACAAAATAGTAGTTGTATATATACTTTGGAGGTCAGAAGAGATTTTTTAACATCTGGAAGTCTTTGACCCATAAGTGGCAACTGAAGACTCAGATGTGATAGACACCATCTAGGGAAAAAATGTAGAGTGGGAAGAGCAGAACCAAAACTTAAGGGACCTCAATATCCAATAGGCAGGTAAAGGAGGATGACTCAATAAGGGAGGATGGCAAGGACTAGTCAAAGATACAAAATGGAAATCAAGAGGGAAGACATATGCAAATGTTTCAAAGTGATAACTGTCAACATTTATGGAAGGTACAGTATGATGAAATGTGAAGAATGTTCATTATATTTAGTGACATGAAGGTCATGAATGGCCTTAAATGAGTCATTTCAATAAAGTTTTAGGGGAATTAAATGCAGATTGGAATGGGTTGAGAAATGAGTGAATAATGAGAAATTTAACTATAAGAGAATAGGCAAGATTGAACAGGAGCTAAAAGATAAGGTATAGTAGAGGGAGGGTGATTTTAAGATGGATAAGACTTTACAGTAGTGAAATGCTGATGGAAAGGTAAATCATGATGACAGAGAAGAGAGATTATATAGGTAAAGTCACTGAAAAAGCAAGAGTGGATGAGATCTAGAACACAAGAAGAGAAGGTAGCTTTAGATAAGAGGAAGAATAGCTCCTTATTCCAACAGGAGGTTGAGAGGAAAGGATGGATGCAGATGCCAGTAGATTGTAGGTCTGATAGGAAAAAGTTGGTGTGTGCATGTGTGTAGGGGAACTCCTTTAAAATGGCTTCTTTCTTTTGGAATGGAAGGTGAGTTCACTTGCAGATATGGAGAGTGGAAATAATAGAAGTAGATTCTTTTACTTGAGGGTATCTTTCTTGTGAGTACAGAAACTCAAGCTTGTATTCTCACGATATTAGCAAGAAAAGTGAAAAAACAGTCAATCTGTATATTAAATATCACATAAGTTTTTAATGGCTTACTTCACTGAATTCAATCATCTTGCCTTGGGTCTGGGTAGCATTTGTTTTTTGTTTACTAAAATAATCTCATTTAGCCACAGGGACACAATTTCAAATCACATTTTCAGAAGGACTGGGCTTAAATACACTATCAATAACTTTCTTACCAGACTACATTACTCAAGAAATAGCTTCCTGGGTCTTGTTGAGAGGTTTGGCAAAGTTATGCTACATTTCAATTATTACTACAATACTTTACTGCCCATGTAATATCAAGCAATCACTCAGATTCTAAACATTGCAAGGAGGTGGTCTCTCAAAATTTTCTGCTTTTCCAGAAATGTCTAAATCTAGATGTAGTAAAAATATTCCAGGTAGTCTAGAGGTTAACCTTCAAGTTTACACAAGTCTCCCAAATTCCAAATTTTCATGGGATTAGAAATTCCAAAATGAGGAGGTCACCACCACTCTGTCTAATATCCCTTGAGGTTTACTGATCCCTCCCTGTTCCCCTAATCAGTCCTTTTCTTGTTCCCATTCATGGCATATCAAACACCCTGTCACTTGAGGCTCATTTTTCTCTAGTCTCTGAAATTATGTTTATTTTTCAGTTATTCTTTGATTCTGAAGACTTATTAAGGCATTAATGAAGAGAATGACTTGTTGGGTGTCAAAGGAGTTTCCAGTGAAGAGTTGCCAAGGATTGGCTTGATTACAGGGGCCAGTCTATGAAAATAACAGAGAAGGGGTGAGCTCTGTAATTAAATCTCTAGGTATTTGAGCTTACACGGGCCCCAAAAAAGATAAGATGAACCCAATATAGGTGATTATTTAGGGCTATTAGCAATCCAAGCAGGAAAAAAACCATAATAATAACTGAGAAGATTTTAATTAAAAAGCAAATGTTGAGAGACTATCTCTGGCAATGTGGCGACTCCCTATTAATGAAAAACAAAAGCACTTTTGCCCACACTAGCCAGAAAACTTTCCTCTTCCATTTCACTTAGGGATGACACATACATTTTTTTTTTCGTATTTCTCCCTTTGATTCAAACTGCTCTGTTCCATGAGCAGTGACAAACTTTTTCAAGAGGTTGCCAATTCCTTTACTACCAATGCCATGGTCCCTGCATCAAAGTCATTACCACACCATCATGGCTGACTTGCCACTCCAGTTATCCTCCTTCAGATACAGTTAACACCATCTCATGTAAGATATGGGGTCTGTAGAACAATTGACCAGGTAGAGGGCTGCCCACAGATGCAGCATGTAAGAAAGGAAGTTCCCAGGGACCAGTCAAGACAGGAAGGGTGTTGTGTCATGAGCAATTAAGTGGGTCCTGAGCCAAGGAGATGTAAAGGTAGGAATCCAAAGTAGCAAGAAGAGACCGGATCATGCATGTAGTTGCCTAGGTGAGACCAGGACATAATGATAAGAAACAATGATGTCTCAGTGGAGAAGCCAAGAGTGGAATGGTTAAGTGGAACAAGATGTGAAGACTGTGAACATCAGGCATGTGTTGGGATGCATGCTCTCTGTTGTCATTCTCACTAGACATAGATGGCATGCCAGAAGGAAAATTGCATTATTTAAAATAATGCTTTTATTTCTTCTCATAAAAGGCTTGGTTTGACAATATAATCTATATGTATAAATGGCATGATGAGAGACAATAAACTAAATTCCATCTTTTTCTCCCTAAAAATTCTGTGTGTGAGTTGAAGAGGTTTTGTGCCTTCATTTTCAATGATCTTAGCCAGCACATCAGGATGGAACATGGACCATGCAACTTGCTCCCATGCTCCACTTCCCTTCTGTTTTACCAGGTACCTCTCATACATGTATGGAGTAACTCTGTGTTTAGTTAAAATAACTCTTTATAGGTATCACATTATATGGCACTCAGACCACATGAAAGTCATGACACTAAGTATTGTGGGATTTTTTAAAAGAATCTTAATTAAAGATTGTGTATAAAGAAGCCAATAGTCTTTCACAAAGAAATTTCTTACTTTTCATTTCTCTGGTTCAAATTCCTCCTCCACAAGGCAGTTTCTCTTCTTCTCCCCACGTCTGTCCCAGAGCAGATCAGTTCTCCCTCGGTCTCCTACTGCAGGTTCCCTCAACTCCACTTTTCCAAACCCAGACATGACATCTAGGTTCTGAAGGTTCACACACCTCACCAAGAAGTTTCATCAGAGCATATCCCCAACAAATGGTCATCTCCAAGGTGTGGGGGTGGGGTGGGAGGAAGGGGTTGTTCATAACTTTACACATGAGAATTGTTAGGATCCTAACTTGACATTTAGATTGTAAGTACACACACTGACATCAGCATGTGCCTAAATAAAAGCACAGACCCCTGAACAGGAGACCAGCATGGATCATACAGGTCAAGCACAGCCTTTGGGAGGACCTGGGAAGCTGGGTCTATATTTATATGAAGAAACTGGAACAAAGAGGATTCAGGTAGGCAAAAAAAAAAAAAAAAAAAAGATAGTCTGTGTTGGGAGAGGAGAGAGAGTCAAAATGAACAAAAGTGCAGGAATGAACGTGGATTCTTCTATATTCTGATTAGCACAGAAAAATAGGTCAAAAGTAATGGTGAGTTAGGTATGCAGTCCCCACCCTGGAGGCATTCGTACCAAAGAGATTGGACAAGCTCAGCTGAATGGCCACCATGGGATGGCTTGGATAGTGACCACTGTGAGAGCTTGGTTTTAAAACAATATAAAGCCTTAGTCAGAGGGCAGCTGAGGTCCAAACCCAGAGACAGGGATGGGCACTAAGCCAGGGGGTGGGACAAGATGATCACTTAAGATGAAACCTGAAGTCAGCCTGATAGCCCAGAGAATAGGAACAAACTTTGGAATGGGTCAGATGAGATTTCCCTTGTACCACAGTATAGACTGCCCTGTGGATGAAGCTCTTAAAGGATTATTCTGGGTTGGGTGCCTCACAAACAAGGAGTAATAATTTAATGCATTAATTTTACCAGTAAAATGAGGTGATTGGAGTTTTTTCAGTAGAGAAGCTATGTGAAGAATGTGACGGCTTGCAAAAATTGTGACATTGGATTACAATACCAAGAATAAATAAATAGTTAAAAACATACTCAATTAACAGTTACATAGTGAGTTTATCCATTTATTTACTCAATAAATATTTGTTGGGTACCTATTGTTTGTCCAGCACTGGTGAGCAAAGCAGATTTGGTCCTGACTTCATGGAGTTTATGATCTAATGTGGAAAGAGACATTGAGCAATTTATGCCATATGTTACAAAGTGTCCTGTTCTGAAGAAAAGGTGCAAGGTATTATGAGAGGCTCTAGCAGGGGAGGGGTCAGGTTAGAGACTTTACAAGATGGAGCTCATTGGGCCCTTGGCTAGATCAATTGAGGTGCAGTAAGGAGGGCATGCATTAGACTGGGATAGAAATTACAGAACAGAAGAGGAAGAGAGGAAGAAAGAGAAGGAGCTGGGCATACACCAGTAAATAAAGCAAATAAAATCTCTGCCTTGTGGAGCTACTTCCAAGAAGAGATACCCTGTAGGCAAGCAGAGCCCTCCAGAAGGAGATCAGATCGGGAACTGTCAGTGTAGGACCAATGGACAGAGATGCTGTATTCTCCAAGAGAAAGAGTGCCAAGAGAGACACACAACCAAGGATGAGCCTGAGCAAATTTCCCCTTTTGGGAAGTATGGGAAAAGAAAAGGAATTCAGAATTCAGAAAAGGAGACAAGCAAATGTCTGCATTGGAGATAAGAATATTTTAGGCTCACAAGATGACTAGAAAAGGTTTTGATCCAGGACTGGTACCTCCCAGAGGAGAAGAAATTTGTAACTGCTTTTATCAAAGAACCTCTCTAGAGGAAAGGGCCATAAGGCCCCACAGAATGAGCTAAAAGAGTGTGGAGCAGCCTACCCTGAGCCTGTGCGTGGAGGTAGGTGGAGACAAACCCCAGCAGTCCTGACCCATGGGGCACCCCAGCCAAAGACTGTTGAAAAACTGAATGAACAGACAAATACACAGAGGTCTAAAGGCCAGTAGATAAGAGAACAAAGAAGAGAATAATGATGTGTCTCCACTGAGCAGGGAGCCTGACATGGGGCTCTATGCCAGAACCCTGGGATCATGACCTGAGCTGAAGACAGACACTTAACCAACTGAGCCACCCAGGTGCCCCTGAGGTAGATTTAGAAACAAAACAAAATTAAAAAACAAATCCCAAACTTTGACCAGTAAACCAAAAAAAGGACAAGTATTTCAAAGATAAGCTAAGCAGAAAAAGTGGGCTGGGCTGACTTATATTACTAATGCAAGCTTCCAAATTATGTAGAAAGATAGCTTTTTTTTTTTTTTTTTTAAAGAATCTAGAGACTTCATTAGGGACTATCATGTAATTTTGCTTAATTAGGCCCCAATAATTAATGCTGTGACTATCATAGAGAACAGGACAAAATGCTGGTGTGCAAAGCCCCATGAAAGTAATACATCTTCTGCCAGGAATGAATATGTTCCTTTTTATTATTAAAAATACAATAAAAAGAATTTGTGTTTTTCCCTTTTGTATGAAGAAATAATAAACAGGGGGGGCGGAGCAAGATGGCGGAGGAGTAAGAGACCTGGATTTCGTCTCCTCTCAGGAATTCAGCTGGATAGGGATCAAACCATTCTGAACACCTACAAACTCAACAGGAGATCGAAGAAAGGAATAGCAACAACTCTCTGAACAGAAAAGCGACCACTTTCTGGAAGGTAGGACGTGCGGAGAAGTGAATCCGAGGCGATATTCGGGAGGATAGACGGCGGGGGAGG